>NC_141541.1:39565000-39875833 GCF_021556685.1 Rattus norvegicus
CCTTCCCCATCTCGTTTCCATTTTCCTATCTGCAAGGGAAGAGGAGGGTACTTGACCTCCAGACTTGACTCTGGTGTTTGCCTCATTGGATTCTTTCTTTTCAGGTCCTTTCATCTCAGCTCTTTTACTGTATGTTGGCTTTTCATGTAAATCATGCAAGGGAGATCTCAGGAGCAGTAATTTATAGATGGAACAAGGAAGCAGAAGCTCAGAGGAGACCGTGGGGTGCTTCACTGCTGAGTGAAGCGTCTCAGTATCAGCCAGCTCTGCTCATTCGGAAGCATCAGGACCTCCCAGCAACTCCAACCAGGTCCAGCTGGCGCTTCCTCCATATGGTCCAAGGCACCATCTGGGGAATTCAGGCTATTTTCAGCCATTCTGCTGCTCTCTGTGTTGAGATGGCAAGGATTACGGGCTCTGTGTGTCCCCCTTGAGAAGCCTCTGTGTCCTTCTACCTGTTTTCCGATCCCTGCTGTATTCAGAGAGCAAGAAGGGGTAGCAGATGGGAAACCGTCGTCTTTCGCCTGGAGCATGGCAGGACCCTCCTAGCTGCTCTTGCTCTTCTCGGGACTTACCTCTTCTGTGCATCATCCGCACCAGGTTAAAGTGTGCAGTACCCTCCTTTCCCCATCTTAACCATTCTAAGGATTCCCTGCACCTGCAAGACTCCAGCTCCTGTCTGGTAGCTTGTAGAAACATGCCAGAGCCAAACAGTTTCAGGAGGAAAAGTGCTAACCCTTGTTAATTTTTTATTAGGATGTATTAATTGTGCGTGGTGAGGTTTCATACACATATTTAATGTACCTTGGTCTTATTCTCAATGTCCTCTATTGCACCCTCCCTCCGTACCTCTGATCTCCTGCCTCTTCCAAAATAATTTTCTTTTGACTTTCATGGACATGAGAGAAAGCATCTGATATTTCCCTAATGGCTGCTCTAGCTTCTAACCCTACCAAAAGCGTGTACACATTTGAAAACGATAGTTTTCAGCAACTGAATGAGGTAGTGATTATCACAACGTAGTCAAAAAATAAGCAACCCACAAATGGGAAGTTTTATCATCATCTCAGATGTGTTCATGTGTCATTCTCTCTCTCTCTCTCTCTCTCTCTCTCTCTCTCTCTCTCTCTCTCTCTCACACACACACACACACACACACACACACACACACACACACACATACACACACACACACTCCTTCAATTTCCCCTTTTATAAGGGCACCAGCTCTATTGAACTGCAGCGAATCCTAATGACCTCATTTTAACCTGACTAACTCTGCAAAGTCCCAATCTCCACAGAACATCATACCTAGGGGTGAGGGCTTAGGCATGGGGTGGGTGGACTAGGACCACAGCATATGAATAGGAGAGCATGTAACCAATTCAATCTACAATGCAGTCCTACAGCTGTGACCACTAATCTCTGGTATTCCTTAGTCTGTTTTGACTTGTAGATTGGCCATCCTGGTACCCCTAAGAGCTAACCCTGAAACCAGCCCTGAGCTCTAGGATGAGATCCAGCAATCAGCCTTTGGCTCTGAAATGTCCTTTTAGTTCTTTCTCCAAGCCTTTCTTTCTAAATCCAAAATGGAGGAAATAATTTCTGCCTCTCTTACATCACCAAGCTACTGCGAGCATCTAATGAGACAGTAAATATTACAGCATTGTGAAAAACATAAGTGTGCCACAAATGGGATGAAGTATCGCCGTGCTATTAGTAGTAGTGTTGAGAATAAAGGGATCCGCGGCTAGAAAGAGCCCCATCCACATCCTGTGTGCTGAAGACACCCGCTCCATTTACAAAGCTTTCCTTTTTTATTCCCCCCTGGAGAAAATCCCACAGTGTTCCCTACTTGTAGAACAGTTCCCTGTTTGGATGAATTACAAGTTTCATTCACTCCACAAGCATCCCAGCCTAACCTAAATGCATCCTGCTACATCAGAGCTCATCGTCTTCATTCTGATGTGGGAGGAGGGGAGTTGCTCACACCACCCCCAACGTCTTTGAGTTTGCCCCTTGCCCAGCATTTGCCCTGTGCTAGGCACTGAACCTGGGAGTGGAGGCTGAGGACTGGAAAAGGACAACCTGACCCTTCTGTTACTCACAATCCAGAGCTCAAAAGTTCCCAGAGTGCCAAACATCCTTCTCCCTAAGACACATCTCTGTTCTGAAACCTGTTTCTGTGCACACAGCACCAATTAAGCCTTTGTCCCTCTCAGACAGTGCCCTTAAAACCCAACTGCAAATGGCTTTAAACTTTGCTATGAACAGTCTATTTTTAAAACAAGTCTTCATTCACTCATAGTCCATGAAGTCTTTGAAGAATCTGGGTGGAACTGCCACTGAGGAAGCCACTCAAAACCTACTTGAAGAACCTACTGGAGGTTCAAAACTAGCATGTGTTTTCACTCTACTGACCATCTCAGTAAAGAAGGGAATAGACTGGTGACTGGGCTACCTCAAAAAAGGAGGTTCCTGTTCTGTTTCTCCCCCAGTACTCTTGTTCTTTTGGCTTGTTGGATGTCTCCCACAACCCCCATGATTACTTTCTGTTTCCTTGTTGGTCTATATATGGTCAGTATCTCTGACAATGCTCTCCCTCCCTAGATGGGCACCCACATCCCCCTGCCTCATCCACTTTTGTCCCTGCTGGGGAGTTCCATATGTGGATTTGGTGAGTTCTAATTTAGCTGTACAAATCTCTCCAAAGTGCATCCCATTTTTCTGTATATGACAAGCTGGCTAATCCTCACTTTGCGAGTCCTGCAGCTCACTTGCTCTCCAAAGGATCCCAATGGCTTCTCCCCACTTCTCAGCAATGAGGCACCCAGAAAGCCTTCTCACTTAATAAATTTTTGCAGTGTGCTTATTAGTGCCTTGTAATGTAGCTGCCTAAATAATTAAGACTAACCCACACGTGTCAAATTAAATGAGCCAAGTACATTGAGAAATTACCTCGTCCTCAATTTCTTTTATTAATCAGAGCATTTAAAAAAATTTTCCCTGCTCATTTACAAATATCAAATATAGTCAGGCAGACTCTTACTTATAATAACTGTATGAGGCACAGCCTCTCCTCTGCTGCTAACTTGGGAAGTATCCCAGTATGTGACACATAAAGTGAGTTAGAGTGAGTTGCAGAATCAAACCCTGTGGACAATCAGATATGACAGGCCACTCGTATTTTAGTCTTTAGAGCTATTCTCCTTACGTTCACCTGAGAGTGTGGGAAGCTGCCCAGAAGACAGAAGAAACATTGGCCAAATCCTTCTAGCATCTTCTATCCTCCTTCCTCAATGCTACTCTAGAGTCCCTCCTAGGCTCAGTCTAGTAGCCCATGCTCTCCCTCTCTCATTAGAAGCTACCACTCGTGTGCTTTAGACAGGCATAAGTCAGTGATAAATATTAAAGGGACCAATAACAATTACATCACTCTGGTGATGAACACTGTGCCTGTCGTCCTAATGGTCTTCCTAGTGTCAACACTTGGACTTTATATGCAAGCTTTTTGCCTAAAAAGCTACCGTTAACTGGAGCTAGGAGGCTCCTCACAGCCTGTTCTTCCATTGGCCCCCTCTCTGCATGCTACATTCCTGCCTTTTGGAGGTGGCTATTAGAAGGAATGCACAAATATAGTAAGTAAACATCAAAGGGGCTTTGATCCACACGGCCCTCGACAGAACAGGAGCCCCCGAAGAAAGGGCCAAGGCCCTGGATGGGAGAACTTAACATGTCAATTTGGGTGCCTGAGATGTGAAGCCGTTTGAAGTGAGGGCGGTTTGGCTACATCTTCAGATGAGTGAGCTGTTGTGCAGGGGGAAAGAAGGGAAGTGAGCCTTTGGAAACGGCACCCTCAGATCTGCCTCTCTGCTCTTCACTGATAGTCAATAAATCCCTTTAAAAAAAATCAGGAGATCAAAGCTGGTGACCTCCCTGGGCTATGGCATCCTACAACCGAGCTTTGTTTTTCCCTGGGGTATGAGGCCCCAAGTTTGACTTGTCTGTTCTCGAGGGCCCCGCACTTCTTTTCATCCTGGTGTCTTTGGAGGCTAGACCTGAGCTGCACCAGATGGATACAGAGAATTCTGAGCAGAGGCGGGAGGAGGAATCATCCCATTCTGTCTATTCCCTGATAGCCCAGCCACCCGGGGGTGGAAGGCCAAAGACACATGCATGTCATAGACAAGTGTGATAGCACTCAGTGGGAGCCTCCTTCTCTGAGAAGATAAGGTAGAAGCAGTCAGGTAGCAGCAATCCTGGCAAGATTCTGGGGAAGTGGGGAGCTGCAGTCCTGTGTACTCTAGAACAGTATCACATACTCATGCGTACAGTCTAGGGCAGCTGTCGTGGTTTTACGGCTTCTGAACAAGCAGAGATGAATCAAACGTACCAAAGACAGCCCCCTCAACACTATTGAGCCTCCGTTTCTCCATCTGTGTGACACGTGAACATAGCCCATCTGCATACCACAAAGCATTGCTATGGGAGTTAAAAATTAAACTGGATATGGAGTTGTTTCAGAATTCATGAAGTGCCCAAGAGAAATCAGGACTAAAAGTCAAAAGAGAGGATAGCTTGCCCTCTAGTGAGGAGGACATACTCAGGTCTACCACTCACATACAATAGAAGCTGGTTTATAAAATGCTCTGCAAGAGATAGTGGCAGGCATTTGCTACCCAGAGTTGCTTTTCTGTCTTGTTCTTCTGGGAAAGTCAATGCGCTATGAGTCCTTGTGTGCGTCACCACTGCTCACCCCTGTGCTCTACGTCTGAACTTCCCAAGTCCTAGATGCCGTTGCTAACCAGTGACTGCCCATAGGAACACACAAAAGTCAGCAACTGCAGAATCTCACCCTTCCTGAAGGTTGAGACATCCTGTCTACACAGCATTTCTGTGTCTTCTCCTGTTCTCACTATAGTCATTCTCACTATTCCTTTTGGGTCACCGTTGCGTCTGATCATGCTGCCCCATTCTGGACGCTACCAGGTGTTCCTGTTTAGCAGGTCTGTCCACAGTCTCAAAGTGACCTGGGCATGGTCCTCAAACTTAAACCATAAAAATTCCCATAGCCCAGAATAATAGTTATGAGAATGCATCCCAGAGCCTACTTTTAAAATCCTGACTCCAATAAGGCTTCTTCCTTTGTATGTCCGAAAATGGAGGTGGTAGGAATGGAAGGCACAGTGCTCTGTGCCTCACGTGAGGTTGTGAGAGTCTAGCAAGAACTATTGACTTTAAGCTTGCCTAGGATAGAAGTGCTGTAAAAACACTTACATGGCAAAGTAAGTTGCCTTGAAAGTTGCGTTTTCTAAATAAACATCCCTGCTTATCCACAGCCCCATGCTAAGGAGTCTCTGACACATGACCCATTCCCAACTCACCCACCTATGCTTTCCTTCCAGAGCTTGGCCTCCAGAGGAGAGGATGCTGTCTGGTGCTGGGCTACATGGCCAAGGACAAGTTTCGGAGAATGAATGAAGGTCAGTGAGAACCTCCCCAACCCCTTAAGGGTAACACAGTGAGGGGAGGGTATTCTACAACTGTGGTGCAGAGGAACCTGGACAAGGAACACAAAGCCGCTCGGGAAGGAGAGTGGGAGGCTCAGCTCGATCTTCATGGTGCTATTTACACAGGGAAGAGCAGCTGGTGCTAAAGTGTGCCGTGGTGATTCAGTATTTTTCGTTTGCTATGTTCTCTTCCCACTGCATGCCCCTTACTTCTCTTTCTATTTGTCGCCTACCTTTGCTCTTCTACCCACTTACCCAACCCCATTAAAATCTGCTCCTGTTGTCTTTCCAATCCAACATTCTCCCTCCTTCTCTTGAATCATTCCTACTTCTTGAATTGACAGTGCTTTATAGGGAACTCGGGAGCATCGTAGAGAATAAGGCGGTACTATGCTCCAAGAGCCTGTTTTTAGAGATCTGCCTACCTTCCCAACCACACAGACTGAATTCTGTCTCCCAGGGGTGTCTCTACCTTCCAGAAGTACTGGGCCAGCGTATGTCCCAGAGGACTTGAGGAATGTATTGACTTTGACGTGTGGGCTGGGATGTGAGAATATCACTGTCACTTATGGGTCTGCTGTAATAAAGAGCCAATCCTCTCCATCCCCAGCCATCTGTCTCCATGCAGCTAATAACCCTCTTCATCAGATGCCACAGACTGTTTGTCAGGGTTCAAAAGTAGATAAACAATGTCTGGGGGTGCCATTTATTCATTAAAGTCAGACAAATGAAGTCTTGGCTTCCTACCACCAGCCTGGCTTGCCATGAGCTGCCCCCACTGGGGCTCAGAGCTCCTGTAGCCTCTTTCCCACTTCAGCCAAGAAAGAGTCAGGACACCCCTAGCATCTGGCCATGAATTACACTGTACACAGCCCGGTGCCTTCTCCCTCTATTCAACAACTGCATATCCTCCCAACCTACCAGCTATGACACTCATGTCTCTGTATATGGCCCAGACCAGAATCTTGGACTACTTATGGGCTTGTCACCAGAACCCCTCCCATCAAGACAACAGTCTACTAGGAGAAAGATGAGCACAAGCAAGTCCAGGAAGCTCTTAACACTTACATTCACTGCCTGCCTATTCAAGAAACCAACAAGCTTCCAGCAACCACTTATCATCTGTAGGAGCCCCATGGCTGAGCACAGCCAGGGGTTGGGGCTGCATACTTTGTGGCAAGACCATCAGTCTTTTTCATTAGCTTTTTTTTCTTTCTCATCACCCTCTCTGTTTTCAACACCGCAGCCCCTAAGAGAGAGGTAGGCAGTAACTTCTAATTTGTGGACGCTGACAGCATGACTCTGTCCGTGGTGCTGAATAGACATGTTCTCTTGCTGGAGATGCTCATTACAAAAACAGAGGCTAGGCTCTTAGGGGTTGGGCGAGCAGAAAAAGCCAGGAACTGGGCTGCATTAGGATCTTGAAGCTCCAGATGTCTGACCTCAGCTTCTAAGTGACCAAGAAAATGAAGTAATGGATGCTGAGCAGGCTGAGTCGACATGTGTGGTGTGTTACAAGTCTCAGCAGGCAAAATGGAGGCAGGCTAGAGGAGGCCAAGACAGTGGGGTAGAACAAGCCATGTGCAGTGGGTGAGTTCTGGGTCTGGAAGGGTCCAAGTCACAATGGGAAAAGGGAAGAGGGCTTTTCTTCCAAGCTAGACGGCCTTGTTTCCCAAGTGCCAGACAGCACATTTTCTCTCTTCTAAAGTCCATGTGTTGTTTAAGCAAGCAAATGAGAGGCATGCTCTGCTTGGGAGCTCTTAGAGCCCAACCCATTTGCAGATGAGAAAAGCATCCACAAGCACAGGGACTGTTTTATGGTTTATAATTATCTCATAGCAATACCGAAAATAATTATAACTCCTACATATTAATAATTGAATAGGAATAGCAGTCCTGACATCGATCAAGCAACAGAATTCTTGGCTTGTGCCAGACAGTGCACCTTGGTATGATTTGAACAATTGGTAAAGCATTAAAAAAAACAATAATTATTATTTTTCTCCAAGTGGCCAGAATTCGTAAGCTATTGAGACAATTAGCTGCTTTTCCCATTAGAGATAAAGTGGCGATTGCTTGATTTCCATTTCAGAATAAGTATAAAAATCTTTGCTTGTGTTGTATTAAAGCATATTTGTTTTGTTTAACGGCATCTAATAGGGTATCCGTCACCCAGTGAGATCCCTATTTCATTTGTTTCCCTGTTAATTTTATATCTCCTTTTATTTTATTTTCCCTCCACCACCAACCCCTCCTCACTACATTCCAAAAACAACAAACATGTGAGAAGGAGCAATAGGAAAATAATGAATGAACAGGAGCTTTATAGATCTGGGGCTTGTCATAAGTTAGAATAATCACAGTCGGTGCTGTTAAGCTAACACAAAGCAATAAAAAGAAGATGCTATTCAAAGATCATTTAAGGAAGCATGTGATAGTCAATGAGAGAGTTGCTCTATTTAGGAGTGCCTAATAGCCTCTCGGAGAATATATGTAGCATTCACAGGAATGGGGGGGTAGTAAATGTTGTGCGGGTTGGGGGAGTTCTTTTCTGTTTGAACTCAAAAATCTTGGAATCCAATAGAAAAACAAGCAAAAATTAGCTAAGGCCCTACTAGGACAGAGGGGTTAAAGACAGGCTGGGCACAGAATGCCAGTGTTGTCTGATACCATTGTCTTCGTGTGATTAAGAACTCTATGCTTTACAGGAGCTGTTGGAAAGAGATTGCTTATTTATTCATCAAACATTCATTGAATACCATAAGAATGATACCAATTTTTCATAATAAGTGTCAGGCTGCATTATAAGTACAGGAGCTGTTAAAGTGAATAAGACACAGTCCCTGCCCCACAAACAGCTAACTGTAAAATCACCAGACACGTCTCACTGAAAAACATCTCTACAAAGAGCCCCTGCTCACACCTCACCTAAACCAGAGCCCCTCTCCCTTCCCATATGCTCCACCTGGACAAACAGTCTGCTTCCTATGCAGTGTATCACAACTTGTGATGATGTATCAACTTCTTACTTGTGTACCGTTGGCCCCACCTGTGGGACAGGGAAGACCTCAGGTCCCTGTTTTCGCATCCTAGAAACCTAGTTCAATGACTCACACATAGGGGGAGTGGCGGTAAATTGCTTAAGTAAGTGTTTGACCGAGGCTGTGAGTACAAGAATATCCAAAGTCAGCCATGGATATCAGCTGGGTCATGAGAAGGACCCTGATACTTCAATCTCAAAACTTGGAAGGTAGTGGCTGATGGATCTCTGTGAGTTCTACACCAGCCTGGTTTGCATAGCGAGTTCCAGGTCAGCCAGGGCAGTAAAACAGGCCCCTGACCAGGGTTGTCTCCACATCTTCAGCAACACCTGAGTCAGTAGCTTTCCATTGGTTGCAGGTTTAGAGGCCTCTCAAGCCCCCTGCAGAGTGAAATGCCAGGAAAACTGTCCTTGCCCAGGGGAGTATCAAAGGCAGAACATTATAAAAAGATATACCTTGTAGAGCACAAGTCTTTTAGGAACCAGAAAGTCCTGTGAAGCTCATCTTGAGAAGGGTAAACAAGGAAAAGTGTGCTAAAAGGAGAGAGGAGGCAAGGAGACCTTGGCCTCCCTTCTGTGCAGTCCCTGCGGCACCATCGTGCTAGCTCTCATTCTACGGACCAGTGAATGACCACCATAGCTCTTGTCCTCACCTCTCAGCCCTAGGCAGGAGATGGGGCCATAAAGAATGCAAACTCATAGCTACAGGGAACTTGAAGTTCTTTGTGATGATATAGGGGCCTGTTCTTTCTTTCTTTAATGAGTATAAAACAACCCTGGTCTACTATCCCCTAAAAGAGATGGTAAGGAAAAAGCAATGGCTGCCACATAGTTGGAGAAAGTACATGGAGCCAGGTGTGGGAGCTTGTCCTGGCAAGACTTTGGGCATCTAGAATTCAACTTTCACCAACCCAATGTTGAATAATTTCAAGAAGGTCACCTGTAAGGCTCTTTATCAGTTTGCTTTTCTGTTGCTGTGACAGAACACTGAATAGAACAACTTGGGGGAAGAAATGGTTTATTTAGCTTACAGTTGAGGGAAGCCAGGGCAGGAGCTTAAGGAAGGAGCACAGAGGCAGAAATCAAGAAAGAGTGCAGCTTACTGCCTTGTTCCTCATGACTTGCTCAGCCTATTTTCCTATGTATAAGCAAACCTCAGTACCACCCCTTCAGACATGCCAATGCCCACAGTGAACTGGGCCCTTCTATTTCAATTATTAACCACAAAAAAAAAATGCCCCTACAGACTTGCCTACGGGCCAACCTGATAAGGGCAATTCATTTGAGGTTTGACCTTCCCAGGTGACCACAGTGCATGTCAAAACTAACCAGCAAAGACTCGGAGTTGTGATGATGCAAACTCTAATCTGCCCTCACGCATCTGTCAATGTTGCGGGCCCTGGTAAACAAAGGCTTCCTGGTCACTAAGCCAGTTTTAAGTTGAGTGGTTTTTGCCAACTGCCCCCAAAGACACTTGGGAGTTTCTTTCTCCTGCCTCTCCTTGAAGAGAAGATAGAGGTCACAGTTGACTTTAATGCCACCCAACCTGCAAACTAACTACACTGTGCAAGGGGAAAGTAGGTAGCCTGGGACCTCTCCCCAAAACCCTGAACCTAGGAAAGAGGAGTTCTGCTTCTATGAACAGCTCCTCCCACGAGGATCCTTGGGGCCAGTTTGGCTCATGCAGAGGGCACACAATCATTTTCCTGAGAGCATTTCTGAGGTGCCTGCCACAGTCCCCAGGATGTTGGCTAATACTGTCATTTTGTTAGTTGGCGCTTTGGGGCGCGTATTTTTTTCTTATTTCATTTTTCTTGATGATGTGTCTTCCTCCACTGGGGCTACGAAGCTGGTTATTTGTATAACGTCTCTGTTTATTATTTATGGCAAGACTCGGGCTTCCAGGGCACTTTATGATTGTTATTTAATTCACTCAGCATCATGGAGCAGGAGACTAGCTATTTCCATTCTCCTGCCTCAATCTGATGGAAGATTCTATAGCTTTGTCCCAGGCTTATTCCACCAGCCATCATTCCTGCAGAAGACCTGTTTATTCAAGACCAGAGGGGTCCCCTGGCTGCAGACCATGCCAGATTACTTTGTAAACTTCCCCATCCCCCTCTCATTTTTGCATCCTTGCTGCACCATGTCCTGGGGATTTTACCTTCTGGGTATCTTTCAAATCTCTCCCTCTTTCCCTCTCTCTCCCTCCCCCTCCCCCTTTCTCTCCTCTCCTGTGCTCTCTCCCTCCCTCCCTCTCTGTCTTTCCTTACCTCTCTTTCCTCATTATGTCCAATCAGCCTCCAGCCCATTTCTTCATCACACACAGCCAAAGCAGTGCTTCAAAATGCAAACGTGTTACTATGTTACTAGGAAATAGTTCAATGATTTTCCTACGGCTTTTAAGACTATTTAAGTCCTCCCCACGACCTTTAAGGGTTCGCACAATCTGATTCCTGCAAGTTCTTCAAACACATGGACCTTCTTTCTCCTTCTCAAGGAAGTCATTCTCTCCTACATAGGACTTCAGTGTCCTTGGTCCCTCTTCTTAGACCATACATCATCCCCAACACATCCATCTCCCTGCCTTTAGCATGCCCATTCTTGCTTGTCATCCAAACCTTAGCTCCGCTATCTTTCCTACCAAGGCTCCTCTGCTCTGCTTTCCCCAGTCTAGGTCAGGTTTGTGTACTTCATGATCTTTCAGTCCTGCCCTCCAGAATGCTTACCCCTATGCACAAATGTAAGTTCATATTACAGTTGCTTCACGAATAGCTGTCTGCCCTGCCCTCCCAGTCAGTAAGCTCCATTAGGTCGGATATGTCTCAGGGGGCCTAACTCAAATGTTTGCACAGAGTGAATACTGGCAGAAGAGTAAAGATGGGGAGACGGTTCTAGCCCTGGGACTGTGAAAAGAAACATGAGCAAACACCTAGTAAAGAGGAAACTGTCTCAAGAAAGGCATGTGACTTACCCAACATGACAGACCCAGCTTGGGGACAGGCGTTGGGCCCAGGACCCAAATCTAAGCATCAGTGAAGTCTGGGGCAACACAACTGAGTGTGTCAATGGCAGGGGTGGGGGAGGGGTGCCTAATCAATGGGGTTAGGGTATGTTTTTGAAAGAGACAGGCTGCAAGAACCTCTGGGGAAAGGAAGTAGGTTCTTTAGAGAGTTCCGTGAGAGAACACATGGAGGTCACCCTCACCCATGCTCATCCCACAGCTCAGCCCTGTACCAGGCTCTGAACCCTGAGCCAGAGATGTGCTCTGTCCTCAGCAGAGACCACCAAGGACAAACAGCTGTTCTTCAGTGCCAGTCGTCTTGAGGCCTGCATTGGTTTAAATATTTTATTTAGCATCGTGACTCGTGAGCCTAAAGATCAACATTGGAGCTTGGGAGTCAGAGAAATCTAGATGCAATTCCAGCTCAAGTCACAATAGGCTCAGAAGCAAGTCATCATGGATTCCTGAGAGCAAAAAGGGGTCAAAGGTCCTCTACCTGATGGCCCCTTAAACTTTTGTGACTGTACAGATATAGAAATGTCTAAATGAAACATTTATATGACTCCAAGTACATAGGCACGTAAACTGAGCATTTACTGATGATAAACCATAGAATCATAAAGAAATTAATATCTCTTAATCTTTGATACAAGCATAATTTTACCATTTATTAAAAACAAAGGCATATCTGTTCACTAATGAGATGGGTGTGCTTGTTTATTTTTACATAAAAAATTCAATCTTGACTAAATCTTGCTGCTGCAGGGTGTGGAACACTTCCAATGGTTTTCAGATCAGTATTTTGATCTTAAACTTGTCAGAGCTGAGAATTCCGTTTTGCATAAGCGTATCGTGTGACACAGCAGAAGTATATTCAGTGCACTTGAGAGATTGTTGGAAATTCCACCCTAATCCCAAGCCAAAGTTCATTTCGTGTTTTGTTTTTTTTCATAAAGCTCAAATCAGCAATTTAAATAACAGTTTTCTAAGATCAAACACTCAGATTCAGCACTATCCGAAGACACACCACTTTGATACCCACACATCAAAGAATGATGGTAGAAAAATATTGAAGCTTTTGTCTTCCATAATTAAATGGTTATGTTTCTGTGAGAGCAAAAACTTTGTATGCACAGTAAAAACACCGCCATTTGTAACACCTGGTGTCTCAAAACTGAGCTGAGGTAGGTGACTCAGGGACCACTGGGTGGCACTATGTCGGGGTGACAGTGTGAAGTGAACAGCGCTGTGTTCAAAACCAAGGCTGCAGTGCCTCTGACAGATGTGACACAGGTGAGCACTGCCAGAAACGCCTCATTCCCTGCATGTTTGATTTCAAAGTCAGTGCTCCGGTCACTGCATGCTCAGAAACCTTTCACTGAGGCCAAATTTTTTTTATCACCTCCACATATAACCCTCTTATTACAACCCCCAATGGTGTCGTGATCCACAGTTTTATAAGCTGAGATGTCATCCATACCATCCTTTGATGGTTCAAACATCCTTGCCAAGTTCCACTGGATAGAAAGAACTTTGCAGACAGTGGAGCTGGGCACTTAGGACTGACCACCTTTCATCCAGTGGCTCAGTGCACGGCACAGTGCCAGCCCTGGGGCACGTGAAGGCGGTCCCTGCTCAGAAGGCTATCGAGCACACGATAGGGTAGTGTAAGTATCAGAGCTGCCTGCACCCAAGTATGAATCATCAGCTGTGGCCACAGAGAAGGAAACTCCACTCACTAAAATCCATATCAGGTGTGTCCAGGGTAGCTTCTTGGAGAATTTGACACTTGGGTGCTTTCCTTAAAGAGGTCATTGTCCTTTAGCTCTAAGAGTCTTCATCCTACCATTTCAACTGTACTAACAAGGGGTCAAGTGACCTGGGAAGCAACACTTATTACCAAGATAATGGGATCTCCCCATATGCTGTGTCCTGAGGAGGCCTCCTCTCCCCTCTCTGCCTCTCTGCCCTCATCTAGCCTCAAAGCTTCATCACTGAGCTCAATAATGCCGAGACCCTCGCTCCAGGCCCCACCCCCACCCCCACACCACCACCCCCCGAGTCTGGGGAAGGCATAGAAGAGTGGAAATAAATGACTTGCCTAATGGCCTGTGGTGCCGTAAAGTTCTCAGAGCTGTGTAGCAGAATGAGTAGGTTTGGGGCCGAGATGAATTACCCAGGACTTTATTGAGGGGAAGTCAATAAAAATCTGAAGGCACTCATAGCACCTTCTCAGGGCGGTCATTGCACAGTGCCAGGTCCAGCACTCTGAAAGCAGCAATGGGATACTGTTTCTCTCCTCTGCTCTGTCTGCTTCTTCCTTGTGCCTTTCTTGCTGAAATATATTTGTTTCTATGGAAACAGTGTTGCTACCGGTATGGGAGGAGTTTGATGACATTCAGAAGTACCAAATCAAGTCCATTTATATAATGGTTTGAAATACACATAATGGCCTATGGAATATAGGACACGGTGACAGTTTCAGTAACTGCATACCAAGTGTGGGATAAATAGAGCAATGTAACAATTCCCCATCTCCGAGTCAAATGGACTAGGAATAACCACCATTCTTAGCAGTAAAGAGTAACACATCTCAACCGCTATTCACGAAAGGATCTCAAAATAGGGCACAGGCCACTCCTCTCTTGTTGAGGAAGGATGCTAGGCCGCAGTTCCTCTGCACCTGACAAGGTGTAGCCCAGAATCGTGTGCCGTGGCTGAGGATGTGGTTGTGGATGCTCTCAGGCCTAGAAAGAGGCGAGCCACTCTGGCTAGCCTGCTGCTCTCGGTGTGCTGATAGCTGCACTTGGGTCTGTTCTGAAAGTTCATTCCTGTTTGCTTTGAGGATTTACCAGGTGCTGACTATGTACTCAGAGTTGTGGGAGATATGGGAGAATATTCTCACTTTGCCCAGTTACCCCAGAGGCACATTTAAATGTGATCATTTATCTTCAGGAAAAAAGGGTACCAGAGTGACTTTTTAAAACTTGACATGGAAGGATGGAGCCAACACGAAGTGTCACCCAGTCTGTAATCACTGCAGACAACTAGAGCCTAGGCTTGAAGGAACTCTGAGACATGCTATAGAATAACGAGTCAAAGTCAGGAGACCCCAGGAGTGGGACATTACATACTATCTCTTAAGGTAAATTGGTTGGAGGATGCTTAAGGCTCATACACAAGGGATGGAAGTGTTAGCTTCCAGCCCCCTTGCGTATCCCAGCACCTCCTGGTTGTCATGAATACCACCTAAGAGAAATCTCCCAGCAGCAGGGCTCACTGGAACTGGGGGTCAGAAACTGTCCCACAGATTCTGAAATCGTATACCCTAGAGATCCATGGGACTCCAACAGAACTGGTAACTCCCCCACCCCAGAAATCGGGGTTCAGTGAGAGATGAATGGCTAGCGACAGAGAAAAGTGGAGTGAGAAAAACCAAAGAGATGTACTGAGAATGTTCTCTTGGGGTGCAGCAGTAGACGAAGTCAGTTTTGACTGCAGTAGTACTGGGGAACTTCCAAAAAGAGAGGGGACCAGAAAGAACCCATGAGGGTGTAAGATCAAAATGCCCTTTATATTCTTGTATCGTTTTCTACTAACCCCATCAAAAATGTCATCCCCTTTTTAAAAAAATCTTATTTTATGCATATGGGTGTTTTGCCTGCATGTATGTCTGTGTACCATATGCATACCTGCAGCAGCCAGGAGAGGTCATCAGATCCCCCTGAAACTGGAGCTACAGATAGGAAGCCTCCATGTGAGTGCTGAGAATTGAGTCTTGGTCTTCTACAACAACTATTCTCAACCTGTGGGTCGTGACCTTTGGGGGGTCACATACCAGATACCTGCATATCAGACATTTACATTATAATTCATAACAGTAGCAAAATTACAGTTATAAGTGGCAACAAAAATAATTTGAGTGAGCATTGTCATATAAGAAAAGAAGTCAGGGCTGGAGAGATTGGCTCAGGGGTTAAGAGCACTGACTGCTCTTCCAGAGGTCCCGAGTTCAATTCCCAGCAACCACATGGTGGCTCACAACCGTCTGTAATGAGATCTGGTGCCTTCTTCTAGCATGCAGGCGGAGCACTATACATGATAAATTTATATATTTTTTTTAAAAAGTCATAGACGCCTATGATGAGAACCAGTGAAATAACATGGGTGAACATCGTAAATTGTAAATAAAATGGTGTGTTATTTGCAGGAAGCAAACACTTCTTCAGGTAGTATTTAATTAGGGATCAAGCAAAGAAAAATTATTTTTATTTTTAACAACCAACCCTTTACAACAAATGTTGCATGCGTTTGTTGTAATATATACAACATATACATAATAATATAATAATATATAGTATGCAATATATACGTAATAGCTGGGCGGGTGCTTTAGGAAAACACAAAGGTTTAAGCACTTACTGTTCCAAGTGGATACTGCAGTTCAATCCCACTTGTGCAGAGATCAGGAGTGCTGGGAGGGGGATAAGCTGTGGGAGAAATCACAGTGGTGAGCATTCTTCATCTTTACTCATGAGCTAGGGGCCTTAGGAACACATGTCATTGAGGAGAGAGCAGGGCTATTTCATAAGCCAATAGCAAGCGCACTATTAAAAGGAGGCAGTTGGGAAGAAACCCTTGTTGTGCTGGAGAGTGACCGTCTGCACTCTGTACAAGGCAAAGGGTCAGCAAGGATGAGTTCAGCCTCCCAGGTCAAGCCAAAGCTGTCATGGGAGGACCTTGATAGAGGGCACTCTGCCCTGGAATGTAGGAGAACCCGTTCCCCTTCTACGTACCAGCTGGGTAGCCTTGGGCTTGTCGCTAACTGTGCTGGGTCTCCATGCCCGCCCTATACAACCCTGAGTGTTGCGAAGGCCAAATCCAAGCTCTGCTATTTGAAAGAGGGTTTTGTAATGCACATAAGTGGGAAGGGACATGATTCGACCATTTGCTCAGCTAATGTTGGTTGACTGTGTACGGTGCAGGGCGCCAATCACTGCCACCACAATTCTTGGTCATCATTCAGTCTGTGCCAGATACTATGGTCATCACTTTAGACACACTGGCTTGTTTAATGGTCACCCCAGTCCGGAAGGACAGCTATACTGATCTCCATTGTCCACATGAGGAAATCAAAATCAGGAGTAAAAAATAACTTGCACACAGCCATCCAGCCAGTAAGTGACAGAAACCAGCACTGGATGAGCTAAAACTCCAAGTTCTATACTAATTGCCGCACCATTTTCTGTGTTGCTTCTGCAGAGCCTTATATTTGTGGTGAGCCTCGTACTCTGACCCCACCTGATCCTCCTTGTACATTCCCCATGCTCCTTGCTACCAGGCCTAATGACCACTCTTTAGGTACCTTGGAGCCTCCTTCCTTCATGCTTCATCCCCAGTCCTCCTCTCCTTCCAGGCCTCCCCTGACAATCCTCTACAGCACAGTCATTGGGTGTTCTAATTCCCATCCCAATTCAAGACCTCAGCTTCCCAAGACCCTGAGCAATGAGTATCACCCCTTTAGATCAGCCATTGGTGGTGTGAACACTGAACACCTCCCATAACTCAAAAGTCTTCGGAAGACAGAGCAAGGACAGATGGGGGAGTGCTAGGTTAACTTACAGCCAAATCTTACCCACTCCTGAAAAGACGTCTCCAGAGACAAAGCCAAATGGCCTTTGGTGCCAGCTTAGAACTCCTGGCGCCACCACACAGTACAAGGACACAGTGCTTCTGCAAATCTCTTCTCTACAGGGCACTGCAGTGTTATCTTGGCTCGCTCCTTCTCCAGAGATGAAGAGATTGTTTTAAACCTGCCGCCCCACCAGCTCGGCTCCTAGCTTCCAATGCCATTAAGTTTCATTATAACAAATAAACACCACGATGACATTTATAAGTTACCACTGAGCACAGAAGCACAAATATGAAGCAGATAAACTGCATTTGATCCAAATAATTACTGCAGGCAATATTGGGCTTAGTCTGAGCTGGCAGCCGGCTACAGAGTAATTTATTAGATTGCGTAAGGCAATGTTGCACGTTGAGTTTTTCATTATTGTGTCTCTTCCCCTCTCTGTGGCCTAAATAGGTTACAGGAGTTTAGACAGTTCATGGCCAAACTAAGACAGACTTTGCTCAAGCAGATTAGAGCTGGGAACACCATCCAAGGTCCAGGGATGGCTGCTTCCCAAGCAACACTTAGGCTTGTTGGAGAAGAGAGAACTGAGATTATGTTAATGCTGCCAGGCAAGAATGGCTCCCTGCCCTCCCCTCCCACTGGCCCAGATACAGAAAGGGGCCCCATGGAGGGAGTCAATGACAGGCTAGATGCATAGCCAGGTTTCTTCAGCAGACTCTGGCCAAAGACCTTCTCAATCAAAAGACCCCTCCATAACCCTAGGTGGCCGTGGGCAGTCCCACAGCTCAGTCTCAGACCTGTCCTTCTGCACCGAATAAAAGAAAGGACGAGTTCTGCCGCCAACCCCACAAAACAAAGCAAGGAGAGCTGGCGACAAGCAGCCTCTTCTCTGCCAAACCTGAACTCATAAAGTTTGATTCAAGGGGTTACAATACCTCCTATTCGGCATCCCTCCTGCCCCATTCTCCCAGCCTTAGTAAATTACCCAATAAGCAGCAAGGACCTGTAGTTATTGTGCAGTTAAATGGTATTTGCCCAGTAAATCCTGAGCCGAGTACTCACAGTGATATACAGTAACTAATTACAGACATGAATTCTCTCCCCAAGACGCCAAGTGTTACCAAATATTGCTGCATTTAGGGGAGGAGGTTTCATAGCTGCTCCACTCTCTCCAGTGAAGTCATGAGTAACTCTGCTATTTCAGGGGCCATAAGCATCTCCAAGGGCCCTCCATCTAAAAAAAAAAAAAAATAGAGATGTCTTGAAAGGCAAGCGAGCATGGACCACTCTCCCAAGGTGGCAACCAACAGTGGCCCCCTGATCCCACGGCCCAGCACAAGGGTTTGAGTAGGAACCAGCCAGCTCTCCCTAAGTTATTGCCCAGCCAATAAGCAGCCCAACACTGTAGTAGCTGCTGCAAAGGCCCACAGTTCCAGCAGAGCAGGGAATGGAAGGCATTAGTCACTAAACTCAGGAATCAGCTTCCATATCAAAGGATGTGCCAAGAAGAGTGGAAGTGGCGGTTCCAAGCCAGGCATGATGAAGCATGCCCTTAGACCCGGTACTCAGCAAGAGAAAGCAGGAATGTTATGAGCTCAAGGTCAGTCTGAGCTATATAATGAGAGCCTATCAAAAGAGAAAGAGGGAGACAGAGAGACAGTAGAGGGTCAGGGGAGATAGGGCTTAGTCAGTTAGAAAGGGCTTGCCGTGCAAATACGAGGACCTGAGTTTAATCTTGAAAACACATGTCAAAAAGTTAGGCATAAAAGCACACACGTGTAACCCAAGCACTGGGGAAGTGGAGGCAGGAAGGTTGCTGACCATTAAGAGCTCTGGTTCTATGAGTGATGTTCTCAAAAAACAAGGTGGATGGCTTTCTAGGTCGAATACTGACCTCTAAACAGGCACACATACACACAAAGAAGAAAATATAACGTTCATGCCTTAGACTGGGTACAGAATGCTCATCCTAAATTAATGTTTACGAGGTTCAACTAAGCCCCATTTGCACATGGGAGTATTACCCTGATCTAGAGTTGGGGAGGGCTATACATGGAGGGTATAAAGCAAATGGTCTATAATTATCACATCTTAAAACACAGTACTCTCTGCCCTCTAAACTGGAAACCCAGAGATCAACCTCCCTCTGTACTCAGTACAGCCGTGTAAACAAAAGCCAGCACTAGAATCAAAGAATTCAAATATTGGTTCCATTACCCATCACCAATGACCTTGGACCAGTTATTTGTCCTCTCTGAGCTCCAGATTCCTCATCCATGAAACAGGAAAGGCTCTCTCTATGTCTCAGAATTGCTGTGGAAATGGCCAGCCTGGAATTGGGTCTTATACCACATCCTGGGAACTCTTTCCCGATCCACTACATCTCCATATGGCCAACTTATTGTCTGGGACTTCGGTCTAAGCCTCCTGGGAGGAAGAACCCTGCTCTTATCTTCAGCACCCCCAAAAGCCTGTACATCCTATCCCACTTCCTAAGTGCTTTTAGCATAAAACTTCTCCTTTAAATACAAGCCCACATCGAACTTTCGAAAGACATGGGTAGCTGTTACAAGTTGGCTGTGCTTTCTTGGTTAATGCCTTCTTGGGTAGAAACGACTAATGAAAGCCCTCTCAAGGGTGTCTCTTTGACAGTGACAAAGAAGTCAGAGTGAGGGGGGAGAAGACAGAATAAGTACGGGCATCGCTACAGCAGGACAGTTGGCTTCGAGCCTTAGCTTCTCAAGTTTTTACTTGGGAGGCTGGCGATCAACCCTTCTCCATGGGGTACTGAGAGGATTATTAAGTAAGAAAATATATGGGAAGTGCTCTGTGAAGCATGAAGTATATACAAAAGTTCTCTGTGGCTAATATCCCAAACCAACCAGAAGACTGGGCCCAGAATCCCAGGGCAGTGACAAGAATCGCTTTTTTAATTAGGACACATATATAGTCAGCTCTCAATTATCTGTTGGCAAATTGTCCCCATTCCTGGCAAATGCTATCACCAAGACTGCTTAATGAAGTCCTCTGTTAACATTTCACAGCTTCTTATTCTGCTCTTATTTGCATGAGGCCCAAAGGGAATGAAAGTCCTTTAAAGGCAAAATCAGTTAATATGCCCAGTCTGTCTTAGGGAAGGTGTGATCCAGAGGGAGGACAAAGGTGAGACAGAGTGTGGTTCCCACTAACTTTGGACCAGTATGGAAGTGATGCTCTCCACCCAGCTGAAGGGGAGACAGGCAGGGAACCCAATGATCAGACTGTGAGTTTGTTTAAGTGTTAGAAATTCCTAGAAAAAGTCAAATCCACTCATATTCAAACAAGAATACCAAACTGCATCCAAAGTGATAATAAGTTTCATTAGCTCCAGTTGTCCATCGTGGGGATTCTTCACACCCTTGCCTACTCCCCATTAACCATGACTATAAAGAGTTGGGTGTACTTAGTGGGAAGCAAGATTATTTGGTGGGGAGAGGTGCTGCCAAGCCTGACTATTGGAGTTTAAACTCTTCCCACACCACACCACACACACACACACACACACACACACACACACACACACACACACACACACACACACACACACACGCTGCATAAATGCAATTTCAAAAGAGATTTTAAAGTTGATCACATTAGTCTCCAAGAGGGGGAAGAACAGAGGACATGCACTGGAATGGTTTACTTGCAACCAGGATCAAGAAGTCTCCTCATTAAGTGCCAGATGTAAACTGGGCTTCTCAATGTTAGGTTAGTGCCAAGAGACAAAAAGCATCTGATGCTTAATGGCAGCCTACCCCAGCCACACAGCGTTCCGAGGAGCTAGGCTTACACTCCAATCAGTGGGACATAGCTAAGCTACCCTTCGTAGAACCTCTGCAGATCATCTAAGGACTCAGAACCAGTGCTTCTGAGCCCTTGAACATTGCACACAGACACCTTGGAGGCCAACATTAGAGCCGAGGCAGGACTCAGTTCCCCAACCCTAGTATTGCAGTACATGACATTTCACTGACAAGAGGATCGTAAACATTTATAAAGGGGGGAAACGGTTGACTTGTCCAATACCTTCTTGGTTTAGTTTGGGAAAAGTAAGGCACATTCAGAAAGAGACAGTAGCTGGTCAAGAATGCCATTAATCTTAAGAGTCTAGAAAGAGTGCATACCCTGAGCCCACTGTTGCTTATTACATGTGGATACACCTCAGCTGTGATCCCCAAACTACTGGAAGCTCTCGACACAGGTTCCTTGACATCAGGAAAATCTACCATCTCAACCTCTCTAAGCTTGAGTCCAGGACACTGTATTTTTAGTTAGTTCCGTGGATAATTTTTGCACAGATAAAAGTTTTGGAATCATTCTGAAGGACACGGTGCATAGAACTACAAAAATGATTATGTTTTTTAATTCTTGATTTAAAGAAAAAACAATACTTAGGACAAGATCTTCCCCCAAACAGACCAAGAGTCCCTGAGGGTTTGCTTTCACATCCCTGGGCCTCACATTTTATTTTCATCATTAGGACTTGAGAAAGGAGGAGTTTGGGTATGTTAGAGCTTGCAGCGTCAGGGTTGGGAAGGAGGGGCCTGAAGCAGGTTGATTATCTAGTGGTCTAGATTCTGCATCTTACAGGTGACCAATGCAAGCTTGAGTGATGGCAGAGTCAGGCCCAAAGGCACACAACTGAAAAGTGGCAACACAGGGTCCTCAGGGCACAGACATAGTTTCATGTGTCCAACCTGTGGCCTAGAGAGCAAAAAATGCTAGGCATCAGGGTGTACGCTAACCTGTGGCCCAGCCTCACCCTTAGCCCAGTGGCTCCCAAACCGATGCTCTGTAAGAAGTAATCATAAACATACTTTCTGCCTATGGCCAAGGCCTGTGCTATCCCTGTGCTTTAGTACCAGAGTCCTATTGCTTTCCTGTTTAAAGTCACAAAAATCTTAGATTCAGACAGAGAAACAAAGGAAGGAACCCAGTCTGAGTCCAGTGGCCAAGTAGCAGCAGGCCTGGACATTATTCAGCGTTCTGTTTTGTGGCCAGAATGTCCCCCTTCTACATCTCCTATCTCCTCCACTGACCTCCACCCCTCTGCCCACCCTCATTCCCTATGGGTGACCTCAGACAGGAATGGATGGGATCCTTCACGGACACAGAGGAACCCCGTTCGCTGCAGCACTTATCAGCATCTTCTTGGCACCCAGGCCTCTGCTGGATCGATGGCGGAGTCCGCCTCCTGCTGCTAATGAGCACAGGACAAGCTCTGGCTGGGGCTGCAACACTGATAATCAGCAGGCACGTGATTTATGATAACTTTGGACTCACCCTGCCTTGGTCAGTCCGGTTGTTCTTCATTAGAGACCCATCGTATCCAGGACAACCTTGGCAGATTGTGTCCTGAGGACAGGAGTTTGAGGCTGTCAGAGTCAAAGGTGTTCTATGCTACCGTAGCTCCCACAAGGAATTAGGGAACAGAGGAGGAATAAACCCCAAATTTCTGTCCCTTTGGTTGAGCCTGGGAAGTGCTTTACTCCCACGTACAACTAAACAAAATCAACATGCAGTTTCTAGAATATTCACGACACCAGCAAGCTTCTCCTAATTCCGTGCATCAGAAACAAATTGCCAATGGCTGAAAATGATGGAGTTGAAAAGGAAAGTGTCTCCAAGAGACCTGGAGACATGGTCTACATGCCGAAGAGAGAGGACCTGGGTGAGGAGGACTAGGTGCCAGCCCTGCCCAGTGTCCCTGTGCCCTCTCCCGGGTTTGTCCACATGTCATGATTGTGCAAAATAAATGCTCACTCCATTAGCAGGATGCTTCTTTGAGCTGAAAACAAAAAGTGTCTCCAAATCTCTGCTCTACCAAAGAGAAAGGAACAGTGGGGGAAAGGTCTAGTCTCTAGCTAAGTTCTCCCACCATCTCCTTCTCCCAAGGAAGATGGACCTAGAAAACATCTTGTTCACACAACAGAATTCAAAGTCAGTGTGAACCTTGACTGGAGTTAAATACCTAATTCCAGGCAGCTGGTCCCAGCATAAACCTGACTAAATTGACCTTAGCCCATTTAGGAAGGTATATATATATATATATGTGTGTGTGTGTGTGTGTGTGTGTGTGTGTGTGTGTGTGTGTGTGTGTGTATACATATATGTGCGTGCATGCATACATACATACATACACACACATGAAACTTTTCATGTTTGGAGGTGAAGTCTCAGGTCCACACCAAATACTACATAAGTCATGAAAGTACAAGGAACCCTTTAGAGGTGGCAAGACAAACAGGATGAGTGGAGAACAAGATGGTAATAGAAGCATGAATGTGATTATGGTGTATGGGGGTAGAGTGGGTTGTGTACATCTTAATGAAACCCATCATCTTGTACTCTCACTAAAAATAAATTTTAAAGAAGTAACAGCAAGGAGGGCTTGGGAGATAGCTTGGTTGATAAAGTATTTCCCATGGAAGTGTGAACCCTGTGTACAAACCCCAACACCCACGTAAAAAGCCAGGCCTAGTAGTGTGTGCTTAGAGTCCTAGCACTGGGGAAGCAGAGACAGGAAGATCTCTGTGGCCCAATGGCTAGCCAGCCTAGCCTACTTAAGAAGTCTCCCAGTGAGCACTGTCTCAAAATTAAGGTGAAGAGCAATTGAGAAAGACATCTGTCACCCTCTGACCCCATGTGCCTACACACACACACACACACACACACACACACACACACACACACACACGCCAGTGTGTTCAATACACATAAGTTATTTACACCTTCTCACTTTCAGACCCATTAACCCAACTACACCCAACACACCTTCCTTGTGTGATTCAAAGCCCTCCCCATCAACACACTTACCACAGGACCTTATCACCTCAGCCCAGCTTCACCTCTGAAGACAACAAGAGGCTCACCATCACAGACAGCAAGAGCCTACCTCTCCCCAGCAAATGCTATCACTCCTACCTCCAAGAGGATGCTAAGCCCATTTTCCTCCCTCTGGCAATACACTTCTGCTGAGCCCTTATGACAGCACAATCTTCCCGATCGGTCTTCCTGTCTTTGGATGATCCTTCTCCATCCATCCTTCTAAAACTGGCACCTGAATAAATGGGTCCCAAATGATGGCTTCTCATTAACTACGCTTGTCTCAGCACAAATTTCAGGGTTAATGCAGCCAGCTCCCCTCAACCCTCTCCTATTTCCTATTTTCCTCCTCTCTCTAGACACATACACACACACACACACACACACACACACACACACACACACACACACACACCACTCTCCCCACCATGAGGCCACTGTCCCCTTCTGATTATTTTCATACTCCACACACCAGTTCATCAAAATGAACTGTCATTACGGGAGGTAGGAATGGTTTATGTACTTTAGACCCCGTCTCTCAAACGACTCTACAAGTTTCCAACACAGAAACTGGAGCTTGTGGCCCTCCTGCCGTCCCTCTCTGCCACATCCTAACCTCTGAACTTTGATGTTCTACACAGCAGAAGACACCCTCTCCCTACCCTCATCTGGCTTGCCCTGCAGACCACTTCAGAATCCAGGTCCCTGTGGCTCCTTCCTTCTACCTTGCTTTGGGCACTAATTCTGTGCAACTTCTTATTCCGTCTCTGGGCATATCCTTGCTTGTTCCAGGCTCTAAGAGCATGGCCAGCAGAAAAGGCACACTTCTCTGCCCACCGCCTCACACACATACAAGATGAGATGGTTCCTGCCCCTATCTCAGGTCCTGATGCTACCACAGTCACTGTCACCCACTCAGATCCTCTACAAAAACCAGATTTCTTATCTGTCAGGCAGTGGGCTAGTGCATTCCCACCACCCCAATCTGTGGAGATCACAACCCAGCATTCTGCACGGGTGCTACCAGGTCTAAGTCAGGAAACAAACTCTGTGCCACCTGCAGGGTCCCTTCCCTTGTGTCTGCCAGTACTGTTCTGGTATCATTAGGGGCCACTGGGTCCTGCTCTTCTTCCTCTCCCTTGTCTGCTTCTCATGACAAGGACATCATTCTTAATCTCAAAAGAGACAATTTACCACATGCTCTGAGCTGAGAGAAACCTGGCAATAAAGACACAGGAAATGAGTATCCTTAAGCCTCTTCCAACTGGTCACTAATAAGAGCAGGTGGACACATTGGAGCCCTTTCTGTGCTGCTGGCCAGGCACTCTGGGAGCCTCCAAAGCTGACTAGTAAGGGATGCTCTGACCGAACCAGAAGGGCACATCTCTGATCCCTCCATGTAGATTTCTAATGAGTTTGAATCTCCATGTCCCTGTAGAACAGGATCTACAGGATATGTCTGCATTATTCCTATTGAAAGTTAGGAGAGGGAGAGAGGAAAAACCCCAGAAGGTCAAATGCCAGTTATTCTGGATTCCACAGTGGTGAACAATAAGGGATCCTCTCTCAAACATGGTAGAAGTGGTCCTTTGACTTCCACATTTACACTGACACATGCCCCTGCACTTACGCACACACAAGGAAGGAAGGAGGGAAGGAAGGAAGGAAGGAAGGAAGGAAGGAAGGAAGGAAGGAAGGAAGGGGTGGAGGGGGAGAGGGAGGGGAGGGGGAGGAGGAGGGGGAGGGGAGGAGGAGGGGAGGGGGAGGGAGGAAGGAAAGGAAGGAAAAAAGAGAGAAAGAAAGAAAAGGAGAGAGAAAGAAATGGAGAAAGAAAGACAGAGAAAGAAAGAAAGAAAGAAAGAAAGAAAGAAAGAAAGAAAGAAAGAAAGAAAGAGAGAAAGAAAGAAGGAGAAAGAAAAAAGAAAGGAAGGAAGGAACAGAGCATATCAACAACGACCTAAAGACCTCCCAGGAGGCTCCACCTCCCATGGTGCCACTCCCACCTCTCCAAAGCATCAAGCTCACCCCTCTGGAGATGTTTAAGAGCCACATTAGAGCATTCAGTTCACCTAAAACATGTGATAATGATGGCCGAATGCATCACCAAGCCGTAGTAAAGATGGCTGCCACGTGTGCATTCAGTACTTCAGGTCCATCGCACAGCGGGTTCCCATAAATAACTCAGTGACTTCCTCTCCTGTGAAGCGGATCCCTTGTCACTCTGGCTCTTCTCCTTTGTCTCTTCCCTGTCCCCTTCTGTGTGCTGTGCTCAGCACAGTATCTACCCGGTCAGTAGTTTATAGTGCAAAAGCTACTGTCCCACAATAAACGCAGAGCACAGAACAGGAAACAAACCGGAGGTAGCAAGCTACAAGCATTTAATGGAAAGACACCTGATCTTCACATGCTGTTCCAGGCACTGTGACAGAGATGTCCTTCCGGAGATGCACGGTAGGTCTTCATTTATGTTTTCCCATCTTTGGATGAGTAGTAAGTGCCAATAAGACTTGGAGAAACTGGCTGCACTGGTTGTCAGTCACGGGATTGGACTAAGGAGGTGCTAGGACGTTAGGAAAGCTCACCTCTGGGCGTGTCCATATGGGAGCTTCCTGAGATTAAGGAGAGACTAGCTACCCAGAGTGTGGGTGGCACTATCCCATAGGCTGGGGGGTCAAAGTGATGAAAGAGGAAGAAGAAAGACAGTTTGCCTAAGGTGGAAAAAGGAAAAAGGGAGCAAGTTGGGAGAAGGGTATTCTCTAAAAAGGACCCCACCCATGCCTCTCACACTGTGCTCCCAAGAGCCCCTGACCCTGAAAGCCTCAAGGTCTGTCCTAAGGGTTAAAGAGTATTGGGTTTTTTCCCCTCCACTTCCTCTTCCATAGCACCCCAACTTTTATCCACTCCTCTTATCCACCAAGTCTAAGATCTGTTTATGAAAGCATCTCAGGTTTGAAAGAAAAAAATCATTTTACTTATATCAATATAATATCTAGTTTAAATTTATTTTATTTATTCTTTGACAATTTCACATATGTATACAATGTATCTCGGTCCTATCCATCCCCAGATTTCCCCTCTGGCATCACTCAACATGTCCCCTTCTCCCACCGTCATGTCCCCGTGTCTCTCTCTCTCTCTCTCTCTCTCTCTCTCTCTCTCTCATACACACACACACACACACACACACACAGTCTACTGAGTCCAGTTAGTGCCATGAGCTGGAATGTTGACTGATATCGTGGCTCGATCTTGTATAGTTCTTGTGCAAGTAACCATAGCTGTAATGAGTTCACGAGTGTGCTGCTCACGCCAGATGCAGAAGGCAGCATTTCCCAGTACTACTCCCCATCCTCCGGCTCTAACATTCTTTCTGTTCCATGCGCCTTACAGAGTGGGGATGGAAGATGACGGATGTCATCTGTGGATGGACACACAGCAGTCACTTATTCTCAACACTCTGATCAGTTACAAGTCTGCGTTAGCTGCCGGCGGCTGCACAAAAGAAACTTCTCTGACCAACATTAAAAGCAAAGGTTGAAGTCTGTGTGAAGATTTAGAAGGAGGTTTGACACCTTGCCCATTTAAATAGCTCCCTTCCTGGAGCCTATGGCCATGGGCTCCTCCTTTGTCGAGGGCTTTACTGGTTATCAGTATCAGGTTTACAGGATCAGGGGAATTTTCCTTCTTTGGAGCGGGCCTCAAACCTAGTCAGAAGGCAGTTGGTTGCCCTTACAACCATCATGCCACTAATGTTCAGGGGGCACATCTCACCTGGCAAATGGATCCTGTAACATTCAGGGTTCACCACAGGATAATTTCCATTAATACTTTTTCTCCTGCAGCCTGCACAGCTCCTTCTAACCTTCTGAAATGTCACGGGCAGAAACAAAATCCTCAGTCCTGTTCTGGCTTGTTTCTGCAATCTAAGTTGTTGTGTCTTCATAATAGCTCGTTTAACTATCTCGTCATTTATCAAGAGAAACAACCATAGCCTATGCTGTGAGGGAAACCCTGTAGGCAAAGTAATTTTAGTGGTCTGAACATAGCATGAGAATATTAAAATCGGACAGAAAAGAAGGGCTGTTGGTTGGGGGAACTCAGCTCCTACCCCAGAATAAATTTCAAATCATATATTTCAGATGGTTTTGAGAACTCTGTGCCCTCCCTATCCCCAGAAACATGTTTTCCACAGAAAATCCAAGTGGATCTAAAAACATAAACAGTGGTGACTAAAGCCCAAAGTAGCCCCCATCAGAACTGCACCTAGGCAGTTCTCTCTGCCCTGTCGGGCTTTGTTTCCTGGTGTTTCCAGGAGGATCTTGCACCTGCTCCAACTCCTGGTTCTGAGCCACCACCTTCCATCGTGGTCTTGTGAGTACTCAGAGTTAACCCCGCCTCCACAGTGATGTCACTGACCTCTCCTCCCAGGGTCCTGCACCATCCAGTTCTCCTGATTTTCACGATGAGCATCCAGGACTCACCCTTGTCTCCAGAAATGGATGTTCCAAGCATTTCCAACAGTGCCTCCTTCTCCTACCAAGCATAAAAAGAATGGGGTGTGAAGAATGGACAGTTACCTCCTGCTGAAGCTCCTAATAAGGGACATTTGGAAGTCCAGGCACCACTTCCTTCAGGGCTTTTTCATTACAGTCTCTTTAGCCCCTGGCTGACAACCTGATAATTCTCTCTGATCACAGGAGCACTGGCTGCTACTGGAACCGCCTTGACACTGTCCTTTCGAAAGATTCCAGGATAAAAGATTAGAACAGGAACAGAAAAGGTGTCGCCCTGCCCCCTCCTCGTCTTCCTCTCCTTATTTTCCCATCCTCATCTACTTCTCCTCCTCTTTGCTCTCTCCCCCTCTTTTTCCTCCTCCTTTCTTCCCTCCCCTCCACTTCTCCTCCCTATTCCTCCTCCTAACCACTCTTCTTTTCTTCTCCCTCCTCCCCATTCCCTTTCCTTCCGACTCCCCATCCTTTCCTCCTCTCTTCTTCCCTCTTGTCTTCCACCCCTTCCCCTTCTCCCTCCTCCTCTCTCCCTCCTCCCATCTCCCTCCTCCTCTCTCCCTCCTCCCATCTCCCTCCTCCCATCTCCCTCCTCCATCTCCCTCCTCCCATCTCCCTCCTCCCATTTCCCTCCTCCTCTCCCCCTCCTCCTCTCTCCCTCCTCTCATCTCCCTCCTCCTCTCTCCCTCCTCCTCTCTCCCTCCTCCCATCTCCCTCCTCCCATCTCCCTCCTCCTCCTCCCTCCTCCCATCTCCCTCCTCCCATTTCCCTCCTCCTCTCCCCCTCCTCCTCTCTCCCTCCTCCCATTTCCCTCCTCCTCTCCCCCTCCTCCTCTCTCCCTCCTCCCATCTCCCTCCTCCTCTCTCCCTCCTCCCATCTCCCTCCTCCCATCTCCTCCTCCTCTCTCCCTCCTCCCATCTCCCTCCTCTCATCTTCCTCCTCCTCTCTCCCTCCTCCCATCTCCCTCCTCTCATCTTCCTCCTCCTCTCTCCCTCCTCCCATCTCCCTCCTCCATCTCCCTCCTCCCATCTCCCTCTTCCCATCTTCCTCCTCCTCTCTCCCTTCTCCCTGTATGAACCACTGCTTTATGGCTCTTCCCTTCACTCCTCTTCCTCTTTTGTCTTGTCTTTTCTTCCTTCTTGTTTTGGTGTCAGCAAGAACCTAATTGCAACAGAAAACATGAAGAGACAGAGTAAGGAAAAAGCTCACTACCCAGAGCTGATTAAAATATCCTCCCGTAATCTAATTTGCAAAGCTCAAATCAGAATAAAAAGTCTTACTCCCACAATTCCAGGCCAATTTTACTTTTAATGAGACTCCTCAGAGAGGTTGCTAAGATCCCACCAGGCTGTGAACTCCAGGCCTGCCTGCTGCCCCCACTCTCTGTTGCTGTAGGAACCCCAGCCCTACCCTGCACCTCATTTTCCCTATGCCTGCCATCTTGTGTGGGAAGGTAATCCAAGTCCAGTTCATCTGTGGTGCTGTGGGAAGGAGGCAGCAGCTGACTGCCATGTTCTTTTCCCTCCCACAGAACATCTGTGTCTTCAGGGTTGAGGTGGGAACAAACTGAGGGTTCAAAATTCAAGTCAACCCCACTCCAGCCGCAGTTCCGCCACTCACTATCTGTGTGACTCTGATCTTGTTGCCATGTCTCTCTGATCCTGGCTTCTTTGTTACAAAATGGTGATTTTTTTTCCTGCCCCGAAGCATTACACTGTCTCTAAGAGAGGGGCATATGGAAAAATACTGACTGTAGTCATCTCAGACCATCAGTGACCCACTGCCCACTCTTCGTCAAGAACACAGACCACATTAGCTCTCTACTTTCCCTGAGCCCATGCTTTGGGAGCTGCATGGAGCCCAGGTCAGCAAATGAGAACAAGCCTCAGAGACACAATGAGACAGTCCCCAACCTGCCACAGATAGCCACTGACAAACACTTCGGTTCCCAGTCCTGCAGAGCTGACTGCTGATGCTCTGAGGAGTGCTGTTAGCATAGTACCCCCAGGCAGTACACCCAGCACTGGAAGTACTGAGTCAGCTCAGTGCTACTCTCCTTAGTCCCATACTTGTGCCAGCCTCTCCATGTAGAGGCAGCGCCCACTGTGGCTATGCCGCTAACACAATGAGAAAATTCATGAGCTGATGCTTAAAGATGCACAGAGTCTGGCATCTCACCTGTGCAACAAGCTATTTGTTTAATAAAATATGAGCCAATAACTTCAACCGTTGTGGCATCTTGCGTTGAGCTGTGAGTGAGAGGCGTGGGCTTCCAAGAGATTCCCAAGGGGGAGACTGACTGTAAGAGCCAACCTTGGAAAACAAAAGAAGGGGGCTGGAGCGATGGCTCAGTGGTTAAGAGCACTGGCTGCTCTTCCGGAGGTCCTGAGTTCAATTTCCAGCAACCACATGGTGGCTCTCAACCATCTGTAATGGGATCTGATGCCTGCTCCTGGTGTGTCTGAAGACAGTGACAGTGTACTTATATAAATAAAATAAGTAAACCTTTAAAAAAGAAGGAAGGAAGAAGACTCTAGGTAGGGATGGCTATAAGGCCCTATACTAGCCACCGATTGCCTGGATTGCCAGGTTGAACTAGAACTGTATGACTCCTGAGCAAGTGAAACTAGGTGGGAGTTGAACATGAAAGAGGGAGGTGGCATGTCCCATGGTGGCTGAGATTCATCCAGAAGGGTCATCACTGGAGTCAGATAAGAGAGGGGCTGGAGTCTCAAACCAGCGCCTGAAGAGGGAACTCGGCTCTAGTTGGGTTCTTGGGACAGCCTGGCTCTGCTGTCCCGTGAAAGGGCATTGCGGTCCTCTCTGACTGACCACTGTGCTTCTCCCTCCCCAGGTCAAGTCTACTCCTTCAGCCAGCAACCCCAGGACCAAGTGGTGGTGTCAGGACAACCAGTGACTCTGCTGTGTGCCATCCCTGAATATGATGGCTTCGTCCTGTGGATCAAAGATGGCTTGGCTCTAGGTGTAGGCAGAGACCTCTCAAGTGAGTACTTCCAGACTCCCCTGCCCACACAGAAAAGGGCTCAGTACCTACGCTGCCTCACCCTATCTGTTCTACTATGAAGCTCCACACTCCATTTGGGGCTCAAATCCCCAGCCAGCTCTACAACTCTCCTGACAGCAAAGGCCTTGGTCCCCCTAGGATCCTAGGTGCCTCTGGCTATGAGCACTGATTCCCACTCTGATAGCCGGTCCTAGACCTAGAACAGAATTCATTCCAAAGCCACTGTGATCCCCATGATGTCTGATTTCCAAACATCATGTGCTCCCGTTTCTTGGCCCAAAATGAATCCTCGTTTATCAAGGCATGAGCCAGCTTCCCACCCAAGGAGAGAGTCAATGAACTGAAAACTCACAAGAAAATCCGCTTCTCCCAGGATTCATCTCATGATAGGAAGAAAAGACAGGAAGGGTTTACATTAACTGCCAACCTCGTTCAGCCACCCAGGCAAGCTGCACCATGGGGGCCTCCTGCAGCTGCTACTGACTGGCACGTCAACCCTGTAGTTTATGCCAGGCGGTATCATTTGGTATCTATTCTGCATGGCTATTTCAGAAGCTCATCCAAACACCTTGCCAAGCTACCCTTTCCCCGGGGCATTAAAAAACAACAGCCACTCCATGTCGCTTGACCATTCTGTCATTACTCAACCCTGAGCTGGGCAAGCAAGGGGCCGATTGCTGGGCTGAAATGCATGATGAAATTCAGAAGGATGGATCCGGGTGTCACTCACCTGCCATCTGGGAACGTCGAGGGGTAGAGAATGGATGAGACGTATGCATTCAACTGGGAAGTACTTTTACCTCGTTCACACTGTACAGCTGCAGGAAAATAAAAATCGAAGTGCACTCGGAAACACCGCAGGGCTGGGAAATTAATATTTTAAAGTATGAGTTATGTCTTGCCAAAAAAAATGTATATTGAAACATTATGGTGGTGGTCAATAGCAGTCACGGGCCTAATGCTGCAGCCCAGCTGAGCAGAGATAAAATACCCGAGAATATCTCCAAAATATACTGTGCTGCCATAGAGTTTAAGTGTTATGGGAGCCAGCCAGCTTCAGAGATGCTCAGCTCTGGTACCCTGGAGAGATGGGGGAAGGCAACAATCTTCCCAAATGAGAGTTGCTTATGCTCCAGACAGCCATGAGCCATGAGGACTGTCAATGGTTATCAGCCTCTTGTCGGGACCTTGTCTCATCAGGTCAGTGACCAAGTGGAGGTCCCAGGTCACTAAGAACAGATCATAGAATTGACATCAAGGCACAGATAATTGTATTTCTGATCTGAGGTTCCATTCCTGGTTCTCTAGGATTCAGGATCTGGGTGCTGGTGCTAAAGACAAGTTGACCCATGTCCTGACCTGGCTTCCTCTCCATCCTGACTCAGACTCTGAGGAAGACAGGTCCTAAACGCTCTGCTGTGGCACCCATAAGCTCAGGCTCTTGAGAAATATCTGGGGTTGGCTCACAGTTTCGGAGGTTTAGGCCAGTATCATCATAGTGGGAAGCATGAAAGTGGCTTGGGCCTGGCTTGAGCATTTAATCATCTACCCACAAAAACTCCATCCTGACCATAATGGCAGATTCTCACAGGTTCCATACCTACCCCTTGCTGGCCTGGTACAAAAGGGTCAGAATGGAACACAGCTGAAGTCAGCAAAGATTTGGTGAGTGCATAAGAGGGAAACTGAGGGCTAGTGTCACAGGACTTCCTGTTGCTGTGGCTCTGTCCTCTTCCATTTTAACTGTGTTGCCCCACTCAGTATACCAGACGTGAGTCTCTCACTGACACATTGGTGTCTTTCTGGTCACCAAGGTTGAGACACCAGAAAGAAAATGTTTGCCAGCACATTCTCAGGTGCAAACAGAGCATTTTTCTCCTAAAAAGCACTTCTCAGATGTCTCATAAATCTATGATTGAAGTCCAAAGGGAGGAAAAGATTACAACTCCCTTTAATTGAAAATGCTACAGAGTAAACAGTTGAAGAAAAATAAATTGACTCAACTATCTAACAGTCTAATTGGTTGAGAACCTGTCTGCTCCCTTCCTAGGACAGGCACCTCTTTCTACCTCCCTACCATTTGTTCTCTCTCTCTCTCTCTCTCTCTCTCTCTCTCTCTCTCTCTCTCTCTCTGTTTGTGTGTGTGTGTGTGTGTGTGTGTGTGTGTGATATGCATGTATGCATGTTGTATAGGTAAGTGTACCCATGTATATTGTCTTGGGGCTTCTATGGTTGTAAAGAGACACCATGACCACAGCAGCTCTGACAAATGAAAGCACTTAGCTAGGGTTGGCTTACGGTTTCAGAGGTTTGGTCCAGTAGCATCACGGTGGGAAGCATGGCAGCATAAAGGTAGACATGGTGTGGAGAAGGAGCTGAGAGTTCCACATCTGGATCCTCAGGCAGCAGGAAGAGCATTTGAAACCTCAAAGCCTACCCCCAGCAGCACACTTCCTCCAATAAAACCACACTTACTCTAACAAGGCCACACCCCCCATTAGTGCTACTCTTGCTGAGCCTAGGGAAGCATCTCCATTCAAATCACCTTTATAGAACAGGCCAGCAGTCCATGTTGGGTGTTTTCTTCAGTCTCTACCTATTTTTTGAGACGGCTTCTCTCACTCAACCCAGAGCTCACCAGTTGGCTATGCTGACTGGACGGTAAGCCCCTGGGATCTACTAGTCTCTGTTCCTTACCCCTAATACCACCATGCCCAACTTTGGGGGTGCTAAGGGTCTGAACACAGATCCTCATGCTTGCACAGCAAGCGTTCTACCCACTGAGCCATCCCCTTTGCCCTGCCATCATTTGGATTTAAATTAGCATGTATAGAGAGAGGGTAGGCTAGACGTGGTAGCTGATACCTGTAACTTTAGCGCTCGGGGAGGTTAGTGTGAAATGGACATAAGTTCAAAGCCGGCTTATATAGATTATCCTGCTGTAATTTTCACCTATGAGCCCCCTACCTTGCTGATAAGGAAGCTGAGACACAATGGCGCTAAAGCTCCAGGTAACAGAGCAAGGAAGAGATGAGCTGGAGTTTGAACCTACCCACCACGTCTAGAACCTAGAGGCTCTGAATCTCTGCCTCCTCCGAGGATACCATGGACAGAGCTACAGATTCCTCCGCAGCTGTGCTCCTTCCTGTGTGTGTTTTCCGAAGAAGCTGCCAGTCCTTGAGATAGCATCGCAGCTCCCTGCCTAATTAGGCAAATACAAACAAAACTATCACTGATGTTTTCCACAACTCATGAGAGTGAAATCCTGCTGCTGATGGCTTGTAAGACAACAACAACAACAAAAACCCACAGTTCCATCCAAGATGCCTGCGGGGACAGACCTAATTGCAGAACAGCAGGACGGGGGCTGGGCTGGAGGGCAGCAACACAGAGGCCAGCAGCAGTTGGCCGGGCCCAGCTTCACCTGCTTCGGCTTATTCCCTTTGCCCATCAGAAGGCAGGAATGTGGGAGATGGGTAGGCAGGGTCCTCCTTGGGTACAGCTGATCCTTGGCATCAGTTTTGGAAGGCCCTGCTGAGGGCAGGGTCCTTTAGTGTCATGATGAGGACAGCATGGACTCAGTTGTTGAAGAGCCCACAGAACATGCTGGCAAGCCTACAGAAGACCATGGATCCCTACTTCAACGACCAAGGATGGGCACTGATGGGTCCTGGTACAGTCACCCAGCCTGTCCCATCCCTCATCCACCCTTAGCTTATCCAGAGCGGGGTCTGAGGAGAGAAGGTAACCAGGGCAGACCCAAAAGAAGGAGCCCATGCATAACCCCATAGTGCAAGGGTTGTGAGGAGAGAAGGTCTCAGGTGAGGGGGTAGAAGGATAACACCCTGATAGGACAAACGAAGAGGCTTAGGGCCAAAGACCACAGAAAGAGCAAAGGCCTGTCTATGGCCACGGCTGCAGTCAGTGTTTGCATTCAGCCTGCTGGCCGCAGCAGCTGCTGAATGATTCATCGTCTTCAAACTTTTACTTATCTATTATTCATCACCAGTGTGTATGTACTGAGGCCCCAAATTCCTAAGTGTCCTGAGTGCCTCCTAAGTGCTTAATCAGGCCCTGGGGTTTGGAGATGGGAGGTGGGAATGCCCAGAAATGGGAAGGTATGCTGCATGGTGTATGGTGTCCAGCTTTCCTAGATGGCCTGTCCTCTTAGATTCCTGGGACAAAACTTCCCTGCCGAAGTCACTCTTGACCCCTTCCAAGTAAATAAATCCCTCATCCCTTTTTCTTCTGTTTTTCTCTTGCTTTCTCTTTTATTTGTGAATCTCAGATTCACTCTCCCTCCTTACCCCCTCTCCTCCCCCTCCCCTCTCTGCATCACATTAGCAAACACTACTGAATGTGGATAGCATCTTCCCAGAGCCAATACCCCATAGCCATGCCTGCCTGCTCAGCATGCTTTTGTCTCTAACTCTGACTTCTCCCATTTTCCTTAGAACTTAGAACCACCAACACACACACACACACACACACACACACACACACACCACATAACACACCACACACACACACACATACACAAGACACATACGCACACACACACATGACACACACGCACACAAGCACACACACACACATACACACACACACACACACACACACACACACACACACACACACACACACGTGCTGGGAAATTCTTGCTTTTATGTTGGGTTTCACTGAGATCCAAGGCCTGAGCAAGGGCCACTTTGTCACTGGTACCCACCCCAGTTCCCCCTGAGCTAGGAAAGGAAGTGTTACTGTTCTCTTTTCCCTCTGAAGGCACAATCATTTTAGCCCATGAGATAAATTAGCAATACACAAGCAAACAGAGGAAACCGTGGGAGCCGTCCATAAAGTAAAAGGTTTAAGAAAAGGACCTGAAGGTTGAGATCTGATAGCAGCACATGGAGGGAGATACCTGAGGTCAGCTCTGCCCAGGCCAGGCATCAGACACCCTAGCCAACCTTCCAGAAAGATCTTTCTTAGGCAGAAGGGAAGAAGTCAGACAGGAAGGCCTCTGCCTGAGTCACTGTCCACTAGATGTCTATTTCCTTTTGCAAGAGAGATTTCTTTTGAAAGGCCATTCTGTCTAAGGGGCCACACCATCTCCAAATGCCCCCTGGATCTCTCACAGCTCTCTGCTTTCTCCCCAGGCTACCCCCAGTACCTGGTGGTGGGGAACCACCTCTCAGGAGAGCATCACCTGAAGATCCTGAGGGCTGAGCTGCAGGACGATGCTGTGTACGAGTGCCAGGCCATCCAGGCTGCCATCCGGTCCCGCCCTGCACGCCTTACAGTCCTGGGTAAGTCACCTGCACACAAGCATACAGGGATCGCACACGGACTCTGGGAAACACCAAGGGTTCAGCTACTGGAGGGTCCTTCTACAAAGCTCGTCATGGGAGGCTCTCCTTTGGATGTCATTCCATTTGGCTCCACCTACTTCTGCCTTCTTCTCCCTCTTCCCATCCAAAGGGAACAGGTACAAGTCCCCCGTCTTAGGAGATCATGTTGCCTGCAGCCTATTATTGTCCTGCCCCGTGTATTTGGCTGCACCCTGGGGAGTAGATGAGGGTCCTAGGTGCTGTGCAGTGTAAACGAGACCAGGCCTACTGCAGCCGTACCTGCCTGGAAAAGAAGGTGACAGAATCTGCAAGACCTTTCCTCCAGAGCTAACCACCAAAGGGACCACAAAAGCTCTGTATGTCCTGACCCCCTCCTAAGAATGATCCTCAAGTCTGGTCCTCCATGTCTTCAGTGTGCATAAGTGTCACCAAAGACCCTTGTTCTAGAGGCTAACCACCCCGGTCCCCTCGGAGTCCTGGTTCTTAGGTCGTTCCAAGGAGATTTCATTTCATGTCCTTATCCTTACAATTTTTCACCTTGGCCTTCTTGTTCCTTCAAATGTCCCTGGGATAATCCTCCTGAAGAGGTCCCCATTCCCCCTTTAGGGAAGATCTGCCAGAAGATGTGATAAGGTGGGGACTTGTTCAGTGATGCCTTAAGCTTCCCAATTCTGGTTAAGAGTTCAGCCCTGTCACCTCCTTCCTCTAACCATGTTTTCCAGAGAAGAGAGGGCTGCAGGAAAACTGTCCTTTCACATAAGTGACAATCAATCATAGTTGTAAGGCAGCTCCCAGCAGCTCTCAAAGCTTGTCCAGACTGGGTCAGAGATTGTTACTCCAGTGAGAAACTGAGGCTCAGAAAAGCAGAAGGCCTAGACCAGGGTCTCCCTGCCTGAGCTCTTTGTCCCACCTCCCTGGCCCCTAAGGTTGCAAGTCCATGTGGATAGGACCTGGGCAGGCCACAGAGAGAAGCCCCAACCTGGCCTTGGCTGCCTCCTGGCAGCCTCTGTGGAGCTCTGATGACAGAGTCGGCATCTGGGATGCTGCTCGTGCTCTGAGATGAAATATTTAAGAGCGTGTCGGGTTATCTTCAGATCTACACAGCTAAACACAAGGGGTGCATGATTGCAAGTGCAATGGCAGACAGGCCACAGAGGACCATTTAGCAGCTCGGCCTGAGCCAAAGCTGAGAGAGGCAGCTTCAGAGCCTCACCCACCTCCAAGCCGGGAGCCAGCTCTGCCTGGCAAGAAGGGGGTGGAAAGGCCCTTTGTGGAGCAGAGGGGTTGGGAGATGGGGTGAAGTAGGGCATGCTTTATGGGAGAGACAAGGACACTACAGAGAACAGTCGCCATTTTCTTTTCCCCCTTGAGAGGGGGCTAAATTGAGAAAGGGTTGCCATACACACACATGGTAGGGCTGACAGAGGAGAAGGGGAAGACCAGGTATGTCTTCCTGGTTTGACTGTTGCTACAAACTAGCAGAACAGGTCTGCCATTGGAAGCTGAAGGATGTTCACCTTCAGGGACCACTCAGTTCTTCTCAGAAAACCTTCCTCTGCTCCTCCATACCCTCCATGAGGCTGCCAGAGACCTCTGAAAAGAGAGGACCTAAGTGCTATCCATTCCTAGGATGCCGTGCAGGGGCTAAAACAGAACACTACCTTGTCCTACAGCTATAGAAGACTCACCAGCCAAGCCTGGCCATTTAAGCCTCCTCACTCCCTGTTATCTCAGTTAATCAACAAAGTACACTGGGCTGAAACTCATACTATTGCATGTGCTTTGCTGATAAACTTTTGGGGAGACTCGGGGATGCAAAGGCGTGCACAGGCGGTGGTCACGCAGCTTATAATTAACATTTAAAATCAACATTTCCTAGCTCCAGACCAACGCTCTTTGCCCAGTCTTCTGGTCCCAAATGCCAGCAGAATGTCATCTGTCCTCCTGGTGAAAAGCCAGCCTTCTGAGAACAGGGCCTCGGGATTCAATGTGAACAGACCCAAATTTGTTTTGGGGTCACCTCTAAAAGACATTCATTCTTCTCTCGGTGTCTGTCAAAGCCTTGGCCCGCCTGGCACTGTGCCTAGGGCACAGAGCTGGGTTGGTGTGGTTGAGATATTTCTTCAAGCCGAGAGGTCAGCTAGAAGACTGAATGGCAAGGGCCCATCTGGGTACTCCGAGAGAATTCCTGCAGATGCAAAGGAAGGTCCATGTAGCATCTCCTTACATCAGTCATCCTCCTAAGCAAGCTGGATTTGGGGGATTGTGGGGGAGAGGCTGTCAGGCTCCACATTCAGAACCTCTCGGCTATTTCTGGACAGTTCCCACTACCCCACCCCGGGGAATCTGAGGGTGGCTCCCAGTCTTGCAGAGCCTCTCTAGGCTCCTGGTCCTGCAGGGCTCCCCTCCTACCACCCCTAGCTGGTAGCCAACTTTGCCACTGGAAAGGGTTCCTGACCTGATTGTTTAGGACTCTTAAGGTTAAAGCTTCTTTCCTTCCCAACCAGCCAAGACCCCCTACTTGCTATGCTCTGACACCTTGGCCCAGGAAAGTGTCTGGGCCAAGCTCCCTGAGGACGGAAGCTCTCCCTGTGTTCCAGGAATAGGAGAGCTTCCTAATTTACTCTGTATTTGCCTGAGATAGATTTTTAATTAAATAAAGTAAGAGCTTGATTAGAACCTGCAGAAGATGTGAGGGCAGAATCAGATGGTATTCCGGCAAAATCGCAAAGCAAACATTCTGGCTGGAACACGGGGAGTCCCCCGGAGGTCTTCCATCAAAGCGCCAAGTGAGGAGGGCAAATACGAGAGATTATATAGCCAGCAGATGTGCACTGTTAAAATATGCATCTGCCGGCAGTGTGCTCAAAGAAGCCAGGGGGCCAGCTCTCCAAGCCTGCCTTGCTCGGGAAGGAAATGGGGACCAGCCCAGCAGCCAAGCCTAGAGTCACAGACACATTAATTAGCGTTGTGTTTGCAGCACTCAGATGTAATCAGGCAAGAAGTGACTGAGCAGAGCTTTTGCTTCCCTGGGAGGCAGAGGAGAAAGGAGCCAGAGAATGAGAGGAAGGTGGGAGAGTAAATTGCACCTATGAAGTCGACCACCCCAGACTAGAAAGCTATATAACTCTGGTTATAGTTGGCTTGAGTTTCCCCAGAAATCCATGGGGGAATCCTTGACTCAGCCAATGTCAGCACCAAGATCTTTCCAGACACACATCAATTCAGGTAGTCTTTCCATCCAGGAAAGAACCTCAGACTTCAAGTCAGCGGTGTGTCAGCCTCTCTGGGTCCCAGTTTCTTGGCCTGTGGAATACGAAGTGATGACTAAACAGTATCTAAGAATTATTCAGCTCCCAAAAGGCCTCATCTCCAGTCAGAGGAGTCCAGTATGCCGCACCAACTATTTTAGGAAAATGGGCCATTCCCCACTGGAGCCAAGATCTGAGTGGTGCCTGAGGCCGAGAAGGTAACGCTTTGTGATGCTGTAGACAGCAGACCACCTTGAAGCTGGGAAGCAGGACCTCAGAAAGTCCCATCAGACCTTGGGCTAGGCCTCCCTTTGCCATCTCTGCAGGAGCTTGGCTTAGATCAGCAGTTCTCAGTCTATGAGTCACGACCGTTTGGGGGGTGGGGAGGGGGGGGTCAAACGACCCTTTCACATGTCAGATATCTTGCATTCGGATATTTACCTCATGATTCATAACAGTAGCAAAAATCACAGTTACAAAGTATCAAAGAAAATAATTTACCGTATCAAAGGGTCACAGGGTTTGGTTGAGAATCGGTGGCTTAGATAGACAACACAAGACCCACGCATACATGTGTAGAGCTACGGAACAGTAGGAACCCTTTGGGGGAGGAACCCTCGATGAGGAGAGAGAGTGCCACCTAACAAAACAGTGCGTGGCACTCCGTCCATTTTAAAGCAGTGTACCAATGTATGCACAACAGTACCTACACTCTAACCATGTTCAGGAGCTTCAGGGTCAGGACTGTGGCGCACGTTACACTTGATCTTTCCAAAAGACTCGGGTAGCAAAGACTTAGGATGTGGAGACCGTGGATTTGATCATGAAATGTGTCCTGAGTGCTTTTCATTTCTAGTCGTTCAAGACTCCTCAGTAAGTGGAAGACAGAGCCATCTCTGGCCTGGTAAAGCTTGCATTTAGGCGGGTACAAAGCAGCTGGCAAATGGCCACCAGATTCAGCAAGTGAACTGTGTCATTATAATGTTTCCAGGTAATAAATGCCATGTAAAAGAAAGAGCAGAGTTGAAGAGGGAGGATTCCAGGGAGAAGAAGAGGTTGGGTGTCAGCTTATTATTAAAGGGCCTCTGCCCGGGCCAATGTTCTCCTCCTGTCCTCTTCCTCCTGGCCCAGTCTAATGTTGACTCTGCTGTCTTTGAGGTTCCCGCTAATAGTCAGGTCTCCTAACCAAACACGAATACTCTAATATGGAGACTGAGCCAATGAAAATAAAGAGGACAATCATTTACAATGACGTCAAGCCCCAGACAGAGAGAGCGCAAACTGATACGCGCCTAACTTGTTCTCCCACAGAACGGGCAGCAATTCTGAATTAGTTACCTCTTGCTGTTGTGACAAAATGACAGACAGAAGCAGCCTAACTCAGAGAGGATTTGTTCTAGCCCAGAGCTTACGGGGATAAGGCACGGCAGATGGGACCAGTTTAGTCCAAGGTGTGAGTGTCACCAGCCAGGTTTCTTCATACCAGCAGGGATCAGAAGCAGAGAGAGGGATGAATGTCGATGCTCAGTTTTCCTTTTCTTTTTATTCCTTTTATTGTCTGGTCCACCATCCAAGTTGGATGGTGCCACCTGCATTCATGCTAAGTCTTTCCTCCTCCATTAATTCTGTCTAGAAACACTCTTACACACATACCCAGAGGTGTGACTCCTAAATGATTCCAAATCCAGTCAAGTTGGCAATGAAGATGAGCCATCACAAGCACTCAGTTCTTAATTCCGAAACAATAGAAGGCTGCAAAGAGGAGCTGTGACTTAACTTGAGCACTTTCGATCAGGGATGTAGAACGGATACGGTGCAGAAGAGCTCTGGCTTCTAGGTGGTCCTGAATCTAGGTACTGGTTGGACCAAACCCACCCTGAGCTACTTGACACCAAATGATACATATATAGGGAAAGTTGAAACATTTTAAAGAAGTAGGGAGGATTTATGTCTGTACAACAGAACCCAGAATCCCTGCCATAGCCCACAAGTTCCCCGAAGTATGCCATCTTCCTCCTCCCCAGTATTATCCACTACCCCTTGTCCCCAAACACCTGCTTTGTTCATGGTGCTTCAGAGCCTGCCTCAAGACCCTCCTACAACCCTTCCTGCATCTTCCCTCAGCTAAATACTGCCCGTCTGACAAGATTGGCTTTAGGCATCACCTCTTCTAGGAAGATCACGCCTGAGGATCCCATAGTCTGACTCTTGTCCCCTGTGTTTCTTCTGCCGTCTGTAGGCTCCATGGCAACAACATGTTATATTGAGAGTGACTTCTTTTCTGTCTGCTTCTAACATGAAGCCTAACAGGAGCATCTAGCAATCTTCATATCTGGCCTGGAAATACACACTGAATGCTCAGTGAATATTTATTATGGCAATTGAAGCAAGAGGGTGTGGGGACAGCTAGAGGAAGGATAGTGTGAGCAGATAGTAGTGCCAAGCTCACATGAAAGTTATATGGTATATTGTGTCACGGTGTTCTAGGGCATCATGTTGTGTGGCTGAGTAATATTATGTGGTATGATGTTATATGTGTGTATGGTATGAGGTTCTGAGACACTGTATTGTATTGTATGGTATTGTATGACATTGTGTTTTATCAGGTGATGTTGTATGGTTATGGTCATGTTGGCGTTGTGTGGTATCGTGTTTTGTGGTGTGATAGTGTGTGGTGTGATATGGTGTTGAATGGTGTAGCCCTATATGGTGTGGTAGTGTGTAGTACGACGGCATGTGGTTTTGAATGGCGTAGTATCAAATGGTGTGGTGCTCATGGTAGAATGACATGGTGTCATGTGGCGTTTGGTTGTGCAGTGTGGTGTTGTGATACCTAGTGTTCTGTTGGGTAGTATTGTGTGGCATGGCATGGCGTGGTATGTTGTGGTGTGATGTGATGTGGCGTGATATGTTGGATAATATTTGGAGAGGCACTATACCCTCTCATGGTTTGGAGCCCAGACTCTGCAAACCAAACTGCCTGCACTTAGAGCCTGGCTGCATTCCTCTACCAGTCGCGTAGCCTTTGATCAAGTTACTCAGCTGCCCTGTGCCTGCATATGAAGTGGGAGATATAACCACAGTGCCTTCAGGGTGACAAGAACGACTTAACGAGACAGCATATGCACGCACGTCTCAAAATACTGCCTGATGCACAGCAAGACATGAAAGCATATGTCTGTTATTACATTATCTAGTTCTATTGCTGCTATTACTGTTCAATGCCCAGAATCACCGGCACCAACCCTCCTTCCCAGAGCACCAGCTTCCGGCCTAGAGAAGCTTGTTCACAGAAACAGCAGGCAGGAAGCTGGATTCCCCGAGGTCCCTCCCAGGCACATGCAGGGAAGACAAGCAGAATTGATTCTTTATCTCCTTATTAAGTCTGTTTAGCCCGGGCTGTGGCCTGGTCTTAGGTGCTGTATCTCATTTGGGCTGTGTGCCTGTTTCCTGCCACATTCATTACCCTCAATCACTCCCGAATAGGTGCAGCAAACAAGCCAGAGATGGGAGAGGAGAGTGAGGGAAAAAAAATCCCACAAAAAAAAATCCTTATCTTCCCAAGCTCCATATGGGAGGCAGCCTCAGTAGTCTACACCATCTCCTGTATGCTCCGCCGGACACCAGGTCCTTCCCTCTCCTACTGTGCCCTTCCGGGTGGTCCAGACCACCCCCAGTATCCCCCCATTCCCTCTCTTTTAGCCATTACCCACCCTCTTCTGTCCTGGTGCAACTCTCCTACCAGCCCCCTCAGGTGACAAAGTGAACATGTCTAAAAGCTATGGAGTTGCCAAACTGACTGACTGAAGCACCTCTCTTCTAAATTCAAAGTCTCAGGCTCAGGAGTTCGAGACCGTGGTCTCTGGGGTCAGAGTCGGGTTCTGTGCCACCCTGAGTATCTGCACCACACTTAAGGGGGCCAGGAAAGATAAGGGCACTTCTGGTTTACACGGTGCAGGGTTGGGTCGCTCTGCCCTGTAGCACTTGTCATTTCCACCTCTTTGGATATGGGGCCCCTCCCTAGCTTGGGCCATCTAACACAGAGAAAAATGAAAAAGTTATCAGAGAATTAATCCACTCCCAAGGCTCTGGGAGACCTGGGGAGCCATCAGGGGTTGAGTCAACTTGAAGCTTCCATTCTTTGACTACACACGGGATAGATAGCAGAGGCAGACAGGCTAATCTTCAAGAGCTGGGAAGCCAGGACCAGGCCTGTACTTACCAAGTGGCCTCGAAGCCTAATATGACCTATTCAGAGTCTCACTATTTAAAGCTGGAGGTGACATCCCAAACGGACCTCCCTCAGCTTCTTGGGCTTTCAAAACCAGGGCATGGGAAAGCAGGAAGGTCCTTAGGAGTGTAGTTAGGATCTGCTGCACACACAAAGGCACTCAGTCTCCTGCCTAAGGCCCCACAGTCTTAATACTTTGCATCTGCCCACCCCAGTGTTCCCACCTCCACCTCCAGGGGACTGAAGCCCACCAGGGCATGCCCCTAAAGTGTGATGTGACCATACCCAGAGCAGTGGCAACTCTCCAGGTTCACACTAGAACAGGAGGTCCAGCCTGGGACTCAAAATCACATTGCTATCCCTAGCCCTGCTTCTGCCTGACATGAGATACAGGACCATGGTATTTTACAGCTCTGGCCACCTGCTCCCTGGTTTTACCGGGGAGCTTGAAAAGGTGACATGGAAATCCACCTCACAGCTTACCCATGGCTTTCCCATAACCATTCGTGATTTGGGGGTCCACACAAAGGGTATTGTTCCCTGAGTCCCTCTTCCCTGGCTCCTAAGAGCAAGGATAATATATCCTTCCGCAGTTTTAGTCAAGCATGACCCTGAGCCGTGCAGAGCACGCTCACCTACTCAGCAAATGTCACACCACAGAGATCTGCAAAAGTCAAGACCAAATCCTCGGGTGTCTGTATTCAGTGTAAGGCCAGCAGCTCTGTGGCTTCCCTGTGCAACCTTCAGGGACCAACTGCCTGCAGAAAACCCTGGTCCATCCTACCTTTCGTGGGGTTAGCTTCCAATATCTAGATAAGCTCCCAGTATCAGGAAGCACAAACAAGAGAGTTACCTCTGTCCTGGTACCCTGCTAGGTTTCTTGTTCAGGACATCCAGATAACTACTGGCCAGTTGAATGGACTCCTGCTTATGCACCCATAACCATACACATAGACACCTTGGTCTCTGAACTAATGCATTGATATACACACGCAGGTACATAAGTGTCCCTGCACCCGGAGAATAAGAGTGCAGCTAGGAAAAAGCGTGCAAATGTTGATCAAGGAGATAAGTCCCTGCTGGAAAGTAGACTGATTCTTGTGAGGTGACAAAGATATTAGCTCTTACCCTTTGTCAGCACCAGAGACGAAAGGGGCTGATAGAACGCCAGTTCATCAGCTTGAGTCTGCTTCTCTATTGATTTCCCCCCAATGACAAATGAAACGCAGAGAAAGAGACACTGCAGATAGGAGTGGATCAGGAATACCATGCCACACATGAATGAATCATCCCTTTCCCATCCTGGTATCCTGGTGTCAGCCCTGAGACTCTGAGCCAGCCCAGGGTGAGTCTAGAAAGACTGAGTTGGACAGGGAGCCCTCCAAGGGCTAAAAATAGCTCATCATTGCTCTGCTCTGACCTCAGCCCAGGCCTGAGATGAGGCTTTCATGGCAAATTATGGATTTAAAACTGGCCATGAATCCCCATTACAGCATGAAATGAGAAAGGAAAACGCCGTTCAACAGAAGCCTTTCCCCGGCGGCCAGTGGGCTGAGGGAAGGTGGGGCTTTAGGAAAGGTTTAACGGTAAAGTTACACATCCTTGCACCCCACTCTAGGAGCACACTCATAGAGGTCATAGACAAGGTGAGTGGGGACCCGGGGCGGTGGGTGGGGTCCCAACCCATGGGGGACGTCACCCACCACTTCACATAAGCCAAAACACAACCGAGGCAGGGCACGCCATGCCCTGTGGCCAGAAGCCAGGTCCAGACAATATTAGGTTTTCTTTGTCTTTCTCAGGGAGAATGGCTGGAGGGGGAATGCAGATGTGCATATGTGCATATGTATGTAGCTGCATGCAGAAGCCAGAGGTCAACGCTGAGTGTCTTGCTCCATCCCTCTCCAGATTTTTTTTTTTTTGAGGCAGGGTCTCTCGCTGAACTTGTACTCCCTCCCCAACTTAATTAAGGTGGCTAACTATGAGCTTCCAGGGGTCCATCTGTTTCTTCATTCTCCCATTCTCCAAACCCAGAGCTGCACTTACAGACGTCCATGCCCAGCTGTTTAGGTGGTTTCTAGAAATCTGATCTCAGGTCCTTGAGCCTACCCAGGACCCTTTACCAACTGAGCCAACTCTCCAGCATCCAGTCATTAATTTTATGTAGAAAGAAGATGGCTGTGAGCGGAGAGACAGCTCAGTGGCTATGAACGCGCGTGTTCTTGTAGAGGACCCAGGCTTCATTCCTAAAATCTACGGGGCAGCCTACAACCCTAGTAACTCCAGTTCCAGGGGATGTGGCGCCCTCTTCTGGTCTCTACAGAATCCAGGCTTGCACACAATTCACATACAGAAACATGAGGTGCATATAAAACATTTTTTAACGTGTCTTGCTGCTTCTGGAGTGAGAATGGTCACAGTTTTGTCACTGTGTTGCTTCGGTTGGTCCAGCATGTGCGTATGGGTGTCTATGATGCCTTTACCAGGAATCGGTACAGCCCCTGAAGCTACCTTCCTCCTACCGTCGCTACAGGCTCTGGAGATGGCCAACACAACCAGGAATTCTCTATTCTGCTCCAGCACAGTACCAACACTGCAGATCCTTAGCAGGCTCTCAGGTGTCCCTCCACATCCAACCTTCAGCCATTTACTCTGATACACTGACCTAGGGGCATCAGAAGAACTGTCATCACCCCGAGAGTAGACCCATAAAAACTGCAGGAAGTGCTGAGAGGTCAGTATATCCTGATAGACACACACCCAGTCCTTGGTTCAGATATTTAACGACAAGGTATATACTAAATACACGTTTAAATGAAGAGGGGAAGGGGCTGGGAAGATGTCTCAGTGGTTAAGTGCTTGCTGTGCAGATGCAAGGACCAGAGGTCTGATCCCCAGGACCCACGTAAATGCTGAGTGAGGATAGCCTTTCATCTGTAACTCCAGCCTTGGAAAGTAGAGGCAGGGGAGTCCCCACAGCAAATTGGCTAGTAAGACTAGCCATATCTGTGAGCTCTGGGTTTGATTGAGAGGCCCTGCCTCGTTGAATATGATAGGAGAGCAGAGAGATCTAGACCAGTTTCTGACATCAACCTCTGGCCTCCATTTGCATACACACCCATGAGTCTCTATACCCAGACACACATGTGCCCACACACATGTAAACACACATGACAAAAATGGGGGAAAAAATTAAGTGGGGAACTTTAAGTTGCTTCAGAGAAGACTTGACAGGGAGTAGCTCCCTCTCAAATATTTGAAGAAGGAAAATAGATTTATTTCATGGAGCTCAAGAGCGGAGCCAGGCTGGGCAGGCTGTGTTTTATCATAGCAATTAACACTGAGAGTCTGAGCTTAGTGAAGTGGTAAGCGCTCTGTCTCTTGGAATATTGAAGCAGACACCGAGTTTCCCACATGACTGTTTCTTACAGGGACGAAATGAACTTATCCACAGATACGAGAATCTTATTCCAGGACAGAGCTCCAGGAATTGGGGGGCTGTCCTGTGGGAGAAAAAATGCAAAGAAAACCTAGAGTCATAGCAAGAATCCCCCTCTATCCAGTGTCTCCACCACCCAGCCCAGGGTGCCATGGCTCTACAGACAGACCCCCCCCACCAGTGGAATACCAGTGCAGACCAAAAGTCAGAGAAAATGTAAAGACAAGGTGCTACCTCCAGGGTGGTAGCCTTGTTGCAAGGGGAGTCACAGACAGCAGAAGTCATTGAGTAACAGCCAAGCCCTGTGGAGCCTGTAAGCCTGGTAACAAGATCTTGATGTGCCACGGGGATGTCAAGATGTGGATCAGAGCCTGAAATGACCTTGGTGATGTCACCCTCATGCCTTGCACACCAACCTCGAAAATAACTCTGCATCCAAAGAGCATAGGAAAAGGGTCCAGACGATGGTGGTGAAACACAGACACCTTCCTGGAGGGATTCCATGAGACTCCAAGCTTGGACAGTATCATGTGCGGCTTAATGTGGAGTGGGAAGGGCGTCTCTGCTCGCTGAAAGGCAAGCTAGACTTGGTGCAGTGGTAACTGAGTGCATCAAGGCGCACATCAGGATATGCCGGGATGGTACAGGACGTGACAATGCGTCAGAGTAGGGGTGGCAGCATCATCAGAGTTAGGATAGCCATGCTTAAGACACTGGCCTCCACTCACAGGAAGTTCTGACCATCAGAGCAGATTGCTGATAAGGATAGCGATAGGACCTAGCTTTGAGCCTCCATCCCCAAATCTGTTGCTCCTAGACCTCAGGCAGCTGCCCTGAGCACATCATCTGTCCACAGAAGAGGCAGCATATCAGCTGTCTCTGAGTGGAGGAAAAAAAGACAACTCCAGTTAGTTCCTCTGTGCCCCATTAGTTCACATTCGAGCATTCCCATGCCCTCTTGCCAACTCCATTAGGCAGACCTGTGTCACCAGAGAGGTCCATTACCATGCCCAAGCTCACAGAAGAAAGCTAAGGAACCAGAATCTAAACCGGTCCTCTCCAAATGGTATGCAGACTCACAGCTGCCCGACTCCTACATGAAATCGTGGAAGGTGGCTAGGAGTCCATCCAGCCTCCAGGAGCTGGAGAAGCCTTCCACAACTCTCACGGCATCTCGGGGCCCACAGAGTCAGAGTTTTATCCTGGATGGTTAACCAAGGGTTCTAGAAAGCCCTTCCTTGGCAGTCCCTGTCCCACAATGCACCTGCAAACCAGGCCACCCTATCAGCCTTCTGTCCCATTGAATCCCATTGATGGCTGCTTTCCTCTCTTCTTGCCACACCTCTCAGGTCTTGACTGCTGCCCTGGCTATGTGGAGCAGATATTTCACAGGCCTGGGAAACTCACACAGCTGCCCACTTCTCACCAGAGTAAACAACTGAGCCCTACAGCCTAACAAAACTGACTAACTAACCTGCATCTTCACCAAGCAGTCAAATGTTTATCTAAAGGAAGATCTTCCCATATGTAAATAGGTCAGTAAAGGCTGGGAGATCATGCAGATGGCACCTGGTGATGGTGGTGATAAGAAGGGAGAAGGGTGAGGGCCATGCACCTTCTCCAGAAAAGCTGGCTCTGCCCTAACCCAAATACACCATTTCCATCCCCCTCTGCTCACTTCCTCCCACACACAGTCACTAGGATACTGGAGGTAACCCATTTTACAGATGGATCAATTGAGGCCAGAGTCTGCCTCTCAGGGTTCTGCATCCACAAAATATCTGAAATTATTGCATCTGTATACAGGCTTTTTTTTTCTTGACCTTTTTCCCTAAATAATACAGTGTAATGGGTGTCCACCTGGTGTTTACAGTTCATCCAGCATGATGAGTGACCTACAGAGAATAGACACAGGATACATATGAATATCATGTCATTTCATATAATGGACATGACCATCCATGAATTTTGATATCCAAGAGAGTCTTTTGTCAAATACATTCCTAAGTATTCTGTCCCTTTGGGTATTATAAAATTATTTTCTCCACCCCATTTTCAAACTGTTCATTGCTAGGATAGAAGCATGGTTGGTTTTGTATAGATGAAGCCACTTGTCAATAAACTCCTTCATCTGCTAAAAATGCATTTAATACGCCTGAGCTGCAAACAACCTTGCTTAGCCACATGGTGCACTGTAGAGTAACCGTCGCATGCCTTCACTAACATGGGCTGCTTGGAAACTGTGGCTCACTGCCCAGCCTCGTAAGAGTGTAGAACCACATCCACCAGCCCAGGAAAAGACAACTCAAAGTGAGTTTGCCCTGGATGAAAGTTGCTTTCACGCCTTCATAAAATGGGAAAGGGGGGGATCATCATACTGTAAGCCAGGGACCATATGTCAATGGCTCTTGGATCCTGTGACCTTGCTAGCTAATTTTTTTATATCATACTTCTGTCTGAACGCTATAAGATTTTTCTGCATACGGGATCATCTTGTGGGTACATAAAGACTGTTAAATTCTTTCCTGTTCTGCAGCCTTTCGTCCTTATTGTACCAGCCACAACTTCCAGCCCAATGCTGGATGCAAGTGGTGAGAACAGACACTCTTGCTTGGTTTCCAAGATGACAGAAAATCGTCTCACCACACTATGCAATGCCAGCTGAACGGTTTCCATGAGTGCTGTGAATCAGGTTGAAGTACCCATATGTTCCTGCTTTGTTAAGATGGCTTTTTATTTCATTTTTTGACATACAAAGCTGCGCGTGTTCGCGGGGTACAGCGTGATGCTTCAAAACATGCATATGTTATACAGTGATCAAAGATAATTAGCATACCCGTCACCTCAAATATTCGGAATTTCTTTATGGCAAGAACATTCGTATCCCCTGGTCTAGCTATCTTAAAATGTACATGACGATTTTGCTAGCCATGCTCACCCTACTGAGTAGCATGACACCAGAACTTATTTGTCCTCTCAAATTATAACTTCGTACTAATGAGTGCTCTGTTGAGAGTCTTTCTCTTAAATGGTGTCAGATTCTGTGACATGCTTTTCCGCTTTCTTGACATGATCATATGGGGCTTGTTCCTTATTCTACTAATGTGCTCTATTAATTGGGAATTATTCAACAGCCCTTCGATCCTCAGGACACCCCATTTGGTCACTGTGTGGTGTGTCTTACGTTTGCTAACTCTTTGTTCAGTAGTTTTCATCTGTATTCATGATGGGCAGCAGCCCCTCTTCCTGTAAATCCTCATCTGCCCTCAGAATCCACGTGTTTCCTCGTCTTAAAGAATGAGGTGCGAAGTTTCCCTCTTCTATTTTCCTGGAAGGTTCCATGGAAGCATGATTCTAGTTATTAGAATTCTCCAGTAAAGCTATCTAAGTCCAGGACTGTTGTTATGGGAAGGCTCTACTTACTAATTCACTTGCTCTATTTGATTTGGCCCATTCAGACCGCTCTCTGGAATTTAGCCTTTGTACAAAGGCTTGTAGAAGGGAAGGAGTTACCTGTCCATCTTAGAGCCAAATCTACCTCCCACCCCAGGCCTGCAGAGTTGCAAAAGTATTCTTAACAGAGAGGAAGCAAGATCTCACACACACACACACACACACACGCACACACACACACACACGCACACACGCACACACGCCCTCCCAGGCACACGTGTGCTCCCACACACAGGGTTGGGGACATATTGTAAGGGGACACAGGAAGGAGACCTATGGAGAGGCTGCAATGGTCAGTGAGACCAGGACAGTGGAGGTGCAGGGTTGATGTTCAAGAAAGCAACCCAGCTTGTTGGCAAAGTTTCTGCCGTAGGCCTTTAAGCTCCATAGAATGGGATGCAAAATTCAGAATGCCGGCAAGCATTTCTGAAACTGGTTCCACATTCTCACCCCCTTAAATTTAAGAATGATTGTTCTAGACCAATCTGCTGGTCAGCCCAGGCCGCTGTGACAAACACCATGTCACATTATTCATTATTTATTCTTAATTATTCATTCTACACAGTTCTGACGTTGGTCTTTATTCTGAGAACAGGACACCAGGTCATGACCACAGACAGGGATTCCCTCTTCTTGACTAGGGACACTAATGCCATTGAGAGAGGACTACTGTTCTCATGCTATCCTCTCACTTGGGTTTCATCCCAAACACCTCATTTGCAAACACTTTTTCATAGAAGGTTGGGATTTCAGCGTCTGCCTGTAGCATCCTACCACTCCGAACCCACCGGATTTCATCTCGCTTTGGAAACTAAGCCGGACTGGGCCTGGAAGAGTTCTAACGTATGAGTTGGGGTTCAGAGGATCCATAGACATTCAATCCATGGTAGCCTGCCTCTGCAGTTTGGGGGAATTGTGGAAAAGTCGAAATACTGCCTCACATCCACCTAACTATAGAGCCAGAGATGCTCAACAGCTGTGTGCCCTGCAGTGGGAAATTACCTCACAGGGTCTCCGCCTAACCCAATGAGACCACTCTTCCCCACTTAGGTCTTGCAGACAGAGCAGGAGCACCATCTTGGCTCCTGATCCTCTTCCAGCCTCCAGCCCACCTGCCTCGTAAGCTAGGACCCCACCTCAGTGTCCACTTCTCCTGTGCATCTGCTATCATCATCCAGTGGCACCAAACCCCAACCGCTCCCGGAAGGTCTAAGAGCAGGCCTGTCACCAGTCCAGCACAGTTTGCACTCAATAGCTCAGCAAAGGTATCGCTTATCTGCCTACGAAAATGAGAGTCCTCGGTTAGCTATCGCTACGGTGATCTTATCTAAACAGATCCGGGTGGCAAGAACAGAGAGGAAAAAAATAATTAAAGGGGGAGCAGGTGAAATGTTGACATTATTATTACTTAAGTGCTGCAAAGCTTTTAGTTTGTGTTGTTTACTCGGGTGACACCAACGAGAGGCGGGGTAGGAGGGGAATCGGCTGGGCCGATTATCTAAGCTGCACACCCGCTCACCCCTCTGCCTCACTGCCTGTAAATCTTATTAAACAGCTTCCATTAGCAAGACGGGAAAATAATTAAGGCAAAGGTGGGTGAGATGCTGATGTTGTTACTGTAATGCAACTGCCTGTTCGGCTTCTACACCAGTGAAAGGCAGCAGAGGGAAATCAGTTTGCAAGATTACCTTTCCGAGGTGCTAAACGGGAGCCTCAGGAAGCTGCGTTCCGGGCGGGGAACAGTGACAGGCCAGGAACATTTCCAACCTCATGTCCATCTCTTAGGAGCCTTTAAGCCCACAATTTACCTTTTGACTGTGTTCTATTTTCTCACAAATCCTTTATTTCCCACTTACTGACTAGGGACACCACACCAAAGAGAGAAAGGGAGAGAGTGAGTCTCCGGCTGCTGGTCTTAAAATCCCATAACTGAAAACGGTTCTCCAGGGGAGACAGTTTTAACACTCTCTGGAAGCCAGGGCTTAATTGAATTACTTTTCCTCTGCGGCGTGCATGCCTAGAGGCAAGGACTTCTGACCACACCCATCTCGGCCTGCCAGGGGGCATGGAGAGGGTCATCCAGACAGACCCAGACTCATACTGCCTGTTCTTGAACTGTCTTTCTCATAGCCACACAGGTCATATGAGGCAGGTGTCAGGCATGTTCAATACTGGACAGCAGGGGTTTGCAGCTGAGTCACGCACATATAGCCTCACTTTCTGAGGGAGTGGGGACTGTTCGAATAGCTGAACCCAGCTTCATGAGCCGTAGCTGGCAACAATCGGGCCAGAGAGCAAGCTCAGAGATGAGGCTGGTTAGCTCCTAGAGTGCCATTGGATTTTTTTTTTTCACAATGATTGCCAACATTTAAGATTCTGGAGCTTTTGTGTGAAAATTCAGATCTCTGGTGCCTCTGGCAAAGCCTTGGCAGGGGTAGGTCTATTTGCCTCTTTGGCAGCCATCATACAATGCCTGCTCCCTCCAGCAGATGTGACTTTCTAGTCCCTTCCCACCCCTAACCATGGCTCACCGTGGCTGTACCATGCATACGTGTCCCCTGATCTCACCCACCCTTCAGAGAGATCACCTCACAAGTGAGGATAAACCGAAAACAGAGCGGGAAGAGGAGGTGAGGGTTGGCAGAGACAAGCGGCGCCCAGTTGTGCCAGGGGAGATGGCAAGGGTAGGCTTTAAAGAGTTTGTAGGTGAGGTACAAACATGACTGGAATTTGGACAAATTAATCAAATTGTCATGGGCGAGCGGGCACGAGTTTCTCTCTGCTAACAGCTGTTCTGAAGAGCCCAGAATTTGGAACTGAACTTCCTGAGTCCGTATCCCAGCCAGGAAGTGCTCCATGCAACATATGTGTAAGAAGAACCCAGGAAGAGCTGAGGTGGCTCCTCTCTGCTTCACGTGAGGCTTCACCTTCTGAGGAAGGGGGTAAAGTGGTTTGTGGGGTACACATGAAGAGCTAAAAAGGTGCCCATTTGGAAATGCACTTCTACAGATCTACCTATGTCCCTGCCACCCCCACACCCCCATACAAGCTTTCTTAGCCCCTAAGACCCACCTGAATCTTCTACCAATGTAAAGATTGTGGAACACCATGGGCTTTAGGACCATACCCAACTGTTCTTGCTTGGGCCAGAGCCAGGCTAGCTCCACAGTCTGCCCACCAAGCCACCATCTGTAACCTCAGCCAGTTCCCTAGAAGTCCATAGGTGAACAGAGGTGCAGAGCAGAGGCTCCTCCTGGCTCCCAGCAGTGCCTTCATGCTAGACATGGTCCGCCTTGAGCACAAAGTTCACAGTCAGGAAGTAAGGCGCAGGGGAAAAGGCAGAGAAAGTCACATCTGAGAGAGCTCAACAATGTGTCTCTCAAAGGTAGCAGATGGCAGAGCTGGGGTCATCATACGCAGATTCAAACAGGTACACAGGTGTGCAGAACTGGCAACGACCAGCCTGAAGCTTCTAAACAAAGTAAATTATACCTCTGCTCCTGACACGGTTCCGTTACAACGACTGATAGTCTGGCTAAAGAAGTTAATGAGATCAACATGCCTACACCCCCACAAAGGGAAAAAGTTAAGGATGCAAGACAAATAAAGCCTGTGAATTTTGCTTTCAATCAAATCAAAGAGAATCACTGGTCTAACCTGTCACCAAAAGGTTTTTGGGGATAGGAAGGTCTAACCTTTCCACACTGCTGTAGCAGTGAATTCTCCGGAGGCTGAGTCTCACTGTGGTAGCCACTGGCCACAAAGGGCTCTTTAAATTTAAGTGTGAGTTAAGCTTAAAATGCAGCCCCTCCACTGCACCAGCCTTGTTTAGTGCTGAAAATCCCAGATGGCTTTGGCAAGGCTGGTTTAAGTGGGATTTCAGCATTCCTGAGTCCTCTGGCGAAAAGCTATTTAATCACAGCACAGCAAGTCGGTAGCATGCAATGAGGAGACGGGCTTGAGAGTTGGGCCTGAGGAGAACCAGGCCGGTCTAAAGCATCGGTGCCAGTGCAGTTGGTGGATAGCAGCTTCTCATTAGCTCCCATTCAGTCAGTCCTTCTCCGCGTCTTTGTTAAATTCCTGCCATGTGCATTGTACCAGATGAGGTGGAGAGATGCAGAGATAGCCAGGCATCCTCCGAGCCCTTCGTGGCTTTAATCCTGAGGGGAGGGAGGAGCCATATCACCCCGTGATATAGAAGGAGGCTGAATAGCACCTTGAATTGTCCATACAAAATGATAAGGGGCATCATATCTGCTAAGGAGGCCTAAGGAACCTTCGAGAAGTAGTGGCTTATGAACGTCCCCAGGTGGATGAGGGGGGACTTGATGGCTAGAGGATAAAAAACCATCACAGTGACATGAACAAAGGCTGGACTAGCAAGCAGCACTGCTTCTGAGGGTGTTTGCCATGCAGTGGGTGTTGGGACTGACAGAGAATCAGAATCAGAGGAAAGGGCCTTGAGTCATGCTAAAGTGTCTGAACCAGGCAAGCACTGGGGAGCCAAGGTTGTTATCCAATGGGATAATGGATTCAGTGGTCTCCAGAATGGAGCTGTGCAGGATACAGGACCTAGATAACAGGGCAGGAAGTGTTGGTTAATTCCATTCTGACTATGTAAGATGACCCCAAGCTTGCACAGATACTTGCTAGAGGCCAAAGAAAGAGGTGGTCCTGGGTCAAGAGGCACTAAACAGTGCAAGAGGGCCCTTCCACCTGATTTTGTCAAGGCGTCCACAGCAATGCCTTTAACCTGATTGAGTCCAGCAGTGATTCTAACAGTAAGTATCCCAGGCTGTGCTGTGCAATGTTCCAGAAGTTTCCAAGCCTCTATGTCCTGATCCCCTGAATAAGTGAATTGGAGGAGGAACTCACCAATATAGGAGGGAAAAAACCTTCACCCTAGATACATATGGAGAAAGCATGACTGGTGGGGCTTGAAAAACTGAACACTCACCCACCAGTTCAGCTCCCTAAGCTGCTCTCTCTGGCTCCGTCTCCTTCGCTCACCAGAAGGTCGGAGATGAGCTATGAGGTAGTACTACCCTCACGAGCCCCTTGCTCCATGGCACTCAGCAGGCCCTGGAGACCATTAGCACCTCTCGGGGAATATTTAACTGAAAACAATTTCTAGTCGGGATCTGTTATAATTACTAATTAGATCTGATTATAATTATCTTTCGCTGCCATCCTTTACCTGACACACAGGGTAGTGCGACGCCTGGCAACAATTAGCAGCAAGTCTTTCCTGATACACTGGATGATTAGAAACACAATTGCAGGGTCGGGGGGAAAGAACCTGGCTTATTAAAGGGAGGCTGCTGTTTACCAAGGAATGTTGTGAGCAAATTAGATTAAATTAATGAGAAGAAACTTGGAGAGAGGAGATGGGCTTTTTTTTCCCCTTTTTGTCTCTGCTGATGACATCATTTGGGGTAAGAAACTCAATCCCCCCTTATAGTCTCCTTCTGTAACTCCCCTCAAGCCTTCAAGGTTTGGTGGCCACCATCACTCAGCTAGCCCGGTCTAGACCAGCACGATACAGTGGACCACATAAGCAAAGTTATTCACTGTGTGACTTTGGACACACGGTTCACGCCTTCTGTATTTGTGTGAGAGAGAAGACTGTAGGCTAGACGCCACAGTGAGTTGTCTGCATGGTCTTGGGGAAGGTGAAAAAGTATTGTGTATATAAAACGGGCCTGCAGGCTTTCTTGGGGCAGAGACCTTAGGCATTTTGCAGTCTCTGGGTTCAACTCCAAGACTGACTGAAATGGTAACTAAAGGAAGGCTTTCAGGAAGCCTCTCCTCCAGGCCATTAGGGGCTTCTCCCTCTCCAAGAGCAGCAGCTGCAAGGCGGACCATCCCCCGGCAGGCACACTTCCTGGGTGCACCAGAGGGACTTCATCAGTAAATCAAATCAGGAACTTTTCAATTAGTGTTCGCTGTGAGGAGACGAAGCTGGAAGCCTGCCGTGCATCCCAGGGAAAGTCAGCTCAGCTCGCTAACCCCCAAGCATCTCTGTCCATAAAGACTTCTGAGGGGACTCTGACCTAATGCTGAAAAGCAGAGGAAAGATCCAGCCACGCCTGGGACAGCACCACTGAGTTGTCAAAGTGGTCGCTGTAGCAGGACAGATGGGAGAGAGTCAAATTATTTGTTTCTGCCCCCAGATGTCCAGAAAGGACCCCCAGTTTCCCAAAAGTGACTCTGTACACTGGTGGCTGGCACGCAGAAAACAAACACAACCCCATGTCATTTTAATGAAAAGAAGTCACATATGTATGTGTGCAGACACATAGAGCCTATCAGAGAGAAGGTGTGTGTGTGTGTGTGTGTGTGTGTGTGTGTGTGTGTGTGTGAGAGAGAGAGAGAGAGAGAGAGAGAGAGAGAGAGAGAGAGAGAGAGAATTAGACTGTTGGCCTGGACTAACAGATCCTTGCTGTCACATGTAAGAGGGGCCAAGGTCATCCCAAAATCCATTTTCCATGCCAACCTAATGCCTATGCTAGGAGACATCACAAGATCACCCAGGGCTGCTAGGCAGGATATGCACCATGCTGAATAATCTTTCCAACACATGGCTTTAGAGTATGTCTAAACACCATGACCAAGGCAACTCATAAAAAGAGAAACATTTGATTTGGGGTTCACAGTTTCAGAGACTTAGAGTCTGTGACTGTCATGGAGGACCACATGGTAACAAGCAGGCACAGCATGCATGGGGTGGGGGAACGGGGAATGGCTGTGAGCTCACATCACGAGGCAGATAAAGCTGGCTGGAAATGGTATGGACTTTTGAAACCTCTGTGATGCATCTCCTCCAACAAGGCCCCTACTTCCTAAACCTTCCCAAATAGCCCCACCAACTGGGGACCAAGTATTCAAATATATGAGTCTGTGGGGACCATCCTCATTCAAGCCATCACTGGGTAGCTGACTTCTTACTTGGCTGCTTAGGGCTCCAAAGACCATGTGTGGTTCCTACTTATGAACTTCCAAGAACAGAAGCAGTGCTCTGCAATGCGTCTAAATGTGGTCCCCCTCAAATGTGGACAAGGGGAAAGTTCTGCAGAGCAGAGTAGGGTTTGCCTTAGCCCTTCTCCCATCAGCCCTCTGAGTATGACCATCCTTGCTCAGCCCTTCCTAACAGGTGATCTGCCTTGGTGATCCCCCACCCACTGTATTTTGTTACCAGAATCTAAACATGAGCATCTCTGAGGCCCTCACCTCATGCTTGCCTTCTCAGTAACCAGGGTCTTGGGCAGAAGCTGAAACAAAGATTCCAAGCACACCAACCCCTACTGGGCACGGGGAGCCAGGAATTTAAGGGCAGTTTGCACACAAAGGTCTCACACTCAACATGGTCTTGGCTGGTTAGACCGGCACCACCACACTGTCTCTCGGGTACTTGGGAGCAAACTTACAGAAAGAGCAATGCTCACGATCATGGATCCCCGAAAGACAACCCTCCCCCAGGAGGATTGTATCTACCTCCATAGACCTGCCTATGTAGGCAGCTTCAGATCCCCAACTGCCTACACCAACCTGGTAACCTCTTCTCTGGGTGTTTATACCCAACTCAGCTTCTTCCGCATGGTGACCAACCCCTCGTCCCTAGTTCCGCCTACCAGCTCCACAGGGACCCTCCTGGCTTCAGACTGCCTCCCCCATCCTCCCTGGCCTCGGGAAAAGCACACAGATGCTGTTCCTTGTCATAGCACTAACCACACTTGTTCTGGGCATCTCACCTCCAGTCAGACAGTGTCCTCTAGAGTCAGAGACCGTGATTCTTTGTCCCCTGTATTCCCACAGCCCAGCATTGCCTAGCCTTCACAGTCCTCTGTGAAGATCACTGAAAAAATGATCTCCAGGGTCACCCACAAACTAAGGGAACCTTAAACATCCTGCATGCTCTGGAACCGAAAGCTGGCCCTATCATGGAAAACTCCAGTGAATGTTGAGAAAGGGACAGGAAGGCCCAGGGAGGAAGGATTTCCATCACTCCTTCCTACACGAGCTATACCTGCTTCACTCTCTCCTCCCTTCCTGCCACCTCACGTGGTCTTTCGAAGCCTCAGTTTTATCATTTGAAAAGGACGAGCCTAGAGACAGTCACCCATCCAAAAGGGCTACTAACGAAACAGTAGCTGTATATGGGCAATGCTTTATGAACTGGAAAGTTCTAGAAAGAAATTAGAGGCTCTTACCTTGGCACTGTGTGGGGTTATGGCTTATAGGCACTGACAGTGTCCATCTCTGCCCAACTTTCCATTGGGGACAACATGTTGGTACCTGGAATTTAGCCATGCTGGGAGTTGTCACGGTGGAGTCACTGAAAAATGCCACAAAGCAGGGCTCACTGGTTCCGTTTGGTTTGCTTTGGTTTGGCTCGGTTGGCTTGATGTGGCCTGATGCAGTTTGGTTTCACTCATTTCGGTTCAGAGAGCCAGTGTCCCAGCACAACTGCCAATATCTCAGCTCCTAGGACCCTTGCTTGGACCTGGCCTTCCTAACTGTACTTTAGGAACGGGCATCCCTGCCTGCCTCTCGTTAGCAATGAACTGAGCCACCCTGAGCTCTAACAAAACCAGGCTGGAGAACCCCCACGTGTGAGCCACCATGCTCCCTGATTAATGTCCTTTATTATAATCATCCTTCATTGGAAAGTAATCAAGAGCAGTGACAGCACAGTGGCTGACAACTGGAATAGTGCCCAGCCTGGAGAGACTGGAGAGCGACACGGCCACCTCCCAAGAAACTGCCCAATCCTGGGCCCCAAAGAGCATACATCATCCTGACTGCCAGGACCACCCTAGAGGACGAAATGGTGATGCGTGGCTCCAGGAGGATTGCTCTACAACAGGCTCTGGCTGCAGCTTAAGCCTCCAGGGTCCTAACAGCCTTCCTCCAGGAATGCCAGGTACACAAACCGAGACCATGCATGTGAAAGCCACCAGAAGCAACTTAATGCACATCAGAGGCTGTAGGACCTAGTGTGAGCTGTGACGGTTCCTATGGGACTAACGTCTAGACACCCACATGCTGACAAGAAAACCGTGGCCAGGTTAGAAAAATCCTTTCTCCCTAAAATTCGCAACTAAAGTGCCTCTATTAAACACCTACTGTATGCCATCACCACTCTCAGCACTAGGAACGCAACAGTGAGTAGAAAAATATGATCTCACAGCTGCTTCTAATACAAGGAGACAGAAGGAAGCCATCTTATGCTATAATGAGGGCCATAAAAAAAAAAAAAAACCTAGGATGTGAGAGGGTGGCACAGGCGTGACAGTTCATATGGATAATCAGATTAAACCTTTCCAAGCAGCATGACCAGAGACACCTGTGGAAATTAAGGGTAAGGCAAGCAAACATTTGGAGAAAGAATGGTCCAGAAAGGCATTCCATAATACATGGGCCCTGCAAGGAGGCCTGTGTGACAAAGGTCACCTCTGATAGGCCCACCTCTGATGGGCCAGAAGTGGTCTCTGAGCTCTCCTTGTGGTCCTGATGTATCAGCAACAGGGATCTAGTCATGCAGTGACACTCTGAGGACACAAGATCTCTTGATGCCTCATCGGTCAGTATGGTGCCGCCATATGAGCAGCCAGATGGGCCCTACAAGAGCTGACAGCTTCCTCAGGAGATGGCTCACCCATACACACAGTCTCACACTATCTAGCCCACGCAGGCAGTGGTCAGGCTAACACACGTGAACACTGCATCTACACTCACAGCGGTCACTTGAACTTCACACACCATGGTCATGTTCATCCATGTGCCGTGGTCCTATGTGCCCACACACGCCCTGGTGTTAGACAACCATGGGGCAGAGCAGTGGGTGGAGGGGCAGTGAGAGCTGTGAATAGTCAGAGAGAGGGGGCCATGAATGAAAAGTCAGGGGTTTCTGAGGAAACAGCACTGGGCTCTCAAAGATGAGCCTTGACAGAGTCTGCCAGTGAGAGCAGAGACCCCGGAAGTAAAACTCAGGGATCCTTCAATGGGAAGAGCCGCTAAGGGGATGAGTGCTCAACACCTTTGGAATTGGTCAGTTTAGCCTGACTGGGCCTGGGCCGTTACTCAGAGGCCTTGACCTCTTCTTGGCCTCCTGGGCCTAATGAGGACCTGATGGGCGAGCTGGGAACCAGCTACTGACTAGGGAGCCCATCTTTCTTCCCTCACCCCCACAACTCAGTTTAGTGCTCACTGCACCTCTGCAGAACAACCCCAGGTTCTCCCTGTACCCTGTATTTACACACACACACACACACACACACACACACACACACACACACACACACACGCTCATACCCCAAGAGGCCCACATGCCACAGCAACACATCATTCTCGGACACAAAATGTACAGGGTCAAAAAACACGAGGGGTTGGGGATTTAGCTCAGTGGTAGAGCGCTTGCCTAGCAAGTGCAAGGCCCTGGGTTCCGTCCCCAGCTCCGGAAAAAAAAAAACAAAAACAAAAAACCAAAAAACAAATACCACCCATCCACCTGGAAGGTCGTTATTAGGCAAATCTTTAAAAATCAAAATGAGTGCAAAAGCCTCCAATGAACAAGACATCCAACATTTAAACAGAGATGGAGTTCCCTTGAGGCTGAACTGAGCCCTAACAGAGCCTGAGGCAAAAGGAAAACCTTGTGTCCCTTTTTTTTTTTTTACGTACCTCCTAATAGGTAAATTTTCCCCGAGAACATTTAAGTAGTCTTAAGAATATTGAGATAGTTAAAGCCAATATTTCGAAATTCACAACCTTATTGTAAACGTAAGTATTGTGTTTACAGCAAAAATCGAATGAACTAGCTCAGTTTCCCAGGCAAGTATGGTTGCAAAATTCATGATACCAATCCCACTTGCTAACCTCATTCCCACTGTAGAACCTCCCGTGTGGTTGTTTCACCCACTCAGAGGGCCACCTTTAACACCGACCGTGACTTCAGCTTCCTGCCTTTGTTTAATTGTGCTTTTTTTGTTGCTGTGAATATTTCGGAGGTGGGGACTATTTTAAACATTTGTATTAGGACATCCATCTTTTTCCAGAGGTTAGGCATGGGCCCTTAAATTTCGTGCCTGAGACAAATGCCTCACTGGCTTCCCTGCTCCAAGCCTCAAGTAGAAGGAGAGATATCAGGTCCCTGCCCACAGTCTAAACCAGAAAAGGATCCTGAGGGTAGGCCTATCTTGGTTGGCAACTGACAGTCATTGTGTTTGTGTGAATGGGGCACTGAAAACTGTGAGCACAGGAGCTGAGGAAACCATGTGGGCCTGTAATTCAGGCTCCAACTCTGACTCCCACTGTTCCTGTGTTAAGCAGTCTCTGCCTCCACTGGGCTGCCTTTGAGTCATGGGAACGGAATAGAAGACTAAAGCGTGCACCAGGACAAATGCCTCTCCCTTGCTGGTCTGCCATGCTACCCACAAATCACAGTATTAGGAAGTTCTGCTCTGTGTCTGACCTCATTCCTGCACCCACATTTCCTGGGTATCAGTCATTACTGGAAGGGCAGTGTCAGTGTCATACATGCCTGTTCAGTTTTTTCAGCCACCTCTCCAGCATGAGTGATGGGGAAGGTCAGGAAGACTCCAAGCAGGAAGGCAAGGAGCCAGTCTCTTCTGTCAGCCCACCAGAGACCCACCAGAACGGTGATGAACAAGCACTGAGGCACAAGCCACAAGCAGGGAAGCCCTATCGTGAGGCTGTTGATTGGAGTTTGAAATGGAGTCAAGGGAAGTGAGGGATAGAAAAGCCTGTTCCCCATAGCTGCCTGGCAGAGACTCCAGCAGCCTCGTCCTATATCCTCCATGGCCCCTCCTCACTTCCTAGCCCCTCTCCCCACCCCTGCCCCTTCTTCCTCTACAAGCAGAAGCAACTTGCCAAGACCAAACAGAGGCTGACTCAGAGCAGGCCAGGGACTCTAGAAAAGCCAATGAGCACCCTACAAGTGGACAGAAGCTAAGAGAGGCACTGAGAAGCCACCAAATCCATCCCCCTGCCTCAGACTCCTTCTGCCAGGTAGCATCCAACTCACCCCCAACAAATCAAAACAAACGAAAGTGTGGAGGGGGGAAAAAGGAGGAGCTGGGCCTCTCCCTCCTGCTGGGTTTCCAAAAGTACTTGCTGCTGTCTAACCTGAGTCTCTTATACTACATCCTGAGTCCATCTCCCTCCCCCACTCAGTGAGGAAGGAGACTGGACAGAGAACAGCTTCTCTATATAAACACGCCCATCCATAAGCTACTCATGTACTTTATGAGCTGAGAGGAAACTGAAGCGTGCACGGGATGGGGAGGGACATTTTTGGCTCAATGAAGGCAAATAGGAAAATAAAAGTCTGAGTCTGAACTCATCCTTTCAAACCCCAAATTTGTGCCGTGGGAACACCTGGGAGACAACTTGCTGTGTGGATTTAGACAAGTCGCTTAACATCTCTGGGCCAGTTCCCTGATCTATGCTAATCCAGATAGGAGGAGGAGATGGGACTGCGCTAGTCCTGAGGGGCTTCCATGCTGTCAGCCACTCTGCATCACCAGGAGCCTCTCTGTGGGATGCGTGTGGGCAGGTGCCCTTTGATGGCCTTACCTAATGACAGAACATCATAGAAAGGTCAAAGAGCAGCCCTGGTGGGAGCAGGAGCCACAGCAGGCTTTATCCAGAGCTCCAGGGTCTTGAGCTCATTCAAAGCCTGTAGTAGGAAGGGATGTGAGCAGCTCCCAGTGAGCCCCCACAGGAGCCGCACATTTGCATGCGTGAGCGTGTTTCTTCAGATGGCACTCTCTGACCTGTCCACTTTGCAGATGCAGACACTAAAGTTCCCGGAAGTGACAGTCTACCCACAGCCCAAGAAGCAGTGCTCTGAGCACTTGGGTCCGTCCTTGGGACTCAGGTTCAGGACAATCGCAGGTGCCCATTCTCTCTTCTATGAGATGGACACAACATCCACAGCTTTACCTCATCTCCGAGGGGACACCTGTCAGTCTACCCGGGGCAGGTAGCCTGGGGGGGGGGTTTGCAGCATCTATGTATCACCCCTGCTTTGCAGCGTTTGTCTGTCTCCTCCCAACCGTGGGCTCTGGTAGAAAGCAGAGGCTCTTCCTGTCTGTCCCAAGGCCTACTTCTGGCTTTGAGTGTTGGACCCCAGGATCACCATCTGGGTGGAGCCACAGGAGGCAGAACCATTGCCCAGGAGGAATGGCCAGAGAGTGGGGATAGGCACGTACCATGCCCTACTGGGCATTGACATATGCCATCTTCTAAGAACCTGCACACCAGTCCTTCCCAGCAAGTAGTCCATCTTGTGGCTTCCTGCAGCCCAGCCAGGCTCAGAGTGACCTAGCCATGGCCACACAGCCAGCAACAGTGTGACATTCCAATCAAGGCCAGATGCTCTCGTTCTACTCCTCGAAACAGCAGCCAGACTTCTGGGGCCTGAGAGCCTGAACGGTGTATTCACCATTCCTGTCTAGTGGACAGGCACAATGGCGGATGCCTCTGCACTGACCTCCCTGCTCCCCAGTCTCCTAAATGTATCTGGGGGGTGCAAATTAATGAGTCTGAAACAGGTTCAGAAAGGGAAAGTGCCTTGCTTCTCCTGTTCTCTCTCTCTCTCTCTCTCTCTCTCTCTCTCTCTCTCTCTCACACACACACACACACACACACACACACACACACACCAGATGTGGGTTGCCCATGCCTTTCACCACAAACACACTAAAGTTCTTCATAAGAGCTGCCAGTGACATTAAGACATATCCAGTCCCACAACCCCTTATCAGACCCCTCCTCAGAGCAGCTCACAGTCGGTTCTCAAGCGGCACAATTTCATGTGGACCGATATGCATGCATGGCCCTTACATCCTAGGCTTGTCAGGGGACAGTGATACAGATCTGAGCTGAATATATTCTAATGCGGCCTCATCCCAGAATGCCCAAAGCAACCTAATGCCATCCTCTTTTTATAGCATGTCCACCATGCGCAGAACACTTTCCAGGGCAAGTTGGCCGCTAACCAAAGGGAAAGGGAGGGTGGAGAAGGAAGCAGTTAAAAGAAGCTGCTGAGAAAGGGTTGTTAGACCCGGCCTGTGAGCCCCAGAGAAAGGGCTAGTTGAAAGTGAAGAAGGGAAGGTACTTATCCAAAGTCTCAGCAAAGCCAGCTGTCTTTGTCACAAAGTCACAGCAATTCAGGTGCCCGCAGCCATTTCAGAAGTAGTAATTCCTTATGGATTTCAAATCCTGCTTCTCAAATTGGACTATGAGCCCATCATAGACTGGAGCTAATGGAACCTCCCAGAGTAGAACAGGGACTCAGAACTTAAGAGTGTTCCTCTGAGTCTTGCAGAGGATCCTTTTCTAGAAGTTGCCCTGCACAAGGGACCTCTTCCTCCCATTCTATCGGCACTCAGTGGCTAAGCACCTGCTCAGTATAGGTACTCCAAGTGGGGCAGGAAGTACAAAGAGAAACAAGAAGGATGCCCTCGTGGAAGCTACATTGGTGACTCCCATGCAGTTGTGAGACAGAGAGAGCCCTCCTACAGCTGTGCTCAGAGCTGGGGTACAATGACGGGATATACATGTGGGCCAGACTGGTCTCTGTCTTCCAGTCACAGAGTAGAGGTCAGTGGAGATACCTGTACAAAACCTGATAGTCACATAGGTGTCCACAGGTCAGAGCAGGACGGGAAAGCCCTTCCAGGAAGAAAACACTACAGAGCTTGATTCCAAGGTCTGGAAGGCCTGGCTGCAATCTGAAAGAAACAGCCATGTGATCCTCCCCTCACAGGGCAAGGTTGCACACATCCACTAGGCCCAGATGCAGTGGAGCCTTAGAGGCCATGGGGTATCATGGCGTGGGTGTGGGAGGGGGTGCTTGGAGGTTGTGGGGAGCAGGTGGTCTAAGAGAAGCTTGAGAAGAGAAGTATGAGCAGACGCTACGTGTCACTCGTGAATGGTGGCTGAATCTGAGATTACCTAGAGCATCATTCCCCTCTCCCCCGGGCAGCAGATCAGGAACAACTCTGTTAGCTGGCACTACACAGCCCTCTTGCTTCAGTAAAGGGTCTGAGACTTTAGAATCCTAAGAAGGAAATGCTCACCCATGAAGCTGCTAACCAGGCAGGAGACATCCCCCCTGTGCATCCACCCTAAGGCCCTCACACTACCAGGTTGTTTGACCCCCACTGGGGTCAAATGGACAAGTACCTCACCTAAACCCAAGAGGGCAAGATTAAAATCCTCTTCCCAGACTGTCTAGATGGCTCAGCAGGTAAAGGTGCTTACCACCAAGACTGATGACCAGAAATTGAGTGCCAGGTCCCATTCTGTAGAAGGAGAGAGCTGGCTCCCCAAAGGTGTCCCTCTGATCTCAACACACACACACACACACACGCGCGCGCGCGCACACACACACACACACACACACACACACACACACACACACACACACAAATAAGTAATATAATAATAATAAATTTTAAACTTATTTATTCCTTTTATCCTCGTTATTAGAACAGTCCCAGCAGATGAGAGGTGACTAGGGATGGGTCCAGCCCAGGGCCAGCATCTACTACCGCAAAAATAGAATGTCAGTAGAAACATGCTGAAAACTGAGGGAACATTTCCCTGTGTGGGCCAGTCTATCCACCCGCGGCTGGCACCCTACGGCCACCAGCCGTCCGTGACATTCCATGTGGATCTGAAGCCGTCACTCATGGCCATCTTCACCAGGTGATTCCATGGCTCCTGCCACTGTACCTGTGCATCTGGCTTCAGTTTCCCTGCCCCTGAGTTCCCTGAGAGAGCAGCTCACCTGACCAGAGGGTGTTCAAGCACTGCTTGACCTAATATGCGGAGCAGCTGGCCACGCCCACAGCAGAGTACAGACATGCCCTTCCCCCTGCCACTATTTCTCTGCTTAACTCCCTCCCCAAGGAGGCACGCGCTGGCTCCGCCTACCTACGAGCTCACTGAGGCTCCGGAAGGTGAGTGTTATGCAGAATTTCCATTATGCTACACCTTTTCCTGCTCCCCCTGGGGTAGCCTAGCCCCATCAATGCTAAAAATGCTAGCAGGGATATGGGGGCAGATTGGAAGCCTATCCCTAGCAAACACAGCTCATTGGAGCTGTGGGAGGAGACTAGAGGCTTCTCTCTTCCCCCAGTAACCAAGTTCTGCGTATCCAGGGCTTACTCTCTGATGCAAGAACACACGGTATGAGTGCAGCCCACTTCACACCTGGAGAGTGCTGGATAAGTTCACACTGTAGGCAGGGAGGATGTTGTCCTTCACCCTGTGAGCCACACCCTGTGAGCCCCACCCTGTGAGCCCCACCCTGTGAGCCCCGTGTGTTCTGCCACCCAGGTTTCCCTTCCCAGAGCAGAACTCATTATCCTCAATGCCAAAGTACTGGAAACCACCCAACCACTGCCTGTTGGATTCTTCCTATAGACAAAAAGTTCACTTCCAAAGCTGGCCCCCACAGGGTACAAATATTAGTCCTTGCTGCCCCAGAATGAGACTACTCTCTGGGCCACTGAGACCTCTTAGCTCCCCTCTTCTCCTTCATCGTTTCATCTGGTTCTGTTTCCAATGCTCACACCCAGAATCTTAGCCAGGAATCGCCATATGCAGCTGTTGTCTCTACACTCAAGTTCAAGGTCAGCCTGGGCTGCCTAGCGAACCCCTGAGAAGAAGGGGGAAAGAAAAGAAGGAGAAAAGGGGAAGGGGGAAGAGGAGAGGATATGGATTTGGTTCCAGACCCTCCCAGCTAACCTTCCTCTGCCCTCTCTATTGGGGTCAAACTTGTGGTAACCCCGAAGCAAGTGTCTTCAAAGGTGTCCTGCAGCTTCAAAGAGCTTTCAGCTTTTTGAAGTCTCCCCCTGCATCACAGCACCCTAAAAGACTTCAGAGCTGGCCAGTCCACCTGTAAAATGTACTCTCTCTTCACAGAATGAGGCTCAAAACCCACGAGCCTCTGCAGAGAAACACATACTCCTGCCGCAAACTGCAAGGAGAAAACTCAAAACCGTGTCAGACCGAGCTGGAGAGGAGAATTAAAACCTGGGCTCATAAAGAATCCTAAACTCATTCGTTACCCTCTCGCAAACCCAGAGACTTGTACTTTGAGGAAGAAAGGCTTGAGTCAGAGATAAGATTCTGGTTCTTTCCTTTTGGGATGCTGGCAAGCAGCGGATTTGGTAAATTTGCTTGAGGTTGAAAGGTACGTTTAAGTGGTTTTCTGGGATTCCCTACAATGAGTTTCTGTGGCAGGAGGCCTAGAGAATGTAGTTCTGTGGCTTCCTTCCAGGGCACGCAGCCACTGGTTTTACAGCTGTCTTCCTTCACATCTGTCTTTTTCTTGGGTGAGCAGCCTGCACCCAGTTTGGCCGTGTTCCTCTGTGTTTGACTGTCCCTGTATCTTCCTCACTCATGGTCACTCCGCCACCTCCTCCTTCTGTCCTCCAACAAGTACAACTTTATAATGCAAAAGGCAGTGTTCCCAGTTGCCCTTTTAAAAAGGACTATCGTTGGCATGTCCTGTGTTTACTGTTTAGGCGTTTTAATGAGGTGACCCTTTCTCCTGTGCCCTTGGATTTCTGCAAAGGCTTCTAGGGCTCCAGGCTGTGGGCGGGAAGGTCTCCCCACCTGGCCTGATTTTCCTCCTTGGGAGGTGGATGTGCTGGGTGGGAGCTTGTAGCAAAGCCAACCAGATCAGTTCTGGTTTCTATTTATGGGATCAATGGGGACTCTGGTCTCAGCCTGGCTTTTGAGGGCCCAGGATGGCTGCCTCAAGGCTTGAAAACAACTGAAGCAAATCTGCAGGAGTGTGCGTGGAGATCCTTGAGCGCCACCATTAGGAGTAGACCAGATCTCTGGCTCCCAGTGACAGCAGTGTGACTTGCCACAAGTGGGCTGGCCAGTCTTGGCTACAATTTTCCCAGATGTAAAATGAGATACTTCTGTGGGACCCACTATATGAGGTTACTGAATTAAATTGGCCCAACAAATGAGAAGAAGACCCTAAAATAAGGTCAGGGTCAGAAGTAGACAGAAAGCAACAAACCCTGAGAGGGAATGCTCTAGGAGGTCCCCATGATCACACAGGAGCCGAACCCAAGGGAGGAGCTAGAACCTGCAACAGGGTTTAGAGGGCGATAGAACCCCTCTAGCTATTCCCTGCCTTCCTTACCCAAACCTTCCTCTCCATTACCCTGTCTATGCTGTGCATGGGACAAAAAGCACACAAGCCTTCCCACACTCACTGCCCACCCAACATCTGCCCACCACCACCAGGAGCTGGCCACCTGCACACGAGCAAGGGCTTTGGGTCCGTCTATGGTTCGCTACTCAGCCCTCTTGCCCCCCCCCACTCTCCCCCAGCTTCACAAGCTTTCTCTGATTTGTTTGCTTGCTAAATTAATAAAAACAGCCATCTACTCTCAAACAGCCCCTCCCTGGTGAGACAGCTCATATATTGTTTTGAGGTTTTATTGAAAATACACAGACTGTTCCCTCCGTTCCCCGAAAGGGAAAACGGGGAACTGTTGATTCTTTGTCCCTGACAGTATCTGTCTTCCTTGACCCTGCTCCCTAGGCACCCCTACTGCTTCTGTTACCTCCTCATTAGCACAGTTGTGTGGGTGCTCAAGGGCAAGTATCTACCATTCCGTCTCGGGAGGGGGACTGGCTCCAGAACACAGAACAAGATAGTAACAGAACAAGAGGTTGAAGCAAGGCTCTTCACACATATGCAGTTACTTATCGAGTAGGCAATACCACTAAGAACTCTAATGTACTGAGTTCTCACCATGGTGGAAAACTCTGGGGTGTGGCATGTTTATAGACATTGCATCTGCTCATTAATCAGTATACCAACCCTGTGAATCAGCTACTGTAGTGTCTCTAATAGGTATCCATCACAGACAGCTAGGGAACTGAGCAGTGCATGATGAAGCCAGTTAGACACCCTACCTCATCTCAAGCCTCGCTTGTTTCTCCCCAGCAGCATAAGGTCCAAACTAAAGTCGGCTTCCCAGTGTCCTGAACCTCTGAAAGTGACCTCAGAAACCTGCTGGTGCAAAGTCCCCATCTGTGTTAGGGGCAGAGGTAAAATGCAGACTCTAGCACAGCGTCCTCCAATCCATACAGCATCACTTGAAGCCTACATCTCTTTCCCTCTCCACACTCTCCTCTTCTTATCACCCCACGTGTCTGTGCAACCACGCCACAGACTGGCTGGTTGTCAGCTTACTGTCACCTTAACAGATATCAGAAACAATCAACTTGCTAAGAGAAAGGGGTTGGTTTTGTTCCGTCTCAGAAGGTTTTGTCCATGACCTTGTTGGTCCTGTCACTCTGCCTGTGGCTGACACATCAGGGTGGGGCAAAATAATCACTTCAAGCCCAGGAAATGAAAGAGGAAGAGGAAAAGGCTGGGGTCCTACAATGCTTTCCTCGAATATGCTCCTGATAACCCAAAGACCTCCCATAGATTCCCACCACCCCCGGTAACAACTAATCTAGAGACCAAACCTTAAATACCTGGGCATTTGAAATTTTCAGACCCAAGTTTTCCAGACACCGCTGCCCTCTGCACTTCCAAGACTGAGAGGTCAGATGGCTAGCTTGTGTTCTTTGGGAAGGTTAAAGATAGCATGAACATTGTGGAAGCCACAGAATGCTTTGAGTCCAGTAATGGAGGCTAACAAGAAGCTCACCAGAGCTGCCAGTGGGCAGTCTGATATTGTGCTTATGTGCATCCTAACAGCAGACCATTCTTCCACAGCTCAGGAGAGCACCCCTCTAGCCCATCTGCCCACAATACCTCACAGTCTTTGCGTTCTCACCGCAACTCTTTGGACTCCGTGTTTTCCTCCTTTCCTTCTGTGATGGTTTGAATGAGAATGGCCTCCACAGGCTTGTGTATTTGGATGCTTGGTTCGAAGTTGGTAGAACTGTTTGAGAAGGATTAGGAGGTGTGGCCTTGTGGATGAGTCATGTTACTGGGGGTGGGCTTTGGGGTTTCAGAAGTCCATGCCAGGCCCGGTCTCTCCCTGCCTCTCTGCTGTGGAGCAGACTGATACAAGTTCTCAGCTGCTGTTCCAGCCCCATGCCTGCCTGCTTGCTGCCGCATCTATCATGATGGTCATGGGCTTACCACCTCAAACTGTTAGCAAGCCTCCAATTAAATACTTTTTTATAGGTTGCTTTGGTCATGGTGTCTTTTCATATCAACAGAACAATAGCTAAGGCACCCTCCAATTAGATTGCAGAATTAACTTTATGATTATGAATAATAGCTTTTAAAAAAAGAAATTTCTAGATACTAACCGTAACACATTCCATAGCCTGGAATGTTCCTTTTATATCCTTTCCCAAATCTTCTTCGTGTAGACCAAAATAGAGATAGAGAGGGTTAGAAGGAAGGAGGGAAGACACCTATATTACTTAAATCACATGCTATGATTAGCTCATCTACAGGCTTGCCAGATAAAATATAGGATGCCCTATTAAACGTGAACTTAAGGCTGAGATACTAATGTACTAACATAACAAGTATTTTTTTAAGTCTACATTTTGGGGCATTCTGTGATAAATCTGGGAACCTAAGGTACATACAGTCCAGCTCCACTACTTAGTGGGCTGTGTGTTGCTGAGTAAGAAACTTAGTTCTTTGGCCTCTTCCCCTCTACGATGTGCATAATTTCTGCATGTGCTTTATACAGCCTTGTCAGAGAATCAAACGATGTCTGTAAGGGATCCAGAAGCACTTCTCTGTTCTGTAAGCTACTGTTCATACGAGGACTATTTCCCCGTGATTGTATCCAAGGAAAAGCACTACGTAATAAAAGCAACACAAAGAAATGACAAGACCTCTGCTCCAGAACTGCAGAAGGCTTGAAACAAGCTCACAAGTCACTATCACAGAGATGAGTATCACATAGGTAAGATGCACGGTAGAGGCAACAAGGAAATGTTCACGTGCCCAAGAGGGAGGATTCTTCTGGTGTGGTCAGGATGGAGCAGGGCACAAGGCACCAAACATCTTCTAAGCATGGGCTGGTCATATTTTAAGAATGGGTGACAGAAAGCCAAGTGTGCCCAAGGCCCTTCAGCAGCTTGTAGATCAGTGGAGCCAACAGATGGCATGTGCCACATGGACCTATGGAGGTGGCACATGGTCTCCAAGTAGTACAGAGGCTGGAGGAGGAAGAAGACAGCAGGGGTCAGGAGTGACAGTGTCTGTGATAATGTTCTAAGTCTTAAAGAAAGAGCAGGAGTCAATAAGGCAAAGAATAGCCTCTGGGCTGATAGAGGAAGATCATGGGATCCTGCCTAGGGTAGACTTGTGAAAAGGTTTCTCTCAGGAGAGGGAGTGTCACAAAAACGGGCTACAGTTGAGAAAGAGGAACTGCCCAGTTCAGCTAAGGCCTCAGAGAAAAACCTGAAGGCCTTGTTGCATGGCACCGACCATGAGTGCATGAGCAGATTCTGTGATCATCGCTTTGAAGAAGCGTAGAGGACACAGGGGTGGGATGGAGGTCTTGGAGAAGGGCAAGGCATTATAACCCAAGCTAGGAACAGTGACTTCCCAAACCAGGGAGTGGGTGGGAGTAGAAAAGGAGAGACAAGCTAGAGCAAGGTTCCAGAGATTCAAACAGGCTGTCTAGCCATGCAACATGAAGAGAGTGGAAGCCAAAAGGCAACGCTAGGTAGATGGCTGTCTTAGTAACTGAACACCGGGGCCACTTCCCCAGATAGAATATGGAGAAGGAGGAACAGGTCTTGCAGCAGAGATGGAAAGTTTGAAACAGACATGCTGAGCTATAACGGTGAAAGGCAACTGATCGTGATGACTCTGGCACTAGAGATGTGCCTCACTGGTACAGTGCTTGCTTAGCATGCATGAAGGCTTCCCTGTCACTGCACGAAACCTGGCATGGTGGCACACCCTGGAATTCCAACACTCAGACCAGAAAGATCAGAAGTTGAAGGTCATGCTTGGTTACACAGTGAGTTCAGTGCCAACCTGGGATACCTGAGACCCAGTCGGATGTGGGAGAGTTCTGATGGCAGCTGAGTACACTTTTGAATGCATGGTGTGGAGAATGGGAAATACCTGGCATGAGCAAACCTAAGGAGGGAGCCAAAAAGAAAGAGCCAAGGAGGCTGGGAAGGTGGCTGGATGGCTGGGTGGGGAGGGGATAAAGGTCTTGCCTTGCTAGCATGAAGACTTAAGCTCTGATCCCAATCGCCCATGTAAAAAGCCAGGTTTGGAGGAAGGTCTATAACCCCAGATCTGGTCAAGAGTGGGGTAGCAGAGACAGGCAGATCCCAGACTCTATCCTAAGCGGCAAGCTCTAGATTCAATGAGTAACCCTGTCTTAAAATATAAGAGAGGCCACTGGAGAGGTGGCTCAGTAGTTAAGGGTATTTGTTGCTCTTGCAAAAAAAAAAAAAAAAAAAAAAAACATGGGTTCAGTTTCTAGCCATAACTTGGTGGTTCACAACCATCTGTAACTCCAGTTCCAAGGGATCTAATGCCCTTACGACCTCCACAGGTACCATACACGTGTGTCACACATAAATGCATGCAGACAAATATTCTCTCTCTCTCTCTCTCTCTCTCTCTCTCTCTCTCTCTCTCTCTCTCACACACACACACACACACACACACACACACACACACACACACACACACACACACACACACACGAAGGAATGATTTCCCAAGGTCAACCAATCTGAAATTCCCATTGTAAACAGACTAGGCTTAAACTCCCAGCACTCTTCTGGACGCTACCTTCCAGGATATATACCTAATATTTATCAACATTAGAGTTTTTATTTATTTACTTTCTAATCCTCCAACCAGGACCAGTAGCCTGTATTCCTAGTGTTTAGAACAGGGTTGGCATACAGTAGGTTCTCCACAGAAATTTTCTAAGTGAACATTTAGATGTCACTAGAAGCCTACACTGAAAACCAGTTCCACGCTATGGTGATATCCTATCCTGCAATTCTGCGTGGTGGCCAACAGGTGGCGCATCCATGTAAGTGAGGAAAGTAGCAGCTGGCGGTACTCGTGGCTCAGAGGCTCAGAGACTGAGAAGGGAAAAATCACAAAAGTGAGCAATCGATGGATCTGACCTGCAGAAATCTGCATCCATTCCTTTAGCAGATGTCACTAAAGCACCAGCTAGAAACCTTGTCCCGGCCTGTGCTTTCTGGGCCTCTCCGAAATTCAGATTGGAAAAGCAGCGAGATGGGGAGAAGGCAGGCGGGGAGTGGGGGTGTCGGGAGGGCGGGGGGGGGGGGGGTGTCGGGAGAGCTTCCTAGGAATTACAGAGTCTAGATGAGGGCAGGAAGGCCAGAGGCCCATGAACTGGGCTGCGGAGATGCAGGAGCGATCTGTGAGCGGCCCAGGCCCAGACTCTAGGAACGCATTAACATACACCAAGCCTCGGTCTGGGTTCTGATGACGCCACCTCCAGCGGTGTGATTCTACCTAAACAGTTTACCTCTTGAACTCAGTTTCTTCACCTGTAAAAGGGAGATCTTAGTAGATCCTGCTTCAAAGGACATTGACAATGAAACAAGAAACGGTTGACACAGCGCCTTGCACAGAATCGCAAAGCAAACTTGGCATAATAACCTGGTGGCTCTTTACAAAGCCCCTCGCCTCGTTCTTTATGACACAAACCTAATCTTCTTAATAACCCGGCAGGATAAGTATTTTTATGACCCCGCTTCCCAGATAAGAGGGCTCAATTTATCAGGTTGTTTAACTTGTCTGTAATAAAAAAAGAAAAAAGAAAAAGAAAAGCTCGTAAAGTGAGAGTCTCTGCCAACTTCAGCTCAGAAAATACACATGCCACACTGTGTCCTGTATTACATATGCTGTCATACATAGGTGTCAAGGATCCATGCCTAGCAAAGTTACCTTGTAGCGGAGAGGCAACCAGCACAGATATTTCCCTAGGACAAGCTAGGCATGGAGATGGGAGGGTGCCTGGAATACTACAGAATCGAGGCAGAAGTTACATAGTCCAACTGGAAGACTCTGGAAAGATGGGTTGAAAAGAATGGCCTCTTAGCTAGTCTTAAAGACTATGTAAGAGCAACCTGGGAGGAGAGGGGGCAGGAGACGCCTTCCATCCCAAGCTAAAGAGGTGACACCTTCTCTAAAACAAGGACCCCCGGCTTTAATGCAGGCAGTGAGCAGTCTTCTGTTCTCCAACCTAAGCTAAGGAAGAATGGAGCCAACACGAGAACCCCAGAGCTAGTCTCATTGTCTAGTCCTCCGGCCTCACACTCATCAACCTGTCATTTTCTTCCAGCACACCCTAGAACAGCAGTCCTCAAACACAGATATGTGTAAATGTCCCGGGGCTTTAGCAAGCTCACCAGGGAAGATGCAGCCTCTGGATTCATCCAAGCATAAACTTTGAGTTCCTGGGGTCTCGTTTTTGTCCCAAAGAGAGTTGTCTGGCCTTCCTCACCGTATGCTCCACAGTTCAGGACACCAGGCAGGAGCAAAGGCAGTGAGGTGGGAAAGGCCAAGAAGGAGCATTGGCTAACCATTACACAGGGCTATCACTGAGAGAAGACAAGACTCTGAAGATCTTTTGACAGTTGACACCAGACACCTCTGCTGCCTTTCTCCAGCTCTAGTCAACACTGGGACTCGTAGTACATCCCCAGGCTGCTCTCCAGTCCTTCCCCAGCCAGGGCAAGAACTGGGGTGGACCCCTGAAAGAGGAAGTGTAGACTGTCAGCAAAACATCTCTGAGCTTAGCCGGCAGCCTCTCTCCAGCCTGTGAATCAAGCAAATCAGGTTTGCTGCCTATTCTCAGCTAAGAGGACTCATGCCCCAAGGAGACAGGCTAAGAACCACTTCGAACATTAAGCCTCCTCAGCCCCAGCATCCTTCTCTCTGGGAATGTTAGACCAGGGGTTTCTCCATAGCTGTCTAGCCAGATCAAGGAAGGACTTTGCCCACCACTCCCCCTAAATGTACCCTGAATGAGCGCACGCGCGCGCGCACGCGCGCGCGCGCGCGCGCGCGCACACACACACACACACACACACACACACACATATACACACACACACACACGGGATAGGGAGGTAGGCAGGGAGGGAAGGAGAGACTATAAAAACATGGTCCTCATAAACTGTCTGCACTCCCAAGGGGATCTTTCACTACTTATTAAAACAAATGCATATGGATGTCCCTGTGAGTTGGGTACTGACCTAGGCACAGCAATGCTACCAGGACCATGACAGATAAATCCTTTCCTGCTCTTTGCTGTTCAGTCATGAAGAAGATAAAATGAGAACTGCATCAGAAAGGCTATTACACGGGGTGTCCAGGTCAAGCCCCTCTGGGAGCACTGCTGGAATGGTACCCTGTGGACCCTTAGGCAGAGGAGTTGATGAACCAGGTCCTGGGGAAGAAGGAAGATGGGTGAACTGGTATCTCGGGGGTACCAGGGAATCATGGGTGAAAGTGTCTGTGGGCAACTCCCAGTGCAAGTGATTTTTTGGGTACAGTAGGGAGCCGGAGAAGATTTGAGGTAGAACAGGTATACAACCCATTCAAGTTTTGAGTAGACCTCTCCATTATAGAATGGAGAAGTCATTGCCAATGAGTGACAGCCATGTCCCCCAAAGCCTAAGTTCTGTGAGTTCCCCAACGCTGGCCGAAGGCAAGAAGAGGGCCTGGCTAACTTCCCACCTTTCCTGCCACCACACAGAGACTTTTGTGTGGATGCTGCTGACTCAAGAGGTAGTTGCGCCCAGATGGCTGTGTGGAGCCAGCCTTCTGGGTTGACATGGTGTCTGAGGAATTCCTGGAAACCCAACCAGGAGCCCACTTGGGTGACCAGTGGGATGAAACATCCTCAATGTTACCCCAAGACAGTGTACCCAGGCTGCTTGGGGGTGCGGGGTGTCCAAGCTGCTGAGTCAAAACCAGTAAGTTAAATGAGCTTGGCTCTGTACAGTTGTCAGGCACCAAGGCAGTGAGTTGACAGCAACTCAGCATGGGGCAACATCCTCCAACCCTAGCCCTAGGCAGCCTTCTATGCAGCTGGTGTTGCAAGGGACGAAACCTTGGCCACAAGCCCCAAGCAAGGCCATCTCAGGGATAACTATAAGGTTCCATGGTACTTCTAGATACAGAATCCTATTGAATGAGATGAGAGATAGAGGTCAGAGGGAACATCGGTTCCCTGGATGTGCCCTTCCAAATGCACCCCTTTCCTTCTTTGTTTGCTCCCTGATAACCTTGGGCTAGCCTCTTTCTCTCGGGCCTCAGTTTCCTTGTATCCATGTAGATTGGACTGTGTAATATCTCCCCATCCTATTCCTCCAAAGAGGTGCCCTTGTTCTTGGTAGCAGAACTCAGAGAGGGTTTTCAAGGGCTCCCCACTCACAGAGGGTGAGAGATAGATGCCTTACACTGCCCACAGTAGGGCAGGTGCCAGAGAAAGAACACAGCAGGGAGATAGACCAACCAACCCTAGGTGCTACTCAAACCCTGAGTGACAGGAAGGTCAACTATGAAGAGCCACCTCCCCTATGATGGAAACCTGAATGGGAGGGTCTACTCCCCTCTCTTCAAGGGGCCAGCTGGGTGAGGTATATTCATTCCTGCTCACCCTGTCTGAAGCAGGCTCAAAGCCAGAGACTGCCTGTGCGCCACTGGGGTCTTCCCCGGCTTCAGTCCCCCAACAGTTAATGCAAATTTAGTGCCTGACTGACAACAGGAGCAACACCAAAACAGTCAACTATTTTTATCTCCAGATTAATCACAAAAAGGCTAGCGCTTCCACCTTCCTTGTGATTAAAAATTAGGAGACCAAACTCTATAGTGGTTCAGGATAATAACCAATCCTGTGAGGGGATGTATGAATAATGCATCTCCAGGCCTGGGCTTCTCTGAGACTTCCTCCCCTCCCCACATGGCCCTAGCAATGGCTCCCCATCTGAATGGAGAGGTAATGAGTACCCCCCTACACACACACACACACACACACACACACACACACACACACACATCTCCCATCTGAGCTACAGCTGCCAAGAACGAGTGTTGATTTCTATTCAGCGGATGGCCCCCAAACATCCTCCTTCCTCACCCACCCCATCCCCCACCGCACCCCCACCCACCCCTCCCACCCCCATCTGGTGTGCATCGAGGCGAAGGCCAATCAATAATGCATGGCTACATGAATAACTAGCATGATAACCACTTATTTGGGAAGATGTAATCAGGACCCATTCTGAGGGTGGATGTTTGTGTGTGTGAATGTGTGTGTGTGTGCCTAAGAACTCTCCTACAAACACAGTGCCTCTCCACTCCCGATTCCGCTAATGCAATCTCCTCCACACAACACTGGCAAAGCAAGAAGGAGGAGAGGTATAGGACTTCCAGATGAGCCTAGGAAGAAAACACACACACACACACACACACACACACACACACACACACACACACACACACCTTGATCAGAATATAGAGCAGCTCTATTCACCTAAGACAAAAGCCCAGAGAAAATCTGGTACCCAAATGTGGTTACTGTTCCATATCCTGGTGGAAGCTTTAAAAGACCTAATGCCCAAGATCCAGTTCCAGGCTCTGGGGTCTCATAGATCAAAGATCATGCCAGCAATAAGATTGAAGAAACTTCCTCAGAAGGTTTCCAGCCAACCCCTGGCTTGTTTTAATACATGCCGAAGCTAGAGGGAGTGCTCATACTCTCTACCTGAAGACATGGGCAAGGAGATGGGGGAACTGCCTTACCGTCATCCTCTGACCCAGGACACCCTCTGCCATCTGCATCTCTTGACTCACTGCTGCAAGGCAAGGGTGACAAAAGGGTCAAGTGGTCCTTCTGCTCTGGGACCAGTTATTCTGTTCCCAGCCCAACTTTGGAATATGAGTTCCTACCCTGGAGTTGAGCATCCAACACTGGGGAGGGGGCTTCCACTACTAAGAGCTGAGCAGGACCACCCAACTTTCCACAGAATATTGCAAATCTCAGCCCTCACTGCTGGAAGGGCCCAGCTCACCCCAACTGCAGGAAGCTGAAATCCCTCTCATCAGTCACTAGCCACACCCCCATTGATGGAAACTCCTAATTAACCCCACTTTGCTCTCTGGCCACGCCTACACCAAGAAGGCCACAGGCACTAATAAGAGGGTACCATGGGCACAAGCAGTTATCTTCAGCGTCCAGCCCATACTGGCCTCTATCCTCCAGCCTGGCAGCTCCAGGACCTCCTGGAGAGGCCTGGCTTCAGAGCTATGGGCATGGAAGGTTAGATAAGGCCAACTTCCTCCCTGGGCCAGGATCTTTTCAGCATCCAGAGCTGGTTTCGGTAAATGAGGGGTCCCATCTTCCAGAGTCCAACAAAGCTGAGATCCCTCAAAAATGGTTCTTCAGAGATGTAACAGCTGAGCCAGGCTTCCGCCAAGACCAGACAGGCATAAGTGGGCTAACCAACCTGAAGGCTTGCTGCTTTGGGTGTATTGGCCTAGACAAACATGGGGTCCTCCTGTCTGATAGTGAAGGGCTGACGGAGAGGAGGAAGGCAAGCAGGATCTGAGCTGTAGCTAGAAGACACCAAAGCCACAAGCAGAGGTTTTTACGGAGGTCAAGCTGCAGGGATGGCTTGACCCTAAAAGCCCATAAGAAGACCTTCGCTCGGGGCTGGGGATTTAGCTCAGTGGTAGAGCGCTTACCTAGGAAGCGCAAGGCCCTGGGTTCAGTCCCCAGCTCCGAAAAAAAAAGAACCAAAAAAAAAAAAAAAAAAAAAAAGAAGACCTTCGCTCTAGAAGGTCTTTGCTGATCACCCACCCACCCATCTGCTTTTCATTTCTTAGAGTGTGCAAACCTCCTGCCTCCACTGTGTCAGGGGAATCCCTGAGCCCCTTCTATTCTCCAGTAGGAGAGAGAGAGAGAGGCTCCTCAAGGGACAGTCTCTTATGATGGTCTTCATGGAGCCCTGCCTCCTCTGTGACTTGTCATAGAGCAGTAAAGGCCTGGGGAGCTTCAATATGTCCAGAAGCAGCAGCACAAGTAGCTGTGCGTCCTTAGTCAACTCTGAATGGCTTCAAGCTTTCTCACTGCGTAATAATTGACTCCCATCGTACCTGCCTGTCCTATGGTGTGACCTTCACGGGAATCAAAGGTGATTCACTGAAGCCAGTGGACGTCTGTGGAGACGCTTCAAGGCATGGCCTTCTGTGTTGCCCCTGCAAAGGGACTTGCTCCACAGGAAGGGGACAAGCCCATGTCCTTCCCTTTCCGGCGCTATGGTTCTCTGACGGAAGCACCAATCACCAACCACACTGTTACATGAGGGGAAATAATCTCAGGTTAAGGAGGTTCCTTCTGAGTGGGGATGAAAGTGCAGGGGCTACTGTGAAGGGCAGGGATCAGAAAAGGCCAGAAGTGCAAACTCTAAAGATCCAAAGGCCTGTCCTGTCACCTGTCATCTGTGACGGAAGAGGCCAGCCTGCTCAAGGTTCAAAGGCTAGCCTTCCAGCCCCAGTTCGGCCGTACATTCACGGGACGACCTTGAGCAAGTCTCTTCGTGAGCCTCTGTTTCCAGGTCTTTGTAATTGAGATAAAAATACTGTTTCCCCTGCAAAACTGCTGTGAGAGACGTGACAAAGCTTGACCAAAAGAAAAGAATGTTGGAGCTGGATGGATGGATGGTTTGGTTATTAAGAGCTGTTCTTCCAGGGACCAGACAGAGTGTGGTTCCCAGTGCAAACATCAGGTGGCTCACAAGTACAGCTCTAGAGGATGTAGTGCTCTGGCCTCAGAGCACTGGCACCTACGTGCAAGCACATGCATATGCACAATTAAAAATACGACCTTTAGGACTGGAGAGATGGCTCAGTGGTTAAGAGCACTGACTGCTCTTCCAGAGGTTCTGAGTTCAAATCCCAGCAACCACATGGTGGCTCACAACCATCTGTAATGGGATCTGATGTCCTCTTCTGGTCTGTCTAAAGACAATTATAGTGTACTCATATACATAAAATAAATAAATCTTAAAAAATACAATCTTTAAAAATAAATCCTTTTTTTTTAGGTTGAAAATAAAGATCCTATGAATTCCTGGTACTTCGATTACAAAGCTCTGCTTACAGGACTATGAAGCAGGCTAGGGATACCTGCCAGTCACCACATGTGTTTATTCCTGACAAGTTGAAGAACAGCATGTCCCTTTATTATTGTCCCTATCACCCTAACACAGAGGGTGACACTCTTTATTGAAGAGCAGTTATTGTCCATTATCCCCTGCCATGTCAAACAGATGCCCACCCCAACTTAACCTCTCTCCTCCTCTCCCTACAGTGCCACCAGATGACCCCATCATCCTAGGGGGGCCTGTGATCAGCCTTCGGGCAGGGGATCCCCTCAACCTCACCTGCCATGCAGACAATGCCAAGCCTGCAGCTTCCATCATCTGGCTACGCAAAGGAGAGGTCATCAATGGGGCCACCTACTCCAAGGTGAGCCTGAGGGAGAGAATGGGGGTGCGGGGTGGACAGTGGGACAAAAGATAAAGGGGGGCAATGGTGGGGGTGTCAGGTGCTCGAGGACAAGCTCTGCCTCTCTTCTTGTGGAAGGGCTTCTGTTGTTGCTTCATTCTCCCTGTGTGTGCTTGCTTGCCTCATTGGTCATTGTAGTCCTCAGGTTGTTTCTTTCATTAGCCTCTCCTCCTCAACCTCCCCATCCTGTCCCCCAACTAGGATAACCCTAGAACAAGGTATGGTCAGAAGTGGAGCAGAAGCAGCCAGACCAGAATTGCCACAACTAATATGTGACCCTCTGAGCCTCTGAAAAACATCCCCTCCCCCCAAAAAACCTCCTTAATTGAACCCTAAGTCTCAAAAGAGTAAAAGCCTTTGGAAGGTGGTGATGTTGTGAGGGTGATGTATTCATGATTGAAATTAGTGCCCCTATAAAAGAGGCCCAAGAGAGACCCTTGTCCTTTTCACCATGTCCAGACACTACAAGAGGACAGCCACTAACAAACAGGTGTCTGACCCTTGGCATACACTGGGTCAGTCTGCCCTGGTCTCGGGCCTCCAGGGCTATGAAAAAATGAGCTTCTTCTGCTCTCCAGCTTAGGTATTGTGTTAAAACAGCCTGGATGGATTTAAGACTTGTTTCAGAAAGCACAGTGAGCTAATGTTTCTCCCAAGTGTTGCACAGACCACATTCATACTAACAAATTACGCATTGTTCATCTGAAGTTCAAGGTTGATAGGTCATCCTGTGTTTTGATTTGCTCGATCTGGCCTGCTTCCCACTGCTGCCTGCTGAGAGGCCTGAACAGGAAGGGCTAAATCTAAGTAAGCTTTGTACCTTGAAGTGCTTGCCAATGGGGCTGCTTTTCTTTCTCTCACACAGTAGCACCCTGAACCGACCCCCGCTGTACCCCGCTGCTTTGGTGTTTTTTTTTGTTTTTACATGTTTTGACAGCTTGTGGCCTCATGGATCCTGGGATGTGAAGGCAGCCCCGGTTAACTAGTTCCCCCAAAAGAGTTAACAACTCACTGTTCACTCTTCAGCCCATCTGGAATCCACAGCCAGTGATTTTCAGGACCAGCAAGTAGAAATATCAGATCTCTCTACCCAAGAGCCCAGTAAAACTACACCAGCTATCCAACCGTAAACCTGTGCAGCCCCTACCCTGCTTCATCCACCCATTTCCCCACAAATCACCACAAGGGTTCATCCTGCGCTCTCCACTCCACTCCCAATGGCCTGGTGTGGTGTGGCTTACCATGTCCCCTCCTCTTGTGAACCTGTGAATTACAAACCAACTCTGGTCATGGCTCCTTCATGTGTTGGCCTCACTGTTCATGATTACAGCCAGAAAAAAAAAAATAACCTGCGCCACATGCCTCCCCAGAAGACTTATGGGGTCCCAGTGGAGTTTACATCCTGCAGAGACTTCCAGATGGAGACCTCGGAGGTCTATTGGCCCGAGCTCTTTTTATCTAGAGACAGAAAACTGGGACCTTCAGGGCAGTGCCTGGACTGCTCAATTAACTTCTAACAGCACCAGAATCTCTGTTACCTAGGTTTTCTTCTTTTGTGGGCCTCTCCCAGGACAGGCTCAGACCCCTATGGTCCCCCCAAAACACCATGAGATGCTATATCAGGGTGCCGGGGAAAGCAGGCTCCAGTCTCTGAAGTTGGGCTACAATTTTCTAGGAGACTGCCTGACTCAGGGCCCTCAGTTTCAGAGGGTGACAAGGCACTTGCTTGTTCTTTAGTCTTGATCCCCAGCTGGCTCCTCCCCATGGGTCCTAAAAAGAAGAATGTTTTCTCCATCAGCAGAGGATATGAAGAAAGGCCATTCCTATTCTAAGGATGGTTCCTTCCCATCTCAAATTGGTTCTGCTGCCAAAGGCCACTGATCAAAGTTTGGCTTACCACCCAAGTCCTAGGGCCAGATTTCCAAACAAATGGCTTCTCTTGGGCCTGAATCGACCCTAGGAACAATGCTTTCTCTTGGGAGATAAGTCCTGGGCAGAGCCTCACTGTGAGGATGTCAAGAAAGACAAACACATGGCCCCGGGGCTAAGGTCATCCAGGGGAGACTGGGAAAGAAAAGGGTATGACTACATTGGAGGTGCCTGTCTAGGGTCTTTCTGAAGGTAGTCCAGCCTGACCCTCCCAGGATACATGAACAGAAGAGTATAGGCCTCATCTAATGAAGACAGGAATCAGGGTCACCCTGTGAGACCTATTCCAGGGGAGCCTATTCAGAAGGCCATTCTCTCCCACACGATGAGGACTACTTAGCAAGCCTGGCACATTGCCTTTCTGGAAAGGAGACTGTGTGCCTTTCCTCACCCAGTTCCACCCTTATTTGGACTGTCACAAGAAGAACGGCAGCTGGGCCAGATGCCAGGCCCTGTTCTCTGTTATCCTAAGCAACTTATTTCCTGGGCTCGGTTTCCTCCTCTAAACATAAAAGAGCCGGAAGAAACACTCAGAAAGTGCTTCAGCTGTGACAGGCTGCAAACCCATGGACTGGACTTTAATATGAGGAGCAGCCTTGCCTAGGAGAGCAATATGGCCCAAGCTGAGGGGCTGTCAGAGATTGGCCTCACATCCGACCTCCTCCTAGCAGCTCAGCCAGGCTGTTTCTTCTCCAGAACTGCAAAGACAATTATGATAAGCCAGATACTTACTTACAAAGGCAGAGTGGCTGGGAACTCACAAACACACCCAACCACTCAGACGGGGTCCACAGGGACGTCTCCAGGACTGGCAGATCTAAGGTCTTCAAGGCTTGTCATATGGTGGCAGTTAAGCCCACTGATACTGAATCTGGGTGGCCTAAGTTGGATTCCAGGCTCCACCACCCTGTAGCTACGTGATCTGAACTTTCCATGTCTGTGACCTCGTCTGTATGCTGGAAACATCATTAACACCCAGGTCTAGGGATGGCGGGGGACATGAGTGAGAAACCCGCCTGGCAGATTGAGCAGTAAGTACAGCTGTGGGGACCATCATTGGTCCTTGGGTCCTCACACATGGCCACCTGCACTTTCTAGATGTTGTGGCAGTGTCCCAATAGAGAAGTCCACAGGGTGCTGCAGGCTAGTCTTGCAACATGGCTACCCAGGCTCCATCCCTAGGACCCCATATGATAGAAAGAAAGAACTAATACCCACAAGTTGTCCTCTGACACCCACATGCCCACTAAGACGTGTGTGCGCACACACATAATACGTAAACAAACAAACACAAATACAAATTGCTTATTTGATTGTGTTTTGAGATAGGGTCTCACCATATAGCCCTGCCTAGCCTGACTGACCTTTACCTTGCCGACTAGGCTCGCCTTGAACTTAGAGAGATCCACCTACCTCTGCCTTCCCATCGCTAGGATCCAAGCTGCATGTGACCAAGCCCAGCAAATGTAATTCTTTCAAAGTTCTTTGTGAGGGGGATAGCACGAAGGCTCTGTGTTCGTCATTTCACGGCTGTGACAAACTCCCTGGCAAAAGCAACTTAAAGAAGGGAATGTTTGCTCTGGCTCAGAGTCTGAGGGTAGAGCTCACTGTGGTGGGGAAGCCATGGTAGCTGGAGTCTGAGGCTGCTGGTGTTGTGTCCCATCTGGGCATGGGCAGACTTCAGAGCTTCTCTCCGAGGCCCGGTGCTAGTGTAAGCAGATTGACTACATTACTCTTTGCCTGCCAAGTCTGTTGAAAGAGGAGATTGGGGATGAGGAGGGACTGCCTCTCTCCTATCACTTCATGGATACCCTGCCTGGGAATCTAGGGGTTGAGGGAGGCAGCTGGGATTCTCCCTTGTACCTCTTGGGCCTGATACAAGAATGGGTGTCACAGGGCAAGCATCTGAAACGTCAAAGCTAAGTCCAGGGAGGGAGGAACCAGTGATTGGAATGGAAGAGGCCTATGGGTTTTAAGCCCCAAGGTCAACCTTCCCTAGACCATTCTTCTCACCACTTCCTTCCCCAGGGAGGAGGACTGACTGACATACGATGGGCCAGACAGAAGAAGGTTTTGTTTTAGGAGATATAGTCTTTCATCCCCCACTTCTTTGTTTTCTCCATGTTTGGGCTACCTGCCTACTCAAGCCACTGTCAGCCTGCCAACCCCCTTGTCTCCACTGGGCATGCGCTAAGATGAGCTCCAGAGACCTTGCCCAGGAATGGGATGCTGGCTCACAAGTCCCTGGCCCTCGCTCTCTGTGGTACACACTGTCTCCTCAGTCACTCCAGCACATGGACTTGTCAAACCTAGGGGACCCAAAATATCTACACTATTCTACGTATGAAATAGCCACCTGTGCTCACCTTATCTATGAAGGGCATCTCTTCTAGCCCTAGGGCAGAAGCCCGAGGCAGGGTCTCCTGCAGACGACACTGCACAGACCTATGTTACCCACACAATTCCTATTCAGTTCAGATAACAAGAAGTCTGCCTACACGGACCCCTCAAATGTCTGTAAAAAGGGAAGCAGAGAGATGATTAAAAAAAAGAGAGAGAGAGCAGGTGGGGGAGGTGAGTGGGGAGGGAGAAGAGAAAGGGCCTTGTTGCCTGGCAATCAGGCCTGCTCAAGGCCTCTCCAGGCTGTTTGCATATCAATGAGCAGCCCGTATTTAGCAGCCGAGTTGGGGCACCCACACACACTGCCTTGCCTTCAGGCTGCCCATCTCTGGGGGCTCAGTCTGACTTTCCACTGTGTACCAGAGGTGCTGGGAAGGTTGGAAAGATCTGCCACCCACGCTGGGCAACTGCCCCAAGAGTGCACTCAGCCCCCACAGGGCAACCTCACAGGCCAGTGCCGAAAAAACAGAGCAATGAATGCCTCAGTGACCTCAGGAACACATCAGTGGACTTGGGCGCACAAACAAGAAGCTGCACCAGATCCAGTTCTGTTCAGACAGGCACTGAAAGCCTCACATAGTCACTGGAGCCCCGAAGAACGTTCCTTCCATGCAGTGAGTGGGGAGAAGCCTTTGAACACCCACCAACAGAAATGGGTGCATGCGTGCGTGCAGGAGAGAGGTAGAAATCCACTCTTGGAGAACTGAGCTCCAACACATTCCTGACCACACGATGCTGTCAGTGCAAAAGCCACGTGTTTCATCTTAAAGGAATGAGAGAGAGCTTATTCTGGAGCCATTTTGAGTAACCGTGGCTGGGAACATAGATTTACGTTACTCCAAATTACATGTTCTAAGGTGAAGGAAGTTTCATGAGGTTTTTATAGTTTTACAGAACAACGATGCTATCTGAGCTTTTGGGTTGGTGGAAGCTAGTGGTGTGCTAAGTTAATAGATTCCAAAAAAGAAAAAGAAATTAACTATTAGTCACAGGTTATTAGTTCTTGACGCAGAGGTGGGCAAGCAATGACTGTTCCGGAGGGCTAAAACAAGCCCAAGAGAAGCAGTTAGCATCTGGAACTGCAACCTTCCAGCTTCTCCATCATGCTGGCATTCTAATCAGTTGATCATTCTTTGCAGATACAGTTGATTTTCAGGATTTTTGGTCACAATGCCCAGCATATATGCCCAGCCCCTAGCCCCTGCCTGTACACCAACATGGATTGGGTCACTGTAGATCCTCAGGGGTTACCATCAAAGCCACATCGATAAGCTTAGGGAACTGGTAGGCTGGGATCCAGAGTCTGATGCCACAATAGGGCCCACCAAGCTCCAAGGACGTAGTGAGGAATCCAGGAACAGGTGACTCCATTATCATTTGCTCCCCAACCCTAACCCCAGAGCTGATTACTATGCTGATGAAAGACTCCGTGCCTGAGGTGTGTCTCCAGAGACAACCTCCAGAGAGGGGAGAGGTGAGGGGTATAGGGATGACAGAGACCGGAAGCAGGTCTCTGATGGAATCAGCATATGATAAAATGTCCCACTTAGAAGACACCTTCAAGGCCACCAAGTCTTAAGGTCTCATTTGCATATGAGAAAAGTGACCGGAGAGACTTACAAAAGAGAAACAAAGCAAAAGATAAAAGAAGAAAGAAATTCAAAACACGACAACAGGGGAGGACGAACATCCACTCTCCACTCTGAAAGGCAATACTCAAGATAGTCGGTGGGAAGGGAGTCACACTTAAACAAGGGTCAGCCCTGAAAAGATGGAGGAGACTGCTGTCCTCAGACACTGTCTTAAGGTCAAGGATACATGAAAGGGCTTTTTTTTTTTTTTTAGAGAGAGACAGAAAGGAGATACAATGGGACGGTGGGCAAAAAACACTATGCACTAAGTGGGGACCAGCCTGGACATCCTGGATCTTTAGTTAAACATCTCAATGTCCCTACAATGTAAACCTCATAGCTGATGCACAGGACCAGAATAAGATGGGTATTACCCATTCTGGTGATATCGAAAGATCACTAGGCATTCTGGGTTCTATCAGGATAAAATTTTAAAAAAAAACCTAATCTTTTTTTTCATTTAATGCATTTTTCTTTGGGATTTGGGGAACAGAGCAAAGGGGGAGGAAGCAAAAGGGAGCTTTGCCAAGGACCACTCCCAAAACAGCCACCAAGGTATGCCCCTGGCCACCTTGAACCCCTGTAGGCTTAAAGCTTCAGGCTTCCCTCTCCTGACAGCAGATCTGCCTGAGGGGCCAGCAGACATAGCCCTCCTCTATGGGGTTGCTGCCCAAGCCCTGAGGTATTTCCAAGAACTGGGAGCCAGAGCCAGGTACACAGCCAGCCTTCTACAAGGGTGGCTCACTACTGGGGCACTGCGTTTTTTCATTTCCCTTTTTGTTTAATGAACACATCTTCCTTTTTCTCTAATTAGGTGGAACAAACAACTTGAACCAGAATTTTTATTTCCCAGAAAAACACCCGCCTGGACACAGTAAATATGTCATTAATCATCATTCCGAGGCGGAGGGACACGCTGGGCTGGCCAGGGAGGAGGAAAAGCAGTCAGAGAGCCTAATTAGAGTGAGGCCTCCCTTCTCCCCTCCCAGCCCCATCCTCAGAGCTGCACTCCCACCACCGAGTCCAGAGCCCTCAGTTGGAGGGGTTCTTGGCTGAGTCGAACTTATGTAAATGCCCCTTGTTAGCACCTCAGAAAAGAAAAGGATACAGAACAATACTCACCCTATCCCCTCCTCTCCCCTCCCCTTCTCCCCCCATTCTACCCGGAGGTCTTATTTTCATCCAGGAAATCGTTCTTATTATCGCTTAGCTATTTATAGAGGTGGTGAGGTCTGCTGAGCAGCCCCAAGCCAATGTGGTAATAGGGTGCCCGCTGCAGCTCCCTCCATGCACTGCCTTTGGTTGGGGGCAAATTATACTCCCTCCAGCCCTATTCTGAGACCTCCAGTTGGGCCCCTTGCCCAGAGGCTGACCTACAGACTGTGGGCTACTCAGACTGGCCACTTGGACTGCTGGAACAAGCCACATCTCTCTCACCAGCCCCTCTGCACCGAATTTGGACCAAAATCCCTCCTGACAGGTAGAAAATACTAGAAGGCTTCAAGCCATAGAGCCTAAATCTGGCCAGTTTTACAGTTACAGGAGAAAGTGTAGGGCTGGGCCTCTGCTCCGTCTTGCTCTAGACTGGTATAGACTGGCTTGACCTACAGTAAGAACCATTTTTCCAGAGGATCATAGACTCTACTCCTTCCAGAGGCCGCATGCTTTGCCCCAAATTAAAAAGGGCTATGCTGAGCTGAGGGCCTAGAAGACAAGTTCTGGCAGCCTATGAGCTGTCAGCTAACTCAGTAACTACCTTTTGTGAGACTTGGTAACAATGTAGCCACCCGTAAGGCTCAGGTCAGGTGCCCATCAAAGATTCTGTCCTTAGAGGAACCTACTCTTAAGCTCTGCCCACCAAACTCACTTGAGCTCAGCATTGCCTTGCGAAATGCTTCTTCCTTGCAACAATTCTGAGAATGAGCTACAACGCTGTTGTTATTTTATGAGAACTTTTCAGTAAATAGAATCAATCATCTATTCCCCGGCTCCAGTCCAGCTAAAACAAGACGGCAACCAGCACCACACCCCTTCCCTATAGAATGTCAAGTTCCTTCCCGGAGGGGAAGCTTTTGAGTTTGAACAGACTCCAGTTGCATCTTCAGCAGCCCCTTTGCCCACACTCCATCCCCTACATGAGCCTACATTAGTGGACTCCAAATTGATGGAGAACAGTGTGCAAAGAGAGAAGAGTGCCCGGGTGGCAGCCATAGTGGGAGAACTAGTTACAGCGCTGGAATCCAGGAAGGAAAAGCAAGGACTCATGGCTTGTGTTCATCTCGTGGTGCAGTCAGAGCACAGTGCTCAGCACCACAACTTGGTATTTAAGCATGGATGGAGAAGCTGGGTGGTGATGGTGCACACCTTTAATCCCAGCACTTGGGCAGCAGAGACAGATGGATTTCTGTGAGTTCGAGGCCGGCTTGGTCTAGAGAGCAGTTTCTAGAGCTACACAGCAAAACCTTGTCTCAACACACACACACACACACACACACACACACACACACACACACACTAGGGGTTGGGGAAAGAAGAACATTTTGGGGTTGTAGAAACAAGTCTGAAGCCACCAAGCTACCAATCCAGATGTGTGGCTTCAATGGCTTCAGTGTCTCTTCTAGCTCCTGGCAGGTCCCAGTGTTCCCATCTCTGTGAGCATGACTGTATAGGCTCCCTAAGCCTCTCTTGTGTTGTCTCCTTTTCAGGAAAGGATATTTTCTAAACCCAGAACGGTCTTATCTGCGAATGAACCTACTCTAAGACTGGGGTAGACACGAATGCGGTGGGGGAGGGGCAACTTTTTGCAGAAATGCTACTTTTACCACTAACTTGAGCATGAGTCTGGGAAAGTTTTACTGTCTTGATGAGCCTCACTGGGTCAGAATGAAAAGCATTGGCCTTCGCCCATGCTATGGTGTGGTGGGAGCTTTAATGAGATCAAGAGGTGCAATGAATGACTCGGGACATTGCAAAGTTTTACTAGGCAAACAATCAAAGGTGGGTACACACAGGTGACTAACAACCCTATCTGTGCCTGCCCTTAACTCAGTGCTCCTAAAGGCATCACCCTTCCACAGACTCATTCCTTCTGTCTGCTGCAACCCCTCCCCTTGCTTGGCTACAGATCGGGAGAGTCACCAGCACCAGGGGCAGGACCGATGCTGGTTACGTTTTAAAGAGGATCTACCCTAGATCTGACTTCAAGCGAGCTAATACTGGTTTCCGCTGAGCTTTTGGCTCGCAAGCCCAAGCTGTTTTCACATCCCATGGCAATCTCTCTAGTTCCTTTTCCCTTCCACCATCCAGTATCCAGCATCCAGCCAGGCAAGGACTAAAAGGGAACTGTCCAGTTCTGCATGGAGACTGGAGCCCAGGTCCTCTGAGCCAACCCTACCAATGCTCACCATCCCCGGCTCTCTCTTCTCTGAGCTGTGCTCTGATAGCTCAGGCTCTCTCAGCTCAGTAACACATGACCCTCTCTTCCTTTACCACCTCTCTCTCCAGACCCTGCTTCGAGATGGCAAGCGTGAGAGCATCGTCAGCACACTCTTCATCTCCCCAGGGGACGTAGAAAATGGGCAGAGCATTGTGTGCCGAGCCACCAACAAAGCCATCCCCGGAGGAAAGGAGACCTCAGTCACCATAGACATCCAGCGTGAGTACAACTGTCCCTCTCTGGCCTGGCCAGGGACACGGCTGGAACCAGCCCACACGGGTGCATGTGTATGTGTATATGCAGACTCGCATAACCTGTGCCTGTGCACAGAGGCCAGAAGAGGTTGTTGGATGTCCTCCTCTATCAACTTTGCCTCTTCTTTCGAGACAACCTCTCTCCCTGAGCCTGGGTCCCATGTTTTCTCTGCTAGGCTAAAAACCATTAAGCCCAACTGTAAATGTAACTTATTGATCTGGGTGATTGTTGTCTCTGAGGCTTACGGCCCTCTCTTCTTGTGAGAGTTAGGCCTAATCTTATTCTGTCAAATCTTTCTCTGATTCGTCACTTTGTCTGCCACTCATTTAGACATTCCATTCAAACATGGGTGCTTCCTTCTACAAACTAACTTTACCTTCATTGTTTGGGATTAAAGGTGTATATTAAGGGCGTATCTGTATTCCAGCCAGAGAGGTTAAAGGTGTCTGCTAAAGGTTGAGCCGCACCACAACTAGAAACAGGGATTTTTGGGTAAATAACACGACCTCAGGGTTCACAGTGTGATCAAATATCCTACAAAACCCAACAGTTCTCCAGTCTGTGTTCTCCTTGAAGCTGGAGCTATAGTTGCACACAGGATGCTAGTCTGTTAAGTGGGTGCTAGGATTCAAACTCTCATCCTCATGTTTATGCAGCAAGTGTTTTTAACTACTAAGCTCTCTCTCCAGTTCCATAACACGGATGGATTTAAAAACACTTTCTAACAGCCCTGGCTCATTTAGGGCTTCTGGGTTCTACATAGCTCTCCAGGGCTAAAGGGTCCACAGGAACTGTGTCTTAGGATTCTCAGAGCCTGTTTTGATGGCCAGAGGACAGAAGCTTCCTCTCAGCAAATCTTAACTGACACCCTATAAAATGCAGAGGGAAGAAGATGATTGTTAAATATTGGGTGAGGTCCAAACACTCTGGCAAAACAACAGCTCTCCTCTCCTCTCCTCTCATTCTATTGCCATTTTCTATTAACAAAGCCCTGCCCACGACAAGCTTGTTCCTTCTCTTCCTCACTCAGTGAGAATGAGAGCCGCAGAGCCCTTACCAAGCCTAGGGCTGGGGGGGACAAAAGAGACAGGAGAGCCAGATCATGGTGTCACACACCTTTAATCCCACAGTACTTGGGAGACAGAGGCAGGAGAACCTCTTGTGAGTCTGAGGCCAGCCTGGTATACAAAGTGAGTTCTAGGACAGCCATGTCTACAGAAAGAAACCCTGTCTCAAAAACAAAATAAAAAAGATGCTGGAGAAGAGTACCTCAGGCAATGGTCCTTCATCTCAGCCGGAGTCCCACCCTGGGTCTCAGGGCCACCCAGCAAGCGGGTGAGCAACTGTGCTTAAGGCAAAACCCAGCTTTGGAAAGTGGGTAAGATGCTACTTCAGAATGTGACTCAACATTCAGAATGGATGCATTGCTGTGAACTGGGTGGCTCTGGACTTGTCACTTCACCCTGATAATTCAAATCCCTGGTTTGATTTGCTGATGCTATCCAAGATTTCCTCCTGTTTAGGAGCAATCAAAGCTGAGAGCTCTCTCTCTCTCTCTCTCTCTCTCTCTCTCTCTCTCTCTCTCTCTTTCTCTGACAAAAGTCAAATCTAGGGAAAATGAGGGTGGGAGACAATAAATGTCTAAGTCCCTCACTTCCTGGCTGTCATTTGTGACACAGTGGCACTCCTGTCCTCCTGCCTCTCAGCCCCTCTTGGGCACAAGGCTGTGACAGCTACAGAGTCCCACATAAACATAGTTGGTTCCCCGAGACAGAAGCCAGCACCTTGACAGAGAAAGATGGAGGAGAAACAGCATCTCTGCCCCAGAGTGCTTTCCATTATCCCAAGAGAAGTGAGGGACAAGAAGGCCATCATGACAGCATGCCACATACACTCAAATACATACTCCCTCCTGTTGCACTCCACTGGTTGACTGGCTACGTGGTTAACAGGGCTACACCTGAAAGGACATGATTATGAGGCCAGCATGAGGCTTAGACCCAGGCCTCAGGTTTCCCAGCTGCAATCCTTCCAAGGTAGTACCAAATAGTGGTTGTGGTCCAACATTCTCTCTAGTTTGAATTCTGGCTTTGCCAGTTACTGATTGGCCTCATTAGTGAATTGGTTTGGTCCTTAGTTTCCTCTTCAATCCATGAAGAGGATCATGTGTACCTCTAAAGGTCACGGTTAAGATTAAATGACACCATTCATGTCAACTCCTAGCACCATGCGGGACATATTTTTATTTTTTTTAGTTTTTTTAATTTATTTTATTTTTTATTTATTTTTTTTTTTTGGTTCTTTTTTTCGGAGCTGGGGACCGAACCCAGGGCCTTGTGCTTCCTAGGTAAGCGCTCTACCACTGAGCTAAATCCCCAGCCCCGGGACATATTTTTATTAATGTTGTGGTTGAAACACACTGGGGCAGGTGTGTGGTGACCCTCCCCCAGATGTCACCACAGCTGTATCCAGTTGACCCAACACTGCATCTCCCCTAGCTGGGAGGCATTTATGTTTATCTAACACACAAGGTCCAACCCTTCTCCTTGCCCTCCTCCTCCTCCTCTTCCTCCTCCTCCTCCTCCTCCTCTTCCTCCTCCTCCTCCTCCTCCTCCTCCTCCTCCTCCTCCTCCTCCTCCTCTTCCTTTCTTCTCAAGTTCACTGGCTCATTCAGTAAGCATCCAACCGTTTGTGGGGACACCACAGGCTGGATCAGAGCCGCCTTTGCAAACCTGCTCATGTTCTCAGTGAACCACGAAGTCTCCAAACTCAGCAAAAGCGCATTTGTTGTTTGTTTCTCTTGGTCTTTATATGTTACCCAACGGAAGACAAAGCCCCCAGATTGAGTAATGGGAGAGAAAGCGCAATGCCACCCCCCCCTCCACCAAAGCCTCACCACATCTGGACTCTGTGTCCAGCTGCCAAGTTTCAAATGGATGTGCTATAAAATCACTGAGTCATGAAGTTTCTCTCTGCGCCCTCCACACTCCCCCTGAAAATGCACATGTGCGTGCACACACACACACACACACACACACACACACACACACACAGGTTGCTGATGGAAACACTAACAGACTCTCAGCTGTAACATCTGTTCAATGTGATCTCAGTTCCACCCTCCTGCAAGTTATGCATCCGACATCTCAAGTGGGATTAAAATCATGTTTAATAGTTGGGTATGACATAAACTATTTATACCTCTGGAACTTGGCAGACTCCTAGAAACTCATATCCTGAGGAGAGGAATGGAAACAGAGATGTGGTATCCCTGAGCCTGGGGATAGAGATGCAAATGAGACTGACTGCAGTGGACCCCTCTGGGTCTATCCTCCTTGGGCTCTAGGGACCAAGGGTGCACAAAGAGAGAGGGGAGGAGAAGAGGCTGATAACAGGGTGTACAGGACATCCAGCAAATGCTTCCCAAGGAGTCACCTCCTAAAGAACACCAGGAAAAGGATGAGTCCATAATGGGACTTTTGAACCCACACCATCCTATCGAGCAAGGATTGGACTGAGATCGTCTCTCACCCACCAAGTCTGGATTTTACAATGAGAGGCTAGAAAATCACAGGGGTCCCGATGGCAGTTAGCAAACTCCTTTACTGCAAGGGATGCTCTGCTTGGCCAGCCTGCCCTGCACAGGACAGTGACAGTCCTCACTCAGCCTTTCCTCAGAAGCTGTGGTGAGACACTGGGAGGATTCTACAGGACTTGCAGGGGGAGCTGCTGTGAGTCTGGGAAGTGGGAAGAGAGTTTCTCCTGGTGATCCCTTGCCACAGATACCTTAGTAAGCCTTTGACTCTTGCTTTGAGAGTAGAAATTGGTGTGGATGGAATACCTACCTGTATCACTCAGTTTGCTATGATTGTAGCAGAAATCTGAGACAGAAAAATGTTTATTTCAGTCCACAATTTGAGATGATCCAGTTCATGATTGGGCGGCCCCATTGTGTTGGCTGTGGTAAGAGGGCACCTCATGGTGGGAGTGTGTGCTGGAGAGGAAGCACCTCCTTGAGGGCCAGGGATCAAGGAATAAAGAGATTGGGGTCTCATGGACCCCACAAGACCTCTGCTAGACTTCCCACCTCCCCCACCCCTCTCAAAGTTTCCAATTGCGCCTCAATAGTATGTCTCCGAGGACCAAGTCATCAACGCATGACCCTGGGGGTGGGAGGAGGCTTAAGTTCCACAGTATAGCACTACAATATTCCCTATAAGCCCAAATAAAAAGAAGCACAGACTGACTGCTCCTGTACCAGATGAATCACCTGCCTGCAGTCACCCTCCTGGAAGTAGGTGACAGTGTAGGGAGAAGAGACACAAGCACAGGTGGCCACCTACTACTCAGAAGTGGGGTTCTTTGCTGGCATCTGGAGATAGCATCCCAGCTCAGCCCCCGTGCCCACATCCAGCACCCAACCTGAGCAGCAGCTCACAGACATAATCTGGGACACAGAGTCTCCAACCCCCAAACTCAGTCCACAACTTAGGTATGACTCTCAGGGCCCTCCTACAGTCTTGAACCTGGAGCCCAGAACACGAGGAGAGAGTCACTCCCTGGGGCGCCCCACACATATATCCTCCACAGCCTCTGAGAAGCCGGCATCTCACTGCATTTTCTGAGACTGGACTGAATCCACAGAATATCCTTGTGAACTTCTGGTACCTGGCCACTCATTGGCAGGCACTAGTTTAGGAGTTGAAGTCCCAGGTGCTACTGAGGCCATGAAAACTTAACGCCCTCCAACTCAGCCTGGAACTGCACTCTAGCGCTGCTTCCAGACCCTGTTAAGGAAAAACTCAGCCTCCCTTCTCCAGCACCCTGGGTGCCAGGGTGCCTGGAAGTGCTGGGCCCAGGCTTGGGAGCTACAGGGAATACAATGTCAGCATGAGCCAACCTCTGGGGAAAGCATGAAGCTGACTGCCAGAAAAGGGAGAAGTCACCAGACCAACAGGCTGTTCCCTGGGCCTAGGTCTGCTTCTCTGCATCTCTGCAGACCTTCAGTTCTGCTAGCCCCATCCTTCCGTTCTCCCTCCCTTCTGTCTCTTTGTCTCTCTATCTCTGTCTCTCCCTCTCTCTGTCTCTCTGTCTTCCATCTCTGCCCCTACCCCCCCCCCATTCTCCTGTGGATTTTTTTGTATTTGTTTTTTTTTGTTTGTTTGTTTCATGTATTCTTTCTCTCCGATGCCCTATCATTTTCTATGTGTTAGGTCTCCGTGGCTTTCCTGCATTCTGTACAGTATCTTGGTCTGGGTTTGTCTATGCACAGCCTCATCTCACTTTTTATTTCCCTCCCTACTCCCATCTCTAGGTTTCTCCTTTTCTTACCCTTCTTCAAGCCTCAGTGGATCTCTCTTTCTCTCTCTCTCCCTCCCTCCCTCTCTCCCTCCCTCATCTGTCATTCCTGTGGTTGCACGCCCATTCTCTATGTTGTATGATTTGCCTCCCCCTGTTTCCCACGCCCACCACCAAACCACATGGGTCCCTCTGTGGCCTTCCCATCTCCCACTTTCCGTCTCCTCCGCCTCAGACCATTTAGCACTTCACAGCATGGCTTCCTATCATGTCAGACGAGAAAACAAGCTGCCCAGCTCAGGATGGTGAGGGCCCACTGACACCAGTCAGGACTCAGCAGAGATGAAAGGATAAAAATGCCGCCTTCAAGTTACCAGAGGCCCCGCAACCTTTACATGGATAGAATACACAGACATTTCACAGACAGTGGGTTGAGAGCCCTTTCCACCACTGTCCTCAAGTGGAGTGGAAGTCGAAGCTAAGCTGTATGTATCTGGGGCCTGGAAAGTCAGTGCACCAGAGATGGATGTTCAGTTCAGTTCAGACCCTGAGTCACAGAGGGACTAGCACCCAGCACCCAGCACCCAGCACCCAGCACCCAGCACCCAGCACCCAGCACCCAGCACCCAGCACCCAGGGCTATCTGAAGCAGCCATTTCCAGGGAGCAATATGGCCTCCTGCTGAGGCCCCCCTCACTCTCCTGGGAATCCATCGCCATTGTCCCTGGGTGGTAGGATCCCTGGCTTGGCCCTTCCCTGTCTTCCTGCCCTATTCCTTCCCCCGTCTGTTTATGTGAATCTCTTCTCCCTGCAGATCCACCACTTGTCAACTTGTCCGTAGAACCACAGCCGGTATTGGAGGACAATATCGTCACGTTCCACTGCTCTGCAAAGGCCAACCCAGCTGTCACCCAGTACAGGTGAGCGTCACTGCTGTGAAGACAGCTTGGTCTAAGGCTCCTCCACCCCCACACCTGTCATGGGGGATGTCACACAGGGCCACAGTATTGCTTCACAGCAGGTGTCCAGACAGCCTCCTCCCTCCCCCACATGCCAGACCCACCTGCTAGCCAGACAGACCCTCTCTTTCGTTCAAGCTCAAATGCATCCCCTCTGCCAAGGATTCAGGGGCGCCCTCCTCTTTCAATGACTTGTTTATTCCATATTTCTGAAATGACAGAACAAGGCTGAGACACATGTCGAAACCACTAGCAGAATGGGTAAGTCGGTATAGCTGGCCAGAGCCCAGAGGGCACCTGGAATCCTGCAGGGCCACCGCCTCACCCTGATTCCTCATCCACATCACTGATAAAGGCATCACTGTTCTTCCCATGCCTGTCTCCGCCTTCTGACCGAGTTTCTCAGAGGCAAGGACTGCAATTTAGTCACTTATGGCTCTCAGCACGCATCGTGCCGCATGACGCACACTCGGCATCCCTTACATGCACCTGACTGATCAAACAAACCTTCAGAGCCGCTCCTCTGGGCCCCTTCCTGCCTGTGCATACCACCACGCGGCATTCCAGGAACTAAGTGATCTCAAAGGTTGATGCTTTGTAGAGTGGCCCATAACTCTGACTTCCCACCAACCCAGGCTTGATGGTAGAGCCCAGGACATCGCTTCCACCATGGATACGAGCTATTAAGCTGCAGTTTCTGCAAGTGGCAAGAATTCTAATGGTCCCAGTCAAGGAAGGCAATGACTAGGGATGTGGAGGAGAGAGAGGGAAGACGTGAGGCAAGAGGCTAAGCGGTCCCAGCAGGTGGGAGAAAGGGCAATGGGCCACAGAGAAAGCCATGGTAGACTCAGGGTAGACATAGTGAACTGCTCTGGCTTCCTGCAGTGTGGATAATAGAGTAGCAGTGGGACCTGAAGTCAGGAAGGCTTACAGCCCCTCTATCCATCCCTTCTGAGTTAACCCTTGCCTCACTGGAAGCAAGAAGATCAGATGGCCTCTGACATCCACCAGAAATAAGGAGCCTCCCACTCCCAGGAATCCTATGTCTAGTCAGGTTCAGAGACTGGTTTGCTCTGGATCTGACACTATCCAGAAGTGCGAGAAGATGTAGAAAATACTAAAAAACGGTGCTTTTCTCTGGGCTTCTCACTGTCCCCGACATCCCGTGCTTCTCTCCTGTCTGCTCCCAGCTCTCAGCTCAGGGTCCCTAGACAGGTGTACTCTTCCCAGGAGACACTTCAAATGCCAGCTCCTTTCCCATCCTTAAGCATCCCCCACCAGACAGGCAGACAGCCTGTCTATTGACCATCACTGCAATCCCCAAAATCCCTAGGGAGCCTAAGAGACTGGGACACTCAACTCCCCATTTCCATGTCACCGCCAGACTCCCTGTTATCCAGGGACCCGGTGATCTGTTGAGCAGGAAACATGGCAGCATGCCCCAGATAGTCAGCAGCCTTCACCCAAAGGCCTGAAGTCCCCCACCTGCCTCCTGACCTCAGCAGGGTACCCCACTGCTGGGTTCGACTCAGGGACCCAGGACAGCAAGAAAAAGGAGAGGGTATGAGCATACACAGGGGTGTCGTTTTGAACTGTGCGTGATCAAACATGAACAGCTAGCAAATCTAGGTGCAGAAAAGATGGCAGCTAGTTGAAATAAAAGCGTTTCTTTCTCTTGGATATTTGTATTTCAAGCTAACAGTGAAGACAAGGAGAACATGCAATTCTCCTAGACTATCGGATTCTGTAGAACTCCTTCCCTTCCCCTCCTACTCTGAGCCCTACATGAGTTCCTGGTAAAAGAAAAGTAACAAGAGTGGTTGGGCTCCCTGCAGGTCGTCAACATTCCTATTTACTCCCAATTCTTAGAGCCTTCTGATTAGCTGAAGTTTCTATGGTTGTGGAAGTGCCAGCTTGGACTTGCTTTAGACCTCAAAAGAACTTGGGAGCTCTTCTTCCCTGAGGAAGAGGTGAAAAAGCTGGGCTGGGCTATAAAGGCAAGAAGAGATGTGGAGCTCCCGTTCAGTCCCCTCCCCCCCAGCAAGGTCTTGCCAGCAACACCCCAGATTCATTTTCCACATAGCGCTAAGACCCAGGAGAAAAGTGCCATAAACAAATCTTTATCATAAGTGCATTGGTTTTCCCCAAACGACATGGACAAGATTACAGCGATCTTTGTTTCTTCCATTCGCTCATCTTGATTGCTTCCTCCCGAGTCCATCTAAGAGGCTGCAACCTCTGAAATTAGACGTGTATCCTCTCTCAACCCTGGCCTGGGATGGAATCTGACAGCACACGGAAGCTGCCTCTCCACTGCCTGAAGGAACCCAGGGACCAGGCTCAAACACAACAAGAAGTGCTCTGGGCTTTTTTCTCTCAGGTCTTGGGCAGAGATGGGATTAAAAAAAAAAAGAGTACAACTGCCCAGATGAAGCATGCAGGGCTGCTTGACCAACCTACAGCTACGACATGTTGGGGCTCTTGTTTCTGTGATGTAAATAATTAATCCTCTTACATTTGTCCAGACCAAATTAGACGTTGATTGGAAAGGCTTAGGCTGAAGCAGTTTGAGCAGAATCTGGGAGAGGTGGTAATGACGAGGTGGCGGGCACCAGGCAGAGGCGGGCGAGCCACAAACTGGCAGGGAATATGTGGGTTAAGCGGGAAGCTGCTCTTTGGATCCTGGACCCTGTGGCCCAAGGCTGAAATGAGCTAAGGCTCGTGTGCTTCTTGAAGGGCCTTTAGAGAGCTCTTTAATGTGTGAAGTAAGGGAAGAAAAGAAAGACTGGGTAGGTCAAGATATGAACAGAAAGCTCTTAGGGAGCTGGAGGAGGGGAGTCACCTTCCCAAAAGCCCAGGGTTCAGTCCCCCGAAATCCATTCCTATAGGCAACTCCCTCCTCCTTCCATGACCCTGAATCAGATTGGTCAGAACATCCACCCTGCCTTCCCTCCTTTGGAATCTCATGCTGAGCTGGTTCAGATCTCTTCTGAGGCAGAAAACTTCCCATGGCAAGCTGTCTCCTAATTCTTCCTCTTTGGGTGAAGAGAAAAGCCACCCTGGCCTAGAAGATACAACTACAGATCCTGGAGTTTTGGGTTACAGGCCTGCTGGACCCCAGACGTTCTGACAATCTGATCTTGGGGAGCATGGCCCTCCCTGAGCTCCCCAGTGAGTGCCCCAGGAAGAGAAGGAAGAAGCTCCCAACTTCTCCAGGATCTCCCCCCCCCCCAAAAAAAGCAGCCCGCCTGTCTGAACCAGCATCCCTGGGCACAGACACGGGCCTAGCTCGAGCTCCAAGCTATAAGCATCCAGGCTTACGTGAGCTGCTTCCCACACACCTCTCAGCTATCAGCTCCTCATCAGCCTTGCTTCAGTGTCTCACCACTTATAAGCCCTCCCTTCGACAGGGCAGAAGGAGTAGAGGTTGGACACTGATCCCCAGCTGTGTGTCTGGAAGAGAATTAATCCACCTCAGGCAGGGGCCGTGCCTAACTATTAAGTCTGGTCATTAAATTAAAGTTAGGAATTGAAACGACTCATGAATAACTCATAACGGTTTGTTGGGAAGCTCCTTAAGCTCTCGGGGAGCTATGGTTTGCTCTGTTGTTAAATTATAATTGTTATTATTAATCGTGTTCTTAATAGTTACTCAATATTAATTCAAGATAATAACCACATGGAGCCAGTCTAGGTGTTCCTTGGGATGCGGAGAAGTGGCCGTCTCTCTTGGGGCTAGACAAACCACACTGAGTCAAGAGCTAGGGAGAAGGTGGAGGAGACAGAATCCGTGTGACTGAGAGAGCTCCAGGAGCAGAGAAAGGAAGGGAAGAGAAGTTGCGGTGGCGAGAGGATGGCCAGTGCCTGGGCCAGCTGTGGGCCCCAGAGGCCTCTCCAGCTTTACAAACAGCCCAAGACAGCTGCAGATTCCAAGAAGCCTGGTTAGAAGTTTTATGTTTTCGAAGAGTGAATGTTGTCATTTAAATTTAAGCCAAGAAACTATAAATGCTTTTGCCTTAAGAATCTGTAATCTAAAGGAAGACAAGCACACAAGCAAGTACATGCATACTCACATGTGTATGTGTGCACATAGACATACACACATGCACTTACACTTGCATACATGCATACCCTCACATGCACATACATACACATATGCACATGCTCATACTTTCACATATTTATTCACCTGTATTCATGCACAGATGGGTATATGCATGCACATACACTGACACACATGCAAACTCCTTATATGAACACACAAGCACATGTTCACACTTATAGTCACCTAACTCCCCATGTACACATGTATACAAGTGCACACAGGCAAAAGTCATGGGCACACATAACATTCTCACACTTACAGGTGCACACACATGTACACATATATATACATGTACATATCTAAACTTGTATACATATAAACCCTCTCATGTACACATATATACATACATACTCACCTGCACACAAGCAAACTCTCATAAAGTATATATACACAGGCATATATGCATATACTCATGCTTGCACACCCATGAAAAACCTCATGAGCATATGTGAATATATTATGTGCATTTTTGTACATGCACACACACTCATATGCCCCTTTGTGCACATGGCAGTCACCTGGTGCCTGGTCCGATATTGTAATCACTACTCCAGGGCTAAGATCAAGTGATAGCTACGGTTTTTTAGTCTCCTCCTTTCAATATGGCACTGATCAGCTCATGAGCGACGTTTCCTACCTACTGATCTTACACCCAACCAGGACTAATGCATCTGTGGCCTCAAAGAAACAAGACCAGGGTGGGAGGGCAGAATCAACAGATAGTAAAATCAAGTATCTACCCTGGAAGACTGAGGAAGACTGAGAGATTGACAAGAAGAAGAGGGGGAGGGGGATGAGGGACCTGTGGGGAGCAGGAACTGGGAGAGTTGCTTAGTGAGAGCATAATGTGGAGATTCAAAAACCCCATCCCACATCTTATCTTGTCTGGAAACCAGACTTCTTGAAGCCTATTTTATCTATGTATGGGGGGGGAGGTGCACACACTCACGCGTGTAATATTCCTGCATATACAGGGCATGCATCATTAGCCCTCACCTCTGACATCATACACTCAGCCTGCTTCCTTTTCCTACATGGTCTGGCTTGGGGCCCAGGATAGAGTTCAGAGCAATACGGCCAGAGTGTCAGGTGACTGGGAGTTGGATTAACAAACAACCTGGCCACCATGGGATGTCCAGCCAGGTAACTCACCTCCCAAATAACCTTCTTGTCAAATGCCTCTGACTGCCAGGTGACCATGGCTCAAAGGCAATCACCTGCATGACCACCTTATGGGTACAAGTTCATCCCACTTTCTTGAGGGATTGGTAGGTTCAGCTTCTGACGAGATACCCCCTCAATAGACCTCTGCCTTTGTTGCAGGTGGGCCAAACGGGGTCACATCATCAAGGAGGCATCTGGGGAGCTGTATAGGACCACCGTGGACTACACATACTTCTCAGAGCCTGTATCCTGCGAAGTGACCAATGCCTTGGGCAGCACCAACCTCAGCCGCACAGTGGACGTGTACTGTGAGTGTGGGGACTCAGGAAACCCTGGCAGCAGACAGTGGCTGTGTGGCTGAGATTATAGCTAGATTCATCACACAAAGCACAGTGTCCATGTTGTGTTTACATCAGCTCCTAGTACCATTCCTGTTTAGATCCTTGACTCATCCCTACAAGGCGCCATCTCATAGTACAGTGACTAATTACGGAGGACTGGGAGGGATGACCAGCAGGAGGAAAGGGACAGCATGACTGTCCTAGTGCCCGAAGATCCCAATCACTTCCCAAGGGCCCTACCCTCCTAATACATCCACAATGGGGGCTTCAACATATAAATCTGAGGGGGACACACACATACAGTCCTTAAGTCTATCTTATTATCAAAATAAGGGAGAAGGAAAGCACTTTCACAAGCTTGACTTTGCCTGATTCAGTAATTCATTGTCTTACCTGTTACATCTTGAAACAACTCTCCATCTCCCAGCTCTAGACAACTAGTTCTAGTTGTCTTCTCAAGAAGCACTCCTGCCTGCACAGCTCTCCACATAACCCAGACATTATATGGAACAGACCTGGTCTACAGGCCAGGGTGTTGGAATAAGGCAGACAAGGACTGAGTAGGGGTGCCAGAGGTGGGGCCAAGAAAGTTAAGAAGTGATCTGAGGTGTCTTGGATAGAAGACACCCTGTAAATATCTAGAACAGTGGACCAGGTCATTTCAAGTCATGGTCCCAATGCCCAAGATTTCTGGAGCAAGAGGTTCCCTCAACTTTCTGAAGCCAGATGAAACAAGGACTTTTAAAAGAAAGGGATTGAAAGGTAAATCGAGGTATAAATTGGCCTAAAGTGTCTTTGTCCTGTGACTGGTACCACCTACTCTGTAGACCCGAGAAAGGTTGAACCTGGACAAAAGGCATCTCTTTCTTACTTGCAAAGTCCTCTCCTGTATCTCAGGTCTAGCCTCAACAGAAACCTGAGGGAGTGGCTTGATTGAGGTGTTGAAAGTGGACGGAGGTGGCTAAGTTCTCAGCTGCCTCCCTTCCTCCAGTTGGGGTGGATGGAAAGGAGAAGAGAGCAGGAAGGCCCCCAGAGCTCCCCAGCCCTCCTGAGCCCATCTCCTCTTTCCTCCCCATCACAGTTGGCCCTCGAATGACCTCGGAGCCTCAGTCCCTGCTGGTAGATCTGGGCTCAGATGCTGTCTTCAGCTGTGCGTGGATCGGCAACCCATCTCTGACCATCGTGTGGATGAAACGAGGTTCTGGTGTGGTGAGTCCTCAGGCCAGGCTCCAGGGTCCTAGGGCAGAAATCGTGGCATAGATAGTGGAGCAGGCAGGAGGGTTTGCGGGGAGCCCATCTCTATAGTAATCCAAGGGATCCGAGAAAGAGGAGCAGGAACTCGAGGTCTCCCTGTACCCATGTCACTCTGAGCACACTGTGCATAAGGCAGTTCGCCCTAGCACTAGAAAGATTTCTAAGCTTTCCCCCAATAAACTTCCCCTTAGTCACTGGGTGATGGTGGCACACACCTTTAATGCTAGCACTTGGGAGGCAGAGGCAGCTTCGTGAGTTTGAGGCACCCCTGGTCTACAGAATAGAGTTCCATGATAGCCAGGGCCACAAACAGAAATCTTATCCTGGAAAAACAAACCAACAAAAACATTACCTTTAATCTCAGCACGGTTTTGTGGTCACATAGTCTGTTATGTGTTCACAGCTACAGCACCAGGTCAAGTGGTGTCATTGCTCCCTTTAGATGGATGAGCCTCTGAGATAGTCAGTAAATGACTGATTCCATGCAGGTATTGAGTGCCGGAGCCAGGAATAGCTAGTGTCCAAGACTAGTTAATAGCATCATCTCCAGCTATCTCCCAAGGGTTTGCTAATAATGACTCAGAAAACCTAGATTCAAAGACCCTCCACATTCAGTAGTGAGATAAATTTACCCATGGGAGCTGGGAGGTCACAAAAGGGTAGTATCCTTCTCTCTGTATAAGGAAGCCACGGGTCCTTGTTAGTAAATCCCACATCCCTGATACCACCACACACTACGCCCACAGGCCTGCATCTGGAAAGAGGCGTGTGTGTGTGTGTGTGTGTGTGTGTGTGTGTGTGTGTGTGTGTGTGTGTAAGCCTTACGGGCACTATCTGTCTGTCTCTTAACTTAACTCTCACTTCGCCTGGGTGTTTAAAGAGATGTTGGCATCTGTGTCAGCAATCTGCCTCAGGCAGAGAAAACCTTCCCTTACTCTTTGTATCTGACCCTCCTCCCTCCTCCTAGGTCCTGAGCAATGAAAAGACCCTAACCCTCAAATCTGTCCGCCAAGAGGATGCCGGGAAGTACGTGTGCCGGGCTGTGGTGCCCCGGGTAGGAGCTGGGGAGAGAGAGGTGACCTTGACTGTCAATGGTAAGGGCCCCACTCTAACACCACAATGGGAGTGGGGAATTCAAAGGAGGGGAGAGTCCCAAGGCATCTTGGTATGAGGTGTTGTCCCCAAAAGGAGGTCACTGAGTCTAGGCATTGTTGCCCCTCACACAGCATTCTGTCTGTCTGTGGAGGTAAAGGCAAACTTGTAAGTTTGTGGATCCTCTCCTTCTTTTCCACACCTTCCAAAGGATCTCAATAGAGGTAATGAATTTTATCCTGGCCAAGAAAATGAGGTCAAAGGTCACAGAATAACCATATTCCTTTATCTACCTTTTGACCCGAGCCCCATGACAAGGCCCACAGAGAGATTAAGGGGACACCTCTCACTTCTCGTGATCATCCACTTCCCATTGCATTTGGACTGCTCAGCCAGAGAGACATATCACTATCCCCAGGGACTGAGCCTACAGGGCCCTCCTGAGGTCACGGGGCATGTCTCGTCATACACAGTGAACATAAACATGGCAGAAAAGTGTGCTCGGAGTGGGAGTTCATTGGCGGCTGTTTGTGAAACACTGCGGGGTGGTAGTGTCAGATCAGACCTGGGTGCTGGGACGAAGGTTGCTATAAAAAAGCTAGAACCAGCCCAGGCCAGACTCAAGAAGTCTGGACAGCAAGTCTGCACACTTGGGCTGTGGTCAGAAATCAGGGTTGCCTGTCTGTAAGCTGGAGAAACGCTAAGGCCTGAACCACACCACCACTGTGCATCACCGAGTGCTGGTGGCTGCCTCAGAGCAAAGTCCTGAGCTTCAGGTCCTGGTGTGAGAGGACTCAGGGTCCTGGCCTGACAGCAGGGTGTGAGGCAAATTCCGGAAATGATCCAAAGTGACTATATCTCAACACAGGGAGCCACCCACAGACAAACTCTCCATTCTCTCTTTCTTTGCAGAAGAAAACCAAGCCCAGCTTGATGTCTCCTTAGCATCCCCGAGCTGTCCCTATTACTCAGCTCCTGCCCTGTAGTTCCTCTCTGGAGAAGGGCGACTGCTGCAGTGAGGTGGTCAATCTCCTCTGTCTACCCAGACTGCAGAACACTCACACATCACCTATCCCAGGCAGAACCCAGACTCCCAAGCCCTCCTGCCTTTCCTGTGTGTCCCCAGGATGCCACCAATAAATTGGCACTGCAGGGCTAAAAATAACAGCATCTGATCGCGCCTCAGTATATCCATGGCAACACAGGCTGCAGCCTTTTCCTGCCGAGCCTGTGTCTGACACTCCGTTCTGCGCGCCAGGACACAGTGAAATCGGCAACCCTCCCCACTGCCTGCTCTGGGGAGGGCGCTGAGGAGCCAAGCTGCCACTGCCTGTTGTCAGCCGTGACCCACCCTCCCTTCCCAAAGCTAGGGACCTTCAGACACACAGTTGCCTGGAGCTATTAACTAAGCATCCTTGTGTCTAGGGGAAAGGAGGGAGAGGCTGGCATTTTTATCATTGCTTTAAGACATTCAGGTATTTCTTATTGGAAACTTTAAAAGACTTTGGGTGGGGGATCTCTTCCTTTGGTCCGGGGAAATACTACGCATGCTCGCAAGCGCACACTTGTGCACGAACACACCTGAGAAGGACCCACATTCCAGCCTAGGCTCTGGCATCCAGCCAACATGTATTCTGTCCATTTTTTTCCCCTCAGCCTGCGTGGCTTTCCTGGGTCGCTGGGCAGAGAACGTCAGGAGGGAGGAAACTGTCCCTTGCCTATTTTCCGCTAGTCACAGTGAGACTAGGGCCTGGATGAAATGACCCAAAGGGAAGAACCTGCCAGGCACCACTAGGGATGGGACTGTCTATCCTGCCTGCACTTGGAGAATGGGTGGATCGGTGGTGAGGCTGCTAGGTGGGGCCCTGGCATCTAGAACACAGCCATCTCAAAGCCCTCCTCCTGTGAGTGACAGCCAGACCCATGGCCTTGGGAAATGAATTGGCACCACTATAATCTGAGCTGGATCAAAGAGGGTACCAGGAGGAAGGGGGAGATGGCTGCCAATTGCCCATTGGTTCTCCAGGCCTGGTTTCCTTTATCCTAGTTTTTTGTTTTCTTTTCAAGAAGCCCAAAAAATGTATATGTATTTGTTGACAGCTTTTAGAGACCTGTGAATCTCTTCGGATTCCTAGTTCCTGGGAAATGCAAGGAAAAGACTTTTCTATGGTATCATCACTTAGCCCAGCTGCAAAACAAAGCATCATTCGGGTTCCACAGAACGTAGAGCCACTGTGGCTCGGGGCCAGCAGCTTCTTGGAGTGGAGGAACTCTGAGGAGGAAAGGCAGACTCAGCCCACCTCTAAAGCCTTCTGAGGACAAAGCTCTTACCTTGAGGTCTCCCATATCTGTGCACCAGACAGTTATTTCCCATAAGCCATCTCTCCCAATACCTGTTTTCCCCTTGGCTGAGAACCACTCATAGAAATGCAAATCTGTTTTAATTAAGGTGGTTAATAAACAGCAATTATGTTTGCAGCAATTTTTGTTTTGTTCCCAGCATAATTTTGCCTCTTCTCAGGAATCTCTCACTTTTAGCTCTCTTTCCTAAGTCTAAATCCCAACCATCACCCCAGGGACTGGGAACATGTGAGAATATTTTCGTCCCTACCCTCGTCCTTCAACCAGTCCAGCCCAAGTCAGGTGGAGATAAAGGGCAGCAAACTGGAAGGTTATGGAAGTGTTGGTGAGACAGGCTTCACTCCAGTGATATCCCTTGGCTTCTGTGCGCACACGCGCGCGCACACACACACACACACATACACACACACACACACACACACACACACACACACACACTGAACGGGATAGCACTGGGTCAGGTTTGGAGGTGTGGTTTCAACTGGCCTGGCTGGTTGTGTATGTGGAGAAAAACAAGACAGTAAGCTAGAGTATCTCCTCAGACCTGTATAGGATTAGACTGTGAGCTCAGCTAGCAGACTTCCCTTTTGCAAGGTAATTCCCACCCTTGGTGAAGGAACAGTGCCACTTTCCTTTCCTTCTTGGCCCAACAGATATCCAATTTCTTAGGCAAGTTTGCCCTCTGCTGGACAACTGAGAAATTGCTTGAATTCCAACAAGGGAGCAAGGCTGGACGGCATTCGTTCTAGCTGCTGTCTTCTCTCATATCAGTGCTTGCCTTGACTCCCTTCCCAGGCTCACGGTCTCCTTTGCAAAGCATTCCCCATCTGCATATAGAATCGTTCTCTCTCCTCCGAAGCTAGTTAGTACTTTATCTGCACCACTCCTCTGGCATGAGTACTCACCTTTTGTGTTATTTGTGTCTTCTGGGAATTCTGTCTTAGAAGCATTCACTCGTGATCCCAGGAGAGGTTTATGACAGAATGCCTAATTCATCTTCAGGTCTCCTGCCTCACACTCTGCCTTGCATGCACAGGCCTTCTGTAAATGTCTGCTGAATGCTTGGATTGGTGAATACACTTCCGAACCCATCCAAAGAGGGTGCCGGCTGGGGCTCTGCCCTTCCTGCAACCCCAACGTGATGTCATCTTCCCAACAGGACCCCCCATCATCTCCAGCACACAGACCCAGCATGCCCTCCATGGAGAGAAGGGCCAGATCAAATGCTTCATCCGGAGCACACCACCGCCTGACCGAATTGTGAGTGCTTGGGGAGGGAAGGTGGTGAGGGTACCAGCAGAGGACCTATCCCCGGCCAACACTTGGGTACCCCAAAAACTGGTGCAAGCCTTGGAGCTTCCCTTCCCTCCATGGGATGAAATGATTCCTGTCTGTGTCTTGAGACCACACCCTGAAGATGAGCTGGGGAAAGCAGCCCTCTGTCCAGAGCAGGCAACCTTGGGGTATAGATGCCTCCAAGTGCTAGCATTGATGATTCAGACCGAATCTGTACCCTGAGGGCAGAGGGCAAGTTAAAACAGCAGTGAGGACAGACAACTCATTTCTTTTCTTTCCTGGGCTCAAAGCCACTGTTATAAAATTGTAAACTGGGTGTAGTTTACTGCCAGCAATCCCTGTGCCTCCCAGAATTATCCTTTCCTGGCTCTTCTCCTGGTGTTCAGGAGATACTCTGTGCCTCTGGTATGGAGAAGCCCCCTCCAAAATGACCATTCTATTATCCTTTCTCCCTCCAACCTCTCAGTCTCCAGGGCAGACCAGGCACAGCCCACCCCACTCCCTACCCCCACCCCCGGTTGGCCTTCATTTGCAACTTGGTGTTTACATTTCTTTTATTAAGAAAGACTTAAAATTTTAAATTTATTATTGTTGTGTGAGTGGGATGTGGAGGTGGACTGAATGCTGTGGTGCATGAGTAGAGATCAGAGGCCAACTCTGTGAGACCAGCTCTCTCCTTCCACATTTATGTAGATTTTGGAGATCCAACTCAGGACACCAGCCTCTAGTGGGAAACACCTAACCCACTAAGCCATCTCTCTAAACACAACAGGCACACACACCCCATCAATCTAAAACTGTAGCTGCTCCAGTATAAGAACAAAGGAGAACATTCTGTAGCACTTCTGAGGGCACATGCTAGTTTACTCTGCCCCTAAGTTGGTGTCTTAGTTACTTTGTATCACTGTAAGAAAACACAGGAAGACGGAGGTGATATATACACATATAAACATATGTATGTTTGTACTATGTAGTATGTGATATGGTTGATGTGCATATATGGTGTGGTATATGTTTATATGTTATGATTATATTTATATTTATGTGATCAGTGGTACATACACGCATGTGCATTATGATATGATATGGCATATGAATACTTCTGAATGCAAGGTTTGTGTTCTATGTATGTGTAGTATTTGTAATATGTGTGCTTACGCATGTATGTGTTGTACATGTGTGTTTATTTTCCTAGTTTGTGGTATAGTGTGTAGGTATATTGTGCTTTTGCACATGTTGACATGTGTATGGGTGTTGAGTATTTACATGTGTTTTATAATGTGTATATGTGGATATCTTTTAAGTGTGGAGTATACTCATGCACACATATCAGTGTGTGCACATGCTAGTCATATGTGTGATATAGTATCCATGTTCCTGCTTGTGTTGGTTGTTTATATTTGTGAGATGTATTTAGGTGTGTAGTGTGTGGCATATGTATGCAAATATATATGTTTATGTTTATGGTGGTGGTGTGTGGCAGTGATTGTGAACATGAGCCTAGTTATGTCAACGTCTTGGAGGGGTGATACCATGGTCCAGGTATGACCTTTCCTAATCCTGCACAACCCGGCAGGCCTGGTCCTGGAAGGAGAATGTGCTGGAGTCGGGGACATCAGGGCGCTACACAGTGGAGACGGTGAACACCGAGGAGGGCGTCATCTCCACGCTGACCATTAGCAACATTGTGCGTGCTGACTTCCAGACCATATACAACTGTACAGCCTGGAACAGCTTCGGCTCTGACACAGAGATCATCCGACTCAAGGAACAAGGTGAGAACTGCCAGGGTGCCCTGGGGACCAGGGAATGCAGGCCAGAGCTAAGGACGGAGCACAGTGTTCTTCCTTACTGCAATGCAGCCTCACATAGCTACTACCTTCTGCTGCAAGGGGCACTGGCCCGACCCAGGGCACAAAGACCACTCTGAGTGATGGCCTCTGGGGCTGTTGAGGAAAGGGTGACCACAGAGTGAGCTTGACTGACGGCAGCGATAAACACCCAATAGTGTCCAGACACCCTGGCTTCCACACATTCTGCCTTCCCCTGAGAGCTCTGAGCTGATGCCCAAGTGTCCTTGCTAGGTTGTCCTTGGACATACACACTGAGGAACCTGGCCCAAACGTGATAGAACAGCAGAAGTCCCGAGAATGGGCCAATGCTAAAGCTGAGGAGTAGCATTGTTTATCTGAGAGAGTGGGGACTGGGCTCAGACACTTGCAACCCCCAGGAGACTCCGGGACCACTGTACCCTAGGAGACTCTGGTCAGTTCTGGAGCACAGAGCAGCTGGATCTTGAGAGAGAGAGGGAGAAAGAGGAAGGAAGCTTACCTCGCTGTAATCCATCACTATGACCCCATATGCACACCGCTGTAGCTCCTGATTAGATGCTAAGAACCTGGTCTCATGTTAGACATAGTACAAGTTCCTGAACTCTCAGTTACACAGTAGACTAAGGCACAGGATCATCTGAGCCCACAGATTCAAGACCAGGCTGGGGAACAGAGCAAACCCTCATCTCAGAACAAACAATTGATCTCCAGTCTCCATTTAAAGTTCCCCAGCTCAGACTACCAAATGGAGAGTGCCAGAGCTAGTCCAGAGACTTTCACTCAGCACAGTCCTGGACCTGGCTGCAGATCTTTCCTCAGTCAGCTAGTTCCCAGGCATGGGGTTCAGGGGAGGTGTTCAGCAGGTCTGGGCCTCTGGATTAGACGTTGGAAGCCCAGCAAGTGGTCCCAACCAGACCCCACAAACCTCAATAAATCAAGAGGTGGCCAGTGATTATCACACCTACAGATCAAATGTCTCAGTGTCTCCAAACACCTCTTCCTAATAGGTGCTGCTTTGCATAACGCTTTGCATATAATTTGCATAATACCATCCACACATCATCCAAACCTCCCTGGTCCCCTGTTGCCTATCCTCCCTCTTTGTCTTCCCCTTGGTGCCCTTTACCCCTGTGCCCTCCTTTAGTAGTCCCCTCCACCCCTCCCCCAGCCCCCAAACCTCCCCTGCAGGTTTGACTTTTATCTCTGTCCCTGCCCCTGCTCCGGAGGGCCATGTCAGGCTGAATGAACTCAAGTTTAGTTGGGGGAACCTGCATCTATGGAGCGGTCTCAGAGTCATAACAGAGAAGGGAACCCCCCTTGACCCCTCCAGGTGACCAATCCCCTGCCCCACCCTACCCTGGCCAGCCAGGCCCTGGCTGTGGACGCTTGCTTTATTTCCAAACAGGTTCGGAAATGAAGTCGGGAGCCGGGCTGGAAGCAGGTACGGAAGGAGCCGATAAGAACTGCCCGGGGGCGGAGGGAGGGACTCGGCTAGTAGGGGAGGGGCTCTAAAGGGGGCAGGGAGGCTGCTAAGTTCTCTGTCCTCCCCGGGTCAAAGGCTCAGTGCAGTCAGAGCAGTGGGAGGGGGCTCGCAGCAGCTGGCGTCCAGGGACCCCAAATGCCTGCCTGATACCACAGCCCAGGGCTCCTTCCTCCCCAGGACACAGCTCTTGCTCCCCTCCTACCCTTTGTCCTCAGAAGCCCTGGCGCCTGTCCCCGCCCCAGCTCTCCTCTATTTCCAGGCCCTCCCTGACTCTGCTCCTCAGCATATCACCAGCTCAACATTGCTCCCCAGGGGCCTGTGGCCTGCTCCATCCATGCTTGCTGGCTCACCACCTCCCCTGTTCCCTGTATCCCCGCCATGGAAGCATCATCTCATCATCAAGCCAACACTGCTGGACACTGGCCCTCTAGGGCTCCCGTAGCCAAGTGGTCATCAAGCTCCACGGGTTGATTTGTTCCATCTAGACAACTGTTCCCTCTGAATCCCCCGGCAGGACACCAGAGGACAGCAGGACTTGGTGAATCCTGCTCCACAGGGCTGACCAACGCCTGAGGGTCCTCTGTCTCAGTTCTCTGCCCACACTGGTCGCTTGGCCTCTGTCAGCCTTTTAATGAGCTCTACGTGGAGCCTACATCCCCTGCTCCCTGGACACCCGGGCCCTTCTCAGAGCACCAATCTAGATTACAGCCGTCCCACAGAGGCCCATCCGGAGGCAGCATGCAATTATCTGCCACCTCCATCTTCAGGTCTCTAGAGGTCCAGGTCCTGTGGAAGCACTTATTTAATATTCCTTCCACCTTTGGTGGCTAAGACCCCCCTCATGGCCAGTTCCCTTCTTTGGATGAAGAGGAAGCTAAGGAAGGCAAGTCCTCCCCCGTCCCTCTCAAGGGAATGTTCTATCCAGAAAGTAGTCAGAAAAGGTGACCTAAGTCAGAATCCAAGAGACCAGGAAAGGTAAGGGATGCCACCTGCCTTCACAGAGCCCTTCTTCTGCCCCCGCCTACCCAAGATGCACCTACCGCCTGCTATTAACCGTGCAAGAAAATGGCGAGTTAGAGGAGACGAGTCAGCAGTGGCCATACTTCTGCTGCCTCAGCTCCCCGAGTTACGGAGGAAAAGTTGGAGCCTGGGAAAGTTAAGAGAGAATGCCTTGGCTCTGAGATGGGAAGGGATACCCCCTGAGTTTTCCTTAGGAAACTTACTAGGAATCCCAGGAGTGCTAGACCAAACACAAAGTAAAGCAATTCAAACCACAGAACTAATGAGGTCTAACTAGGAACACCTGTTCGTCCGATCCGGCTTGGCTGAGATCTCATCTCTTTTCTTGGTCCTGATTTCTGTCTGAGCCGAGCCCCAACAACTCCCCCTTTCAGTCCTTGGGATTGCCATCCTTACTTCCTCTTGGTCACCTCCTGTCCCCTCTGGAGGTCTTGGCCACTAATAGGTAGGTAACAAAAGAATCTGCGTGTGAATTGTGAATCCCGGGGTACTGTGACACCAGACCTGTCTAATAGATGCCCCCCCTACTTCACAGCAGTTTGGGGGCCAGGATTTCAGTGTTTCTTTCTCCTTAGTGACCAGGGGTCAGGGAGCAGGGCACTCAGGTGGTATGCATGAAATCCTGAGTTTCCCAAAATAGCAAAAGAAAAAAAGAACAGTGATACTCTAACCATAGCCCCGGAACGCCTCGCCTTCTGAGGGTCATCCAAGCTGCACTGATGAATGTGGGCGGGGAAGAAGTCAGGCGTTCAGAGGAATTTCCTCTTGGTTAAGGCTTCGGTCTGCTACTGCCCTTCCCACAGACACAAAGGAACTGGAACAAATAAAGAGAGCAGGGCCCTTGGCTCTGCTCCAAGACGTTTCCTCACACTCTTTCACCTAACGTCCTTAAAGACCTCGAAAGGCACATACACTCTCACTACTCCATTTTACAGAGAAGAGACTTGGAGACGTAGGGCAAGACGCTCAGAAGGTATGATGGAACCAGGGACACAACCGGCCAGCAGTCTAGAGCATAATACCGTGTGACACCGAACAGAGAGAGGGAGCTGGGAGAGTGAGGAAACCTGGATTGGTCTTGTTCACACCCGGAAGGCACACACGTCCATGAATGAGCCACTGATATCTCTGGGCTTCAGTGTCCTTCCCAAATGAGGGGCTTGGGTTCATTATAATCCAATTGGACCCTTCCTCAGAATTTCTAAGAGCTGTTCAGGGCTACTGGTAGACTGACTGCTCAGGGCCTAATGTCGTGGGCTCAGGGCCCATGTGCGTCCATAGAAGGTGCAGAGCTTTACAGAAAAGCAGTCTCCCTGCCCCCACAGCATCACCTACTCTCCCTGCCCATTTGGCCAGGGCCAGAGGCAGACTGGGGAGTGTGCCAGGGTGAAGAGTCCTTTGGAATCAGAGTAGATGGTAGCTGTTGAAGGGCTGACCTCAAAGGAGAAGGGTGTGGAGGTCAAGAAACAAAGAAAGGACCTTTTCTCCTGAGCACTGCGGTGGCAAGGAAGCTGTGATGGAACTCCCCTGGTCTCAAGACACGGACATGTGTGCAGTATAGGTCCTGATTCTCAGCAGGCCAAAGGGGGAAGTTGCCTCAGAGTTGAAATCCCTGAGAGCTGGTTTTCTGTATGCACCCTCCTTGTTCCACAGAAAGGGAAGGAAGGAAGGAACTGGACAAGAAAGGGCGGGAGCCATTACCGTTGTTGTTGTTGTTGTTGTTGTTGTTGTTGTTGTTGTCGTCGTCGTCGTTGTCGTCGTCGTCGTCGTCGTCGTCGAAGGAAAGCCATGGACTTATGACTCACTAACCAGTACATGAATTATAGGTTCCTCCCTTAATGCTGAAGACAGCTAAATTAGGCTAGCCTCGTCCTGCATCTCCAGTTTTCCTCTCCCTGGCTCTCTACCCTGTTCTAGCATCTACCCCTTCCCCCTGGCTCCTCCCCACTCTCCACCCACCCTATGTCCTCTATCCAGGCTCAACATTCCTATCCAGAGCTAACCCCTACTGGACTCTCTGTGCCTGCCCAGACCCCACCAAGGCATTCCCAAGAGGGTCCCACATGGCAGTGGTCTGGCCCCAGCTTGGCAGGGGCTGCACCCGGGGGGGACAGCAGGGGAGTAGTTTTCTCCTTCCCTCATCAGCCTTGTTTGTTTCTTTCCCACAGAGTCAGTGCCAATGGCCGTCATCATCGGGGTGGCCGTAGGAGCTGGCGTGGCCTTCCTCGTCCTAATGGCAACCATTGTGGCCTTCTGCTGTGCCCGTTCCCAGAGAAGTACGGGAGGGAGACCCGGGATCTCAGGGAGGGGGACAGAGCAAAAGGCCAGGCTTAGACTGCCCAGGAGAGCAAGTAAGCAGGAGTACAAAGAACAGGGGCCACAACAATGTTGTGAGCTCCTGGGGCAGGGCTGGGTATGATGCATTGTTATGCCCCTGGAGGGTGTCTGGCAGCGTGTGGGAACTCTACTGAGCCTGAACCCAACTCAACTGGCCTCCACGTAGCAGGACAGGCCACCAGCGCTTTGGGCTGGACACACAGCGCTGTTATGTGGAGTGTATAGAAAACCTCAGAGGGAACAGGGTGGCTTGACCGTCCATGCTCTGCAAAGACTGCTGGCTTAACCTGAAAAGCAAGTCACCCACACAGAGCACAGAAGCATGTGAAGACTTGCCCTGGACAGGCTTCTAAAGGTCTTTCATCTTTAGCGCTACAGCTCTAAGGCCACTACACTCTTAAAGAATATATGTATTTGGGGGGCTTTGTACTGGGCTCAGCTCTGGAGTTACATGTAACTGGCAGGAGATGGCAGGATGGCAGAGAGGAGGTGAAGACAGGAGAAGTGCCATCTTCTACTCTGTGACCCTGGGCAAGTCACATGTACTTACGGCCTCCATTTCCTTATTGGTGATATTAGACAGTTGGATGGTATAGCTTGTATGACCCCCAACCACCTTTGAGCTTCTAGGATCAGAATGCACTGAGTCACCATGACAAGCTATGACCACCTCCCATCCTTCACTTGTTAGAGGAAGCTGCTGATGCCCCTCCCCTCTTCTCCATTCCCAGCTGAGCAACCTTACCACCTTGTGACTGTCCAACACAATAGCCTTGAGACCTCCCTTGCTGCCTCTCCATGAAAATTACAAGGGAGCGTATTTCAGCAAGATTTGTCTAACAGGCTGCTCCCATAGTTCAGGGAAGCTGTGTGCTCTGGATTGGCTGAGAGACCTTAAGGTCTATTTCACATTAAGATGTGTGGCCCTGTAAACAGAGAGCTCAAATCCAGGTAGAGACAGACAGAGAAGACTTCTCAACGTGAGTAAGGACTCAGAGTGACAGATCCTGACCAGAGGAAGTAGAGGGATGTGTAAGGACAGCCTCTCCAGCCACAGGAGACACTGCAGAAGCTTGATGGCTTGCGTGACCAGTCTTTGAGGCCCATCCAGCCAACAGTTGATCTCTACAGAAGTTCTATGGGTGGGGGCCTGCAAAAAACTGAAAATCCAGAGTCTGAGGGGAGGTTAAATCCTGAAGTGGAGCGGGGAAAGGGGGTGGCAGCAAGGGGCTGTGGGGCAGTTGCTGTCCCTTGCCTAAGGATGAGAACTGAACTTTCTTGTTCTACACTTTCCTATCTTATGTCCAGATCTCAAAGGTGTTGTGTCAGCCAAAAATGATATTCGAGTGGAGATTGTACACAAGGAGCCAGCTTCTGGTCGGGAGGCTGAGGACCACACCACCATCAAGCAGCTGATGGTAAGAGCGCTGCCTATGCCCCACTCCATCCTGAGAACACAGACTTCTTGGTGCTCTCCATACTGCTGACAGGCAGCGCATCCAGGCAAACCCCTCCTGCCCCTGAAGTGGGCCAGGCATACACTCAGCCAGTTGAGTGTTTATTTGTGCATCTGTGAAGTGATGGGGAGGGAACTCAAAGACATCTTTGATGCAATGCTTGACCTGGATCCTGACCACTGAGTAAGGAAAGAACTTGTGCTTGAATTCACATGTGTGGCTATATACGGTCTCACACCGGGAGGGGGATGGTGTAGACATTTGATGCATTTTTTTCTCCTCTTCCCCCTTCATACACACACACACACACACACACACACACACACACACACACACACAAGTCTGGCAGAAACATCTTCTTGGAAACTGGAAGCAAATGTGCGAAACTTCTCCAACAACACCAAACTGGCACCTCCTCTTCCTGATCCTCTCCACAAGGACCACGATCCTTCCAACTGTCCAGGCAGAAGCCTAGTCAACTCTGCCAGAAGCTCATAGGACACCTTATACTGCGGTGGTAATATCTGGGAACAGACACAAGAAAGCAAGGAATAAAGGACAAGGGCTTCTCTGAGCCCCAGTGACCATATCTATGAAATGGACGTAAACAGGGTCATCATCAGGATTACAGGGTAACTAACAGCCTGAGTACGTATGGGGTACAGTAGAGTTTCCCCTCGACACGTGTGCGGAGTTCTGTCCTATAATTCCCAGGTACCCAAATCTGAATGTGTGCGAGTCTCTTGTATAAAATGCTATATGACATTGAGACAGATGCTACCCACATCCTCTCATATAATATAAATCATCTCTACTTATGAAATGTAATGTAAGCGCTATGTAATCAATTACTGTACCATATTGTTTAAGGATTAATGGTGAGTAAAATATGCACATTCTGTACAGGCAATTTTCCCTAAATATTTTTGATCCACGGTTGGCTGAATCTGCTGTACAGAATCTAGGAATGCAAGGCCTGCCTACGAGAGCCCAAGAATTGCTGACTACTGTGTGGCTCTAAATCCGCCCACTAGATGGGGAGCAACTGCTGCTTTATCCGTCCCTGGCAGAGGCTCCTGATGTTTCATGAGTGGGACTGACTTTCCTCTCTGCTATGCTTCCTCTAGTCAATTGATTTTCAGGGTCTGTCAATTCTGCTTCAAAAATACGTCTCGACTGTGTGCCCCACCTCCCCTCCACAGTCACTGCCTTATTTTGGGCCTTGCCATTGCCCTCCTCCCTGCCAGCCACTGCAACAATCTCCCAAATGGAACTTGGCTTTGGCCAGTTGTCACAATCCATCCTTCGTGGCCCTGCCAAAAGTGTCATTGTGAAACACAAATCTGGCAGCCCACGCCTGTGACCCCAGCGTTCAGGAGGCAGAAACAGTGGTACCTCTATGACCCTGAGGCCAGCCTGAACTGATGAACGAGACTCTGTCTCAAACTAAATAAAATATTAAGTGCAAATCTGGTCCTGTGACAATCTACTGAAGTCTCACGGTGGCTTCCATGTCTGCTGGATGAAGTCCAGGTACCCAACATGCCATCGAGCCCTTTGCTGCACGGCACCTGCCAACCTTTCTAGTTCTACCTTCCAGCCAGACATACCTGGCTTTGCAGACACAACAAGTCCTGGTGACTCCTGTTCTAGGAGTCCTTTATACATTGAAGACCCCATGGTCCTTCTCCCTGTGAACTTCTCTGATAAATTTCATACCCCGCAATAAGAATTGGTTCAAATGTCATCCACTCCAAGATTTTCTCCGCCTGCCCCCTCCTCCACACACTGTCGAGCTGTGCTGTGTCTTGGTTTTGGTTTTGCTGTACTCTCCATGAGCCTCTTTGACAGCCCACTGCTGGACAAGGGAGCCTCTCTGGGTACTCCAGAGCCTCTCAATGGCAAAGCTGATGTGGGGCCTCCCTGACACAGTACCTGACATAGCAAAGCATTCCTTCTCACAGGATGGAACAGACATCCCAAACCCGAGAAGGAATGATACTACTAATTAAGCTTCATCAGTTCTACCCCTCATCCCTGATGAGCTCTTTAGTTCTCTCCCACAGAGGTCTTTCTTCTGTCTCAAAGTCATGCTCTCAGGAAGAGGGCAGGCGTTCCTGAGTATTTGGGGGCAGAGCAGAGGGGATAATTTGGCAGAAGGGACTTGCTGAGGCTCTGTAGCTAGTCTGTCCCTTGGGAAGATACTCACTGGCCCCCTTCTTCCACACCAGGAGACTTTATACCCTATGATCTGGGAAATACTCCATCATCAAGGGGAAGTGCCTTAGACGTTATATCTGGTGGGAAAGAACAATAACACTCTAGATGGAACCAGGACGTTTACTGGAAAAGTGAAGGAAAAAAAACATAATGCGATTAGTAGGGGAATAACAGGAAGGAGGCACAGTGGCCCACAAGACTGAGATGTAAGCAAACAAAACCCCCTGATCAAAGAGTTGGTTGGGAGCCTGAGGCCGAGCGCCACTGCAGGAGCGCCACTGCAGGGGTGACACACCTTATGTCTGGGGGGAAGCATCCGTGTGGTCCCCAATCACTTTACACATCCACTGTGCACTGTGGAAGCTTTGTCTTACACCTCATCATTACTCGGTGATTTGGAGCTCAGCTGCTCACTCAGTCACAAATACTGATCACTGCACTCACTCTGGCCAGAAGCATGCTGGCCAGGGACCACAACATGCAAGGTCCTAAAACCAAGGTGTGGTGGGGATTAGAAGAGAGCAGTATCTTTTCCCTAAGGCTGTTTGGCATAGGTCGAGGAAGACAGTTTTCCGGTTCGTTTGAGTCACTGCCATGAGGAAGAGATGTGACCTGTTTTGTTAGTTGGCTCTCTGCTGCTATGACAGAATGCTGAGAAAAATCAGGGCTGGGGGATGGCCCGGTCCATATGGTGTCTTGACACACAAACATGAGAACCAGAGTTCCATTTTCTCAGAACTCGTGTGAAAAAAAGCAAGCACCAGCAATGGAAGTCTTGGGGAGGTGGAGGCAGGAGGATCTCTTAGGCTCACAGAGCAGCCAAGCTAGCTACACTAGTGAGCTCTGGGCTCAGTTAGCAACCTTGCCTCAAACAATAAGATGGAGCTTTTCAAAAATACCCAAGGTCAATTTATGCCCCCCACACACATACACACACCACAAACACACACAAAGGAGGGGGAAAGGCTCAGACCTCTATCCCAGGACTCAGGAAGCTGAAGCAGAAAGTTTGCTACAGTCAACTGCGACTTGAGCTACAAAGTGAGCCCCTGTCTCAGAGCAGCAACAACAAAGCCAACACTGCTAAAATGACTCATGAGGCAAAAGCCAGTGATGCTCAAGCCAGACCATCTGAGTCTGAACCCCACCCCAGAGCCACAGGGGAAAGAGAACCAACACCTTAAAAAAATTGTCATTTGATGTCCACACACACCCACTGTTACAAAGTGGGGAGAGAGAGAGAGAGAGAGAGAGAGAGAGAGAGAGAGAGAGAGAGAGAGAGAGAGAGAGAGAAACACAGAGGAGAGAGAGAGATTAACTAAAAAATAAAAGAGAAACAGTTTCTTTGGCCCAAGGTTTTAGTTCACGTTCCCATGGCCCTGATGCCTTCAGACCTGCATCAAGACAGAATTATCACTGGAAAAGCATGCAACAGAGAAGACTGTCTGTGTTATGCTGGCCAGGAAGCAAAAAGAGACAAGAGTTCCAGTGGCCTCCTCTAGGGCACACCTTCAGTGACCTCACTCCCTTCTACTAAGCACTACCTCCTAATAGAGCCACGTCATGGGGATACTTACTGCCTTGAACACATGGCCTTTGGGGAGACAGCTCAGATCCAATCCATAGCAGCTATGCTGCCAGCGTCTCCACTGGGATTCCTTCCAGCATCCTAGCCCTGACTGAAGGACTGCCGTAAAGAGCCCGCTGTAGAGCTGGTGTTGACGTTCTGTGGGTACTTCCTTATCTCAGGCGCAACTCCCTGGTGAGCAGAGCTGTCCGGCTGCATCTTACCCTGTATATGCAGGGCCCTTAGTGCAGGGCCTGGCCAGAATTTTTCAACAAATATTCAAATGAGAAGTCTGGAGATGTCCCTGCCCAGTGGAAGAAAACATGGCCTCACAGATGCTTCATCCACCCCCACCTCCTGTCTCTGCCTTGACGTGAGGGTTTCCACAACTTTACTGAGGTCTGGAATTGTATCCAACTGTTTCACCTGCCTTCCTGCAGTCCAGGCCATGCAGGGGCTACAAATGGCAACCCTTAGAGCTCATTTCCTCCTCTTCTCCTGGGAGGAGGTGGAGTTGAGCTCACCTTCTATGCACTGAGTAGCCATTTTTGGGTTGTAGATGGACCGGGGTGAATTCCAACAAGACTCCGTGCTGAAGCAGCTGGAGGTCCTCAAAGAAGAGGAGAAGGAGTTTCAGAACCTGAAGGTAAGAGCAGCCACAGTGGGTCTGGATTACAGAGATGATGACCCCATCTGTCCCTTTCCCAAACAAAAAACCACAGCCAGCAGAATGGAAGGGCTCAAGGCCAGCCTGGGGACAGGTGTCACCCTCTAAGGGGGAGGGACTGAAAGTAGCTGCTCTCCTTGTCCTAACACCGAGAAACTGACTTAAGGGTGGATTCATAGCATTCTCCTCTCCCACAGTCTTATAACAAATAGAGTTTTAGAAGTCAGTATTCATGTTCCAGACAAATACACAAAAGCGATTAAAGGCCTTTTTTTTTTTTTTAATGATCTTGCATTACTCCTGATGTAGACCACGTCTGGAACACTATCACCTTCCCTCCTGACAAATAAGCCCCTGCCAGGGTCTGCTAGCATCCCTGCCATGCTAACCCTTGCTGTATCCTGGTCCCTTACTCCCCAACCCTTCCCTCAGTCATTGCCTCCCCTGTGGAAAGTAGGATTGCTCAACCTGGCCCCCTGCCACAGCCAATGAAGACTCCCTGGTGAAATGCCTCTTGTTTTTGCCTACCCAGGACCCCACCAACGGCTACTACAGCGTCAACACCTTCAAAGAACACCATTCAACTCCAACCATCTCCCTGTCCAGCTGCCAGCCAGACCTGCGTCCCACAGGCAAACAGCGAGTGCCCACAGGCATGTCCTTCACCAACATCTACAGCACCTTGAGCGGCCAGGGCCGCCTCTACGACTATGGACAGAGGTTTGTACTGGGCATGGGCAGCTCTTCCATTGAGCTTTGTGAGCGGGAGTTTCAGAGGGGCTCCCTCAGCGACAGCAGCTCCTTCCTGGACACGCAGTGTGACAGCAGCGTCAGCAGCAGCGGCAAACAAGATGGCTACGTGCAGTTTGACAAGGCCAGCAAGGCTTCTGCCTCCTCTTCCCACCACTCCCAGTCCTCTTCCCAGAACTCCGACCCCAGTCGACCCCTGCAGCGGCGGATGCAGACTCACGTCTGAGGACCGACCAAGCACTGTGGTGGGGATGGGCCAAAGAGGAGGACAGGCCACATTCTCGTTCTCCAAGGACTGGGGCTATTTTGCAGAGGACCCTAGAACTGGCCACCTCCGGGGTGGCCTCCAAGCACCTCTGTTAACACCTTCCTTCGAAGCTCTGATCAAGCACAAATCTGGCTCCCGGGTGGAAAATGAAGAGAGTGCGGTTGAGTGCATAGTGCTCAGGGCCTTTGTCTCGTGCTCTTCCCTAAAGGTCCCTCAAACACCTTGTCCTCCCATGGGCATTAGTGGCAGCTAGAACTTTGCTTTTATGAAACTGCCGTCCACTTTGCTAGCTCCTCTTGCTGCCCATAAGCCATCCCTGATGCCTGTATTCCTTACAGCCTTGGGGAACGGAGGACCTTTTCCCAGCACTGAGCTGCTCCGGAGACCCCAGCTTCCCCACTGTGGGTAGCCCATACCACAGAGGCTGGAGGCTGAGAAATGACCCCGACCAAAGGAGTATTTGCCTGGGAGCCCGCCCCCACTTTGTTTGGTGTTTGTGTCTGTATTCTTGCAGTTCTGTTTTTGGACTTGGTGCCTCTGAGCTCGGTGGTGGGACTGGCCCATCCGAATCTAGTGTCCTCAGAGCCGAGGAAGGGAAGGAGAGAATGTGAACGCCTGGAGAACAGCTGACCCAACACACCCTGTGCCAGGCTGTGCAGTTCAGAGCCCTCGCCCCCAACCCTCACACCCTGCTTCCTGTTCTCCCTTCCTTCCCACAGCACAATCAAGCTAATATGAGGAGTGTGAGAACTTCTCCTGTCAGGGTTTGTTGAACAGTCACTGCAGAGTGCTTCCTGGGAGGTGTGGGTTTGAGGTGGGGTGGGGCTGAAATCTAGGCTGGAGGATGAGACAGACTCTTTCAGCTAATGACCACAAAGAACAATGATCCATTCTCCTGTAGACAGGACTCTGTGTGCAAGAGGGACAGTTTTCTTCACCTCTCCCATCACTCCCCACTTAAGAATAAACGTTAGGGCCATTACCCACAACAAACCTGTTCTGTGCGTTTGTTTCCGCATGTGCCACAGGAAGACCCCAAGAGTCCAAGTACATTGTGAGAGGTTGGAGTTTTTGGTTGGTTGGTTGGGGTTTTTTGTTGTGTTATGTTTTGTTTGCTTGACTTCAGTTTTTCCCAGGCAGGGAAGGTCATTGTTGTGGCTGGTTGTGGTCATAACAGAACTTACAAGCTAACTCTCTGTTTGTGGATTACATTGGGGGGAAAAACAGGAAAAAAAAAAAAACCACCAACTTCAAATCTTGACAGATACGCTAAGTCAGTACCATGACTTTGGATACTGGCCAGATCCTTCTAGCCTTTTACAAGAAGCAGGCCCTCTTGAAATACTATAGATCACCACCAACTATACTATTAACACTCAAGTATAGGACTCGAAAATAAAAAATCCCACAGTGTACTTGCCTAGGTAGAAAATTAAACATCATCATAGCAGACAGAATGGATAAATCAGTGTTCTAGTATAAGGAGTGGGGTTTGGATGGAACTCTGAAGAACCCAAATTATTCCTAAGGATGGGAGGTCCTCAACAGCTTTTGACTCTTCTTCTGAAACCTTTTTGGGGGTTCTTACCCACCATGAGATTCCTCATCATCAAATTTGTGCTTATCCATATTCTGTTTCCTTGGTGAGCCTAACCTTAGATCTTATGCCTAGCCTTTACAGCTATTCCACTCAAAAGTAACTTTCTGCTTCAATTATATTTCCTAATGCTTCAACACTTCCTTCGTTCCCTTGATATTATCCACTGCTGTGCCCAAGACAGATTCGAAAGCCATCAGAAATGAAAGTATGTACTCAAACCCCTGCATCCTGTCACTTGTACCATTCTGGCTTGTCATAGACTCTGGGCTTGCTGAACCTCATTCTCTCTAGGTTCATCTCAATGAGAATTCCCTCTTCTCATATGCATTCATCCCTTACCAATGGGAAACAAAGACCCAGGACTACATGTTAACTGCCTTGATGTGTCAGGAGAAGGAAGAAGTGACTTAAGGGAATTGACCCATTAATTTCTTCTGATCTTTCACTTGGACATGGTAGGGTAAGCTACTTCCTAATCCTGAACACAGTGTATTTTCTTCTAGATCCTTCTCTCTTCTCCTTCTTCTCCTCCTCCTTCCTCTTCCTCTTCTTTCTCCTCCTTCTCCTCTTCGTCCTCCTTACCTTCCTCCTTCCTCTTCTCTTTCCCCCTCTTTTCTACCTCCCCCCCTCAAATACACACACACACACACACACACACACACACACACACACACACACACACTGAATTTATAGGGTAGAAGCATCCATTCTTTCCTAGAATTGGGGACTATGACATGATAACCAGAACAGGAAACAAAACTGCCCCATGGAACAAAATTAGCCCAGGGCCTTGAAACTCTCAGAGGAAACAAAAATGTAGGCAATTACAAGGGACGAAGCGACAGCAACAAGGTGCCCGCAATCAGACAAGGCTGTATAATGACAAACTCCACCATGCACAGACACAGCAAGAAGAAACAAACTGCAGAAGAAACAAGTCACCCAGTGTTTGTGAAAAAGTAGACCATGGGCAGGAAAACATACAGTGACCTGGACCATTTCTGTAGGCAGAGCTCCCTCCACTTTGAGTTTGAGGTGGGATGGGCTCTAGAACATTGAGAAGGAAGCCCAAACATGTTCACCCCTCAGATTTCTCCAGCCTTGCTGACTCTCACAAGAAGTGGAGGTAGAGAAAAGATAGTAAAGAGAAGTGGGGGAGCGGAGGGGAAACTCTGAATCCTCTGTAGTGTTTTCCTGTGCTATGAAATGAGTGCTCTGTACGTACGTCTTCCTGAATCCTTGCAGTTTGATAAAGCATCCTCAATTTTTTGGTTGTTTTGGGGGGTTTTTGGCTTGTTTGTACGTGTTTGTTTATTTTCAAGACAGGGTTTCTCTATGCAGCCCTGGTTGTCCTAGAACTTGCTCTGTAGACCAGGCTGGTCTTGAACTCACTGAGATTCACCCGTCTCTACCTTCCCAGTGCTGGGAGTAAAGGTGTGCACCACCACAGCCCAGAGGGAGCCTCACATGGAATTGAGGCTTAAAGAAGCCACGAAGATTTGCTCAAGACCACAGAGATTATAACAAGCAAATGTAAGGTTTGAACACAATTAGCTGCCAGTACATAATGTCTCCATGCTGCAGTGCAAACACAAAGCCACCTTCTCTAGAGTTCTGGTGGAAGTGGCTAACAATAAAAGCCACATGATACTCCAGGGCAGGCCTGACAAGGACAAGCCGCAGCTCCCTCAAGGGGGCCAGCCTTCATCCTCAACCTTAAGTCCCTGAATGACCTGGAAAGACCACAAATTCCCCGAGAAACAAAGCCATTCTGTGTATCACCCCCCAATTCAGGCCTGGATCCAGTTTTCTGATATCTGGGATTTCATTATTGGCTCACACAGTCACTGGACAAGAGCCCAGTTTCTAATTCTCAGGCTTGCTATCAGTCTGCAAAGGCTAGGGTTATTTCCACCGCCCTTCAACGGCCTCAGAATAGGAAGTGCTCTCCAATGAAGAGCTAAACAGCCACACCAAATCTGTTCCTGAGAAGCCTGTTGACACAAGTCCTTATAAAGCACGGACCTAGAAACCACCTCTGAGTTTTCATTCAGGAGCTATAAGACTCAAGGAAATGAAGCAAACAGTCTGATGCAGACAGACCTGGTGTTGTCCTTGGATGGTGTTTCAGGACAGAGTGGCGCTAACAGGAAATTCATCCCTCACTTCCTGGTCAGGGAGGAAAATAGGTTGGGTATGGTATTTGCTATTATGAAGCAGGAAGTGAGACTGAAGGGTTCACATCCACCAGATTGATTAGAACTTCCCAGGAATGTGTGGTTTGTGGTGTGTCCGTCAAGGGGGGAAGAAGAGGAAGAGACATGCTGCCCTTAGAGTCCGCTCTACAAACTTGCCCCATAAGACATTTTGGTTTTGCTTTGTTTGTTTGTTTTTTTCCTTTGTATTTTATAGATCAAGCCCCAAGCCTCAAGTATGCTAGGAAAGTATTCTCCCACTGGTCATACCTCTGTTCTCAGACTCTTACTAACTATATGGATATTCAAATTTAAACATTTTTAATTCAAATATAAACTATTTAAAGGGCTATAAGTTTGTCTAGTAGGGGAAAAATATTTAGATGTAAACTAATGACAAGGCTGCAAAAATATCAAATTTCCTTCCTCTATACAAAGGTCTTTTGAAAGCACTTTTTTTTTTTTTTAAATTTGAGATCCACTTGCCTCTGCCTCCTGAGTGCTGGGACTAAAAGGCCTGTGTCATCACCACGTGGTTTTAAAAGCGTTTTATCTGGATTGGTTTTAGAAGCTCCAAGTACACACCAGCATCATCACCAGTTCTAGCCTTAAGACCTGAAGCAGTCTCTGGAAGTCGCTGATAAACAGTTCTCTTCGAATAAAGAGGGTTCCAGTCCTGTTTCTTTTCCCCAGTGCCCATGTTTCTGTCTTTCTAGTCAGGTCACAAATGGGGAAAAACGAAACAATGTCAAGTTACCTTCTTTCTGTAGATAAGGATTGTCTTCCTGGATGAGGAGGTGTTTGGTGTTGGATCACCAATTCTCTTCCTCCATAATTGTGAGTCTTCCTTAAGCGCCCCACCCCTTGTGTCTGATCTGGGTCTTAAATATGCATTGAAAGCTCTCATCTCAAGTCCTGTAGTTTTGATCCTACCACAGCTTTTCCTGAAAGGCCTTTTGTGAAGGATGAGGGTATATAATTCAGGCGCGAGGTGCTTACCTTGCTTGTGCAAAGCCCTGGGTCAGATCCTCAGAACTTCGAAACAAACTAAATAAATAGTCTTTTGTGAACATACATCATTCACAGGACACATCTTTGATTTTATATACACATTAGGCGCTCCTTATTTCATGGGGAATTAAACTTCACGTTTAGCATGTGACTCCCACTAAGCTATACCCCTAGCTGGTCCTGGTTGTATGTATCTGCCTCTGTCAATATCTAACATGGGGGGCAATACCTAGCACCCCATGTTCCCAGTGCTCTTCTTCAGGACAGTCAAGCCACCCACAGGGAAAGAGCATTATGAACCCCTGACCGAGATGTTCCCTTAACCTCCCTGACTGGGGAACACCAGACAAACACAAGCCTCTCTTTCTGCTGTTCAGTAATCTCATGACTGTTGGCAATATCCTGGAATGTACTGAGGACATTTGAAGGATATTCTTTTATAATGGTGGTGGTGCTAGTGCTATGTGTATCAAGAATTAACAGCCAAAAAGATTAGAAAGTTGAGTCGGGAAGCCATAACTTCATTGGGAGAATGTGAGTCTTGTGAAATCTATCCCCAACATGCAAGAGAAAAATATTAGTCCAGCTAGGAAGTTGAACTTAGGAGGGAGTTTGTCTCCCAAGAGTCACAGCCAATTAGGCCAAGAGGCTATCAAGGGGATGAAATTAAAGATACAAGCTTCACCTCTTTTGCATGAAAATTTAAGGACCAGGGACGGCTTTGTTGCCTGGGCACTAAGAAATTGAATTCTTGACACTAAATGGGCACGGAACTTTGGAGAAATATGAAAGGAGGAAAATATAGACAGAGCGGTACAGGTGAGAGCTTACAGCAGGGTTTTCAAGTAACTTAATTTCTCTGGCTCTCCTATCGGGGCTACGCCGATATGACAAAGTCACAGAGAAAAGAGGAGCACAGGTTTCCATCCCATTTTCTACTCCTAAGACTCATCTCCTCAGGCAGAGAAAAACCCACTTTGGAACAAGTGTTAAGGTGTTTTAGGAAGGATCGGAATCATGGATGGTTCTGGAATAGCCCAGTCCAATAACTGTAATTTGGTCTCCAGGCCTCTTCTCTTTCTTTCTGCCCAGCTCCATCCTCCCCCACCCTTCCTAGAGAGGAAGTATGTCTCTGTATACTTTATTCTGTTAGCTCTCCCCAGGAATCTGATATGAACAAGCAATAACACTGGCTTCCCAGAGTTCAAGTTTCCCTAACCCCTCTGCCAAACACTTCTAACGAGCTCAGCTGCTCTTCCTGCTGTCCCTCAAAGTGAAACAGCTAAGGCTTCTTCCAGAGCATCTGGGCTCCTCCCAAACTTGCCATTGACTGAGTCTCAAGGTCATTTCCCAACCTTGCATTTTTCCTTTTTCTTTTCAAAACAATCTCATGTAACCCAGACTTGACCTCAATCTAGCTATGTACCCCAGGATAACCTGGAACCTTGGATTCTCATGCTACCACTTCCTGAGTACTGGGATGGCAGGTGTGGATGACCACATCCTTTTTATGTGGTATCTCGAATCTAACCCAGAGCTCTGTGTGTAGTAGGCAAGCACCCTACCAACTGTGTGCTCATGCACATACATACACACACACACACACACACACACGCACGCACAAATCTACCTTATTTCTTTTTGGTTTTTCAGACAGGGTCTCCCTTTGTTGCTTTGCCCTGGAACTGTTATGTAGATCAGGCTGGCCTTGAACTCAGAGATCTACCTCTGCCTCTGGAGTGCTGGCATTAAAAATGTACACGTCACCACATCTTGTCAGCTTATTTCTCGGGCACAGAAATCCAAAGATCCTTATTGTATAAAATGAGGACAGGGCCACTACAAGGTATGGCTGAGAGGAAGGTTTTATTGTAGATAAGTGTGCAATACCGCTAGCGAGAAGGGAGAGAAATTAGTGAACTAAACATGGCTGGCAGTATGGACCAGGGAGATGGAGAGAAGAAGAGAGGAGAGGAAGAGACAGCAAAGAGTGGAGGACCAAGACAGAGGAGAGAGAGAGAGAGAGAGGCAGAGACAGAGACAGAGACAGAGACAGAGACAGAGAGACAGAGAGAAGAAAGGACCAAGAGGATACATAGCCCAAATGGCAGAATTATATAGAAATGAAAAGTTAGAGGAGGCAAAGTTATTGATCTGGAGTTTAGGGTAGGGGGTAGAATAATAAGGACCGAGAAGAGACATAGATACTAAGAAAGCCTGAAGGCCAGCATATACTTTGATGTGCTAATAGCACCAAGGTATTCATTCGTCCATACTTTCTTCTGGAGCTGATCAGGGATTTTGTTTTATTTTTGTTTTTGACAAAGAATGGAACAGGAGAAAAAAAGTAGATAAGTAGGTACACACACACACACACACACACACACACACACACACACACACACACACGTTCCTTGATTTATAATGGGGTTATATCCTGATTCACTTCTTTGCTCATGATAAATAGTATAATAAAAATATGCATTTAGGTTAGGTATAATGACACAATTTGTAGTGAAGAGGCAGGAGGATTGTCATGAACTCAAGATCAGCCTGGGTTCCACAGTGAGTACCAGAACTAGCTTAGGATACACAGCAAGGTCCTCCCTTACAGAGGAAAATGCAAGAATACACCTAGCCACAGTGGATCCCAGAGTAGAGCAGGGTGGGGTTCCCCCCCATAACCACATGAATGGCTCAGTGCCGTGGGTCACTGCCCCTACTCAGCATCAAGGGACTACTGTTGCATACATCATTAGCTGGAAAGTTAAAAATCCCATTGGATGCATCTTGATTTCACAATGGAATCCCCATTAGTTGAGGGCTATCCACGCACTAGAACCGCAGCTTGTACAGAGCCAAGGTGATTTTGAACCACCAAACCATTTTCTGTAGCTACAATTAAGGTTACAAAACCATCAGAAGGCTTAGAGGAGCACACATCAACCATGAGGTTGTGCTTCTCAGCCGTTTAGGAAGCTACTGTAACATACCACATACCGCTAAAACGGTGACATCACTTTCCAAACGTTTCCAAGAATCCCTAGAGGTGTCAGACTGTAACTTGAAAACCACTGGTAGCAAGGGGTTTGCACTTGGTTCTCGAATTATGCAAAACCTACATCTCTGTCATTTGACTGCCACAGCCCACTAAGCTCGTGGGTTTGATTCAAGACAGACGGTCCTCCCCAAGTGGGTTAGTTTAGTACCAGGACAAGAATTTGGTCCCACAAATCTAACTCACCGGCTCTACACACTCAGCATTTTTCATTGTGCAAGGCTGCACCCCAATCCTGTCGTTTATAACTCACGTTACAGTCCACACAATGTCTTTACAATCATGTTCCCATTAGACCCTGAAGATTTCATTGTGAGACAGGCATGGGTAATCGGTATTTTCCAGATGGAGAAACAGAGGTTTCTTCGGCTAAATGACACAGCAGGGAGGGGCCTGTGTGTGTGTGTGTGTGTGTGTGTGTGTGTGTGTGTGTGTGTCTGTGTGTCTGTGTGTCTGTGTGTCTGTGTGCGCGCGCGCACGCTGTGCACACTACACTTAACTGTCTCGCAGACAGTATTGTTTCCAAGTTGAAACGTTTTGCAGACTAGACAGTCTCAGGAGGAAAGCAACTGAATATATACTTACATCCTCTGAAAGCGTAAATCAAAACCTCAAAGGGGAGGGAGGGCCTGAAAAGATGGCTCAGCGGTTAAGAGCATGTCGGGCCAGACAACCAGAATTTGGTTCCCAGGATCCACTAGGGGCAGCTCAAAACCACCTGTAACTTCAGCTCCAGGGGGATCCGACGCCTCTGCCCTCATGTGCACAGAACACACACAGAGACATGATTTTAAAATAAAACAAATTTGTAAAAAGGTCCTCCAATATCTGAAATTAAGCCAGCATTTACACGTGTTAGATGAAAGACTCATACTCTGTGTGGCCCAGGATGCTGGTCTCAAGCTGGGCGAGCCTCCCCTTTCTCGGGAGTTTACCCTGGGAAGGAGGAGGGCTTGCTTTGTAGAACCTAACACTGTTAGGAAGATGTCTTGAGCTCCCAGGCAGACATCTCTTCTCTCTGGCCTCACGGGGAGTAGCAGAGCTCTGAGCAGCCATTATCGCCCCACTCCCCACTCCAACCCCAACTCCCTATAGACCCCAGAGCCAAGTGTCAGGCAGACATAGTTGATTTAGGCGGAGGCCTGTTAAAATGTCTGAGCCCAGCAAACCAAGAAACTCTTGTCTAATGGCCTGGCCCAGCCACTGACAAGAGTAAGACAGACTCAGAGCAGTAATCTCCACCCCTCCCCCCCATCCCCTGCCTAGGGTGGATCCTGTGTGTGAGGCTAATTTAACACTGCTGAAGGGCACGGGGGATTAGGATGGGGTTTAGGGCAAACCAGATGGGCGGGTAGAAGAGAGGCCCATGAAATCCTCCTACACTAGAGTCTACACTAGAGTCTAGACTTAAGAGCAGGGGATCTGAATACGTGTTAGAGTTTGATTCCCGAGCCCCACACGTAGCAGCCGAAGACCCAGGAGTCTCCATTTTTCAGTCGCCCCAGGTAACTGAGACAAACGGGTGCACCTTCTGGCTCTAAGAAGACCAGGATTGGGGCTTGGAGCAGAGAGCGAATCGTCAGGTCCAACCTGGTGTAAACCTTCCGGTTTTGTCCCTCTCTCCTTTCTTCTTTGTCCTCCAGCGGCCGTTTCAGGGCATGGTTTAATCAGTACCAGGCAAGCTGGCAGGAGACCCATTCACATAAGTTGGGCTGAGAGCTTCTTTCTTGGAACCCTGAAGAACCCCATCCAACAACTCCACATGAAAGCTCCACTCCCAGCCTTGCAGGGCACTACCTCTGCTTGAACACAGTCTGAAGAGCTAGGCCCACTCTCCCACCCCTCAGCCCCCGCCCGGCCCCCACAGAACGGGCTGGGTGGGTGCCTGGATACGCACTTTGCTGTGCATGTGATGGTGTCTCGCTGTCAACCCAAGATTATGAACCTCCCTATCTTCGAGGACTTGTGGAGTTGGGAGGGGCCATGTGACCCCATGTGCATGGCTTCTGACTCAAGCTGAGGCATGTTCAGTATCAGCCAGTGGCCTCAGTCCAGGGCAGCTGGATCGCATGTGCAAGACAGTCTGTTTCAAAGGTCTTGGATAGAGAAGTGGACACTCCCTTTCGGGAAAGCTAAGTTTAAATGTCTAGAGGCACTCAACAAACCCTTACAAAGAAGCCTCTTTTGACAGCTTGTCCTGGTTAGCAAAGAAATGAAGGGCTTCAGACAGTACAGCCCTACCACCTATGGGAATCCCCTCAGACCACTCCCAACTCTACTTGAGCTGTTCCTTGGGAGTTTTCTGTTGGACAAAGCTGGCTGTTCTCTGTACTGTTCTGGCGGTGTCATCCTGTGGTGGTCCAGTGATGTGGCGTCACCCTCCGCAGTCCCTCCCCAGCCACCACCCTTCCCTACCTATCCCATCCCAGTCTGGCTGTCTTAGAACCTCAAGACTGCAGCTCTTTCTGAGAAAGCCAGGAACACAGCTGCGAGGTCCAGTCCCCTGGAGGCAGTTCCAATGCTCCCTCCTGGCTCCAGATGTAGAGGAACAGCTGTAGGGGTGGCAAGAAGCCCGGTTGGCAGTAGAGCAGAGCCTACAAGATGGAGAATAAGGCCAGAGAGCCAAGCAAATTGCAGGACTGTGAAGATTCAAGGGACCTGGGACAGAAAAGCCTCATTCCCCGGACCAGTGACTTGCCAAGTTCCTCCAGTGCTGTCCTGCAGCCCTGCCTATTGCGAGCCTGGCAGCTGCACTCACAGGACCTTCCATCAGCTCCGGTTTTTGAGTCCCACTTAATATAAGAAGGAAAGCAGCCACCCTGTCCTTAGAACTTGCAGTTCCCAGCCTAGGATCCCTGTAACTGGAGGAATGGGGAGGGAGAGGAAGGATGATGGGAGGGGGTGTTGCCACCTCTACCTGGCACCCTTCACCTCTCCTCCCTTCCTTGGTCCCTTGGGATGCAAGATGCCAGGCTGGGTGTCTGAGGACAGGGATGATCTGGGCTCTGACTGCTTGTATGCTCTGTCAGGATGGTAACGCTCGCCCTAGGACCCATCTCAAAAATTCCGCTGTAACCTCAGGTCTGGGTATGAACACACACCCCCAGCAATGTTCTCCCCAACCTGAAAGGACACAGAGCCCCACAAATGCTTCCGTTTTAGGAAAAAAAAATATTTTAATGGTCTTTTGCAACCTCTTTTCAAGGTGAGGCCCCTTCTAGGTAGAACCCCTTTGTCAACGCTCCCCCCATGCCCGCTGGGAAGTAGCAACCCCTCTCTGGAGGACACCCTCCCACTCTTGATGCCTCCGTCTTTCTGGGAGGCCAGCTCTAGAATTGGGCCTTAACAGGCCAATCGTATGTAAATTTTATTAAAAAGTGGGCAGAACACTGTATTGTGTTCCTCTTGTGAATGTCCTGGGACCAGCCCATTCATTTTCCTACCCCTTAATTAAATAGTATGTTAAATAATGTCTTGGTGCTGGGGTCAGGCGTCGTAGTACACGCCTTTAATCCCCAACCTGTGGGAGGCAGAGGCAGTTGGATCTCTGTGAGTTCAAGACCAGCCTGGTCTACATAGTGAGTTCCAGATTAGCCAGGGCTTCACAGTTAAGACCCTGTCTCAAGAACAAAACAAAACAAACAAAAACAAACAAACTAAACAAACAAACAGAAGAACCAACCAGCCACCACCAACATTCCAAAACAAAACAAAACAAAAATTCTTTGTGCTGGCAGAGAGGGGATGCCACAGTAACAGGCTCCCTGCTACCTTGCCCCGTAGCCTCAGTATGTCCACCCTGTCTGGATTTGAAATCCACCAAATTAGCCAGGGGTATAGCCTCTCCTGAGACCTGGCCAGTCCCAGAATACCCTCTCCATTGAGGGTGAGGTCAATTGGGTTGTACTGGCACCAGGCACCCCAAAGCTGTGGACAGGGCCAACTCAAATAGCAAAGTAGGGAACGCAGCTCTCATCCAAGTCAGAAGTATGTGAGGTTCTTGACAGCTCCCATCTCTAGCATCCGCTTGATGGCTACAGCCTCTTGGGAGACATTGTGGCCTGAGCCCTGTGGAGACAGCCAAGGAAAAATGAGGGACCCCCAGGTAGCTCTGTTTTCAGGAAACCCTCCCTCTTCACCTCCTGGGTCCCATGCTTCCTGGGAGTTTTCTTCCTTACGCAGGCTCTCAGAAAGGAAAGAGGGTGCCAGCTGCGGTGTCCGGATACCCAGGTACCACTTCTGACACTGAATGACTACATCCAGAACCGCTCTGGGCCCCTGTCCATCCCTGGCACCCAACATCCCTCTAGCTGTGTCATCCTAGCCAACCTGGCTCACTGGGCTCCCAAACAGGGTTTCTTACCGCCATAGACTTGAGTGTGATCTGTTCATAGTAGTGGATGGTCTGCTTCTTGTTGTAGGCATCTGGATAGCCGAAGCCGGCGATGTGCACCAAGTCGCAGAGGTGTAGGGCCAAGGTGATGGCTAGCAGACCCGTGGTTGGCTTCTGAGGGACAGAGTAGGAGGGAATTTTAAAGAGCCACGATCCCCTCGTCCTCCACCATCTGCCTCACGAACACTCAGGGTCAGTTCTCTGCCCAGTTCTCGTTTACCTCAGCTGTCCAACAGGGTAACAGCTAATCAACTGAGCACCTACCAGAATGGAGCTCAGGCTGATGAGAAGGTGAACTTATTACTCAAGAAAACTATGAACTCTCTGTGGTGCTGGAGATAGAACCTGGGCCTCATGCACTCTAGGCAACTGTTTCACCACTGGTCCGCACCCTTTGTCCTGATCATTAAGTTTTAAATGTAGAGATTTGACAATGTATTGATTAATTAACTAATTAAACGATGTTTAATTGCGTTTTAACGATGTATTATTTTCGTGTGCATGTGCCTGCTTGAGTTACGTATGCCATGTGCTTGCAGGAGCCTCTGAGGGCCAGAAGGCGGCTTGGAGCAGTCTGGAACTAGAATTACAGGTGCTGGTGGACCAAAGTGGGTGCAGAGAACTAAGCCCAGGTCCTCTGCAGAAGCAGCAAGTGCTGGAGTCCTGAGCTACCTCTCCAGCTGCTAAGTTTTAGGTTTAAATTGTTATGTACCCAGTGGTTCTCGTGTTTATCTTGTCAACTTTGTTAGATCGAGACGCACCTAGGAAACCACTATAGTACACTTCTGGGGAACTATCTGTGAAGAATAGAAGGGATTAACTGAAGAGGGAAGGCCCACCCTAAAGGTGGGTAGCACCATCCTATAGATAAGGGATCAGTAGGGATTCTGCCCTGCTTCTCACATCCCACCATGTTCCTCCCTGCTGACAGATTAAAACAACTTGAGACCATGAGCAAAATCCATTCTTCCATTTGTAAGTAGGGGACATCAGGGAAGAAAGTCTGGCTGACGCAACTGAGTAGTAGATAATCTAACTCCCACATCTGGGGAAGATCTGGGTCTCCAGGAGGATCCGGGATGACAATAGTGACTGTCACCATAATACTATCTGTCGCTCGAAACTATGTGTGTGCTGCGTACGGCTGCGCTGCACTGAGTATTTACATAGTATATTACAGCATCCCATTCAGTTCCCTCCAAACACATATGACAGATACTGTTAGTAACCTCATTTTATAAATGAGACAACTATATACGTTGCAAATATAAATAACTTGTTCAAAGAAGGGAAGCAGGCTCCTCCTCCTCGGATGTGGTGGTTCAACACCCACAGCTATGTGATCTACCATGGGGTGACACACCCCTTCTGTAAACCAGGCTCAACGATACCTTGCCTGTCCACCTTATGGGCTGCTTCTCATTCCTTCCACCCCAATTTATCCATGGCCATGGTCAACTTGCTATTCAAACTTCAGGAAGCTTGCCCTGCTTCACCCCAATAGTCAGCTTTATAGAACATCTCACCGGTCCACTCACACTGAGAGAGTCACTTCTTAGAGGCCATAAGGCCTCTTAAAGGCTGGTTTTTCTCCTAGCATCCCTTTCGATTGTCTCTTTCTCTGTCTGCACTGTTTCTTGCTAGGCCTCCTTTTTCACAGCTGCTGCCTTTTGTCCTTAAGAAACGATCTCAAGCAGCTCTAGCTGGCTTTGAACTTACTATTTAGCTGAGGCTGACACTGAAACCCTACCTCTGCCTCTCAAGTACTGGGGTTTCAGGCGTCTCCTACTGCACCTTCACCCCTGCCATGTCAACCACCCTGTGCTCTCGCACCCAGTCTGGAGTCCTGGAGAATCACATGGCCAACGACTCCTCACCAGCTCTGCTCCTTACAGTCCTCATCACACTCACTCCCTCCCCTTCCCCTCCCCTTCCCCTCCCCTCCCCCTCCCCCTCCTCTTCCCCTCCTCCCTCCTCCTGGCATTCTCTGTTTTTAATAAGTAGAGCACAACTCCTTAGTCATCCAAGCAGGAAACCAACGAAACCTAGAACTACTCGTAAACCTCCCAATCCTACCTTCAAGCATAGGACACGGAATTGTACAGGAACTCACGATGGTCAGTGTTTTACATCAACCTGACACAAGCTAGAGTCAACTTAGAGGAAGGAACATCAATTGAGAAACTGCCCCATAAGACGCTACTACAGGCAAGCTTGTAGGGGAGTTTCTTAACTACTGATTGAAGGAAGAGGGCCCAGCCCACTGTAGGTGGTGCCATTCCTGGGCTGCTGGTGCCGGGTTCTGTACAAAAGCAAGCTGAGCAAACCATAAGGACTGAGCCAGTAAGCAGCACTCCTCCAGCTCCTGCCTCCAGCTTCCTGCCCTGACTTCCTTCAGTAATAAACTGTGATATGGAAGTGTAAGCAAAATAAACCCACTTCTCCCCCAACTTGCTTTTGGTCATGGTGTTTCATCACAGCAGTAGTAACCCCGACTGGAACAGAACTTCCACTTCTCTTTTATAATTGCCTTCTCTCACAGATGCGGGGAAATATGCAAATAGGATGCTTAAATACTAGTTCATTATTTCACACGGTTTTTACGAGGGGAAACTACTGACCTAATTACCTGACCATCTAAATCTGGACGCTGAGCTCAGAGATGAAGTCAATCAGATTTGAGCTGTCAGTGGCTTGGAGCTGGAGGGAGCTATAGGGCACGGAATGCAAGCAGCCTGCGAGAGCTGAGGGCACCCCTTCACTCAGTCCACAGTCTGCAGGAAGAGCGGAACCCTAGTCCTACAACCACAGAAACCCAAACATGTCCGTACTTATACTCAACCACTGACACTATAGAAACCTACAGGGCCATGAGCCAAAGCTAAGATGTATCTGAGGCCACTACGCTGACTGTAATTGGGCAGCAATGGAAAACTCGCACAACGTCAAGGCCAGATACTGACCTTTCTTTTTCCTTCCCACTGCCAGGAGCTGGATTCAGAGCCTCACCTTCTCCTACTTCCCTCTATCACACCCTTATGCATGCATGATGGTGCACCCCTGTAACCCCAGCAATCAAGAGACAGAGACAAGACCCCACAGTTCCAGCCTGGTCTACACAGTGAGACCCTGTCTTAAAAGAAATCCCCCTTGCTGCCTGCCCTCAACGCCATCTGAACTGGAACAACTTGGTATTGGCAGGTCAACATGTCCACACCAAATGGACTGCTTCCTCCCACTTCACGCTTCATACACACCATGATCCCCACAGGGACTGACGACAGTAACACTTCAGGTGCAGAGTTTCCCCAGGTGACTCGTCAGAAGTGTGTCCCCCTCTGCGCTTCTCCCACACTTTAACCACTCTAGTGTGAGATACTGTCACCCCACGGTGGGACTGGCAGCTTATTCTGCTGCAGGGCATGGGAGCTCAGGCTCACCACTGGGCAAGCATCAGAGCATGATGTTGAATGATGTGGTCAAGAATAAACATGCTGATGTAAGGTCTGGCTAGTATTGGCTGGATATAGTGCTCATTCTTGTAAACCCAGAACTTGGGAGGATCACCATGAGTTCGAGACCAGCCTGTCTCAAGAAAACTAACAAACAGCAAAGGGGGCAAATACCGGAAGGAGCAGCTGTTGGGTTCCAACCTCTATGATTGACATTTTATATCATTGTCTTCTTAAGTCCTACCATTGCCTTAAGAGGTCAGTTATTACCCCCACCATTCAGATAAGCAACTGAAATTTCCTAAGCCATAGACCTGCCTGATAACCGTACAAAGTGGCATAGCCAAGAGTCCTGCCAATGCCTGCTGGTGACCTCCTTCTGCAGTCTCATATGCCCCCACGAGCACATATGCCCCTAAGACACATGGAGATAGCATTTGCAAAGCTATAATGTGTGGTAAACCCTACCAGCTGAAGACTAGCAGGACACAGGGTGCTAAAATCAAAGCTGTTAACTCACAAGACCATTATGGCTCCTGAAACTGGTTCACCATGCTAAAGACATGCAAGACAGGCTGTCGAAGCTTAGTCTCTGCTCACTCCACCAGATCAGTCTGTCCCAATACCGCAGGCTAAAAGTCTAACAGTAACTGCATTGACTCGAGCTGTTCCCACAGGTGAGGGCCAGTGAGTGTGCCGGCAGCTCCCAATTTACAGATCCTGACCAGAACCTGCCAAAAGCATCTTAAGGTCCAGTGCCTAAGTCCAAGCTAGACCTTTCACCCACTCCACCTTTTTGGATGACCACACTGTCCATCAAGGCAGTGTGCTACAGAACCTCTCTTTAAAGGTCAAGTGCAAGCTGCACCCACTATCACTCTCCCCTCCCATGAGCTCCTCCTCCCTCGATTTCCACCAGCGACCCCGCCCTCCCCCTGGCTTGGTCTTGTTGTCACCAGACTGTCAGCACCTGCTTGATCTTTCGAGGCTGTTGTATGGGCAGGCTCAGGAGCTTGTCCGCGGCAATCTCCATAAAGAAGGGGTTTAGAATCCGGATCTGTTTGGGGTTGACATCCCAGATGAGGGGAGGCTGCTTCCAGAAACCTTTTCGCACCTGTGAGAGTGGGTTTAGAAGGGAGACACAAAAGGAGATGGAGATCTGTATCTCAACTCTACTCCGATCGGTGGTCTTCAGATAGAGGACGGATCCCAGTCAAGTGAGGGAAGACTTGTCCCAGACCCAAGAGACCAAAGGAGAGGGTGGGGTGGGGGGGTTAGCAGGAAGGAAAGGTGACAGGTAAAACATGAAGGGGTCGGGTCTGACCACTACCTCCCTCAGAAAGATGCTAGCAAGAAGGGACTTGAGCCTTAGACCGTCTCCACACTGGGCAAAGAAAAAAAAAACCCTGCCAGATCAGGCATTAGTTCAGCCTTTGACCAGACGATCCAGCGAAAAGAGTAGCCTCTTTGTGGGACCATGAGGAAAAGCACAAAAATACTGCCTGTTCCAAGGTAACAGTGGGGCAGCTTCGCTGTTCCCAGGTTTCTTATACATTCTGACAGTGTTCCTATTCCAGGCAACCCTCCAGCCCAGAGGGCCTCTGGCTGCCACCCCAGCTCCTGCAGGCTCTTGAGCTGGGCATTTTATGAGCAGCCCTACAAAACAATGCCCTTGGTGGGGAGCCTAAGGCTCTAGCTGTGGAAAGCCTGGTCTCCCATGTCCCTTTCACCAACCCCTTAGGAGCAACACAAGGCAGTCTAAGGGACATAAAGCCCTGACTAGGATAGCGTCCCCATCACCAAATCTCTTTGTCCCACCTGACCCAATTTACCCGCTTCTTATCGCTCAAGATGGTCTCAATCCAGTGGAAGTCCATCGCCTTGAAAGCTACCAGGACCAAGAGCGTGTCTGGGTTGTTTTCTATCTTAGGGTCGAAGTGGGCCGACTCAGGATAGAAGAGACGTATGGTGGTCTTGGAGCCCACGTCTCCCTCATAACCGGCTACAGGAGCATTGTTTAATCTGGGTCAGGAAAAGAATACTCATTACTAGAGATAGCAGGCTTTTTGGCAGACCCGTGTGGGACATCCAGGACCAAAACAGAAGCGGGAGGGATGACCACACACCTGATGACCACATCGTACTTGTTGATAACACCTCCCAGTGAGCTGTTCTTTAACCGGTGCCCATTCCCCACCACAACACACCGACGACACTCGAGGCTGCCAAGGGAAGAGGAGTGTTCAAGCCCGGAAGTAGCCCCTGTTCTGTTGAACTCTCACCGATTCTGATCTGCCTGAGGGGAGCCATCTCAGATTACTCCTAGGTTCTCCTCAGTTCCTGATCTGCGTGGATAAGGCACGCTAAATGGCCCCACTAACGGTTCTACTAGCCTTCAAGTCCTGTACCTCAAGAGTGAAATACAAGCAAGTCAAGCATAGCAAAGAGATAATGAGAGGGCTGCCACAAGAACTGTGCATGGTTCCATGCAAGCTCAGCACTGAAGAAGTGCCAAATCCAGCCTGGGCTACAGGAAGAAATCCTGTCTCAAGAGGCACAACACAAACAAACAAACAAATGAACGAACAGGAAGAAGAGGGAGGAGAAACCCCAGGATACAGCTCCCTTGCCTGTTGCCCAGGTCTGTCTGTTGCCATGGCAATACCTTCAGCAGAAGCTGCGTACTCTGGCATCTAGATGCTCAGGCTAAGTTGTGGTGATTTTAGAGTACCTATAGCTCCCGGAGATGGGAGGGCTGGGGCAGGTCAAACTGGCCACCGTGAACCAATGACTGAAGGCTGGCTGAACAAGGCACTCGACCAAGATGATTTCAGACCGGAGCAGGGAGTGGGAAAGGTGCCAGACGACAGCAAGAAGAGGACCTCCTTACCTCTGTATGCTCTCGGGTATAGAGTAGCTGGTGATGGCCAACACCCGGAGAAGAAGATCTTCTACAAAAAGAACGGACAGAAGGAACGGAGTCAGTGAATACGATGGGCATCGGTGTTCAAAAGCTGCTCCCATCCTGCTCCTGAGATTTTCTCTTTGACACAGATAGGTACCCAGGCCTGGGCCAAAGAACTCAGGCGTGATGCTGGTGGACAGCAACATCCAAGAATGTGGCCCACAAGGTCAGGGCATGAACTTCACACTTGCTTGGGTAGAACAACCCATTAAGCATGCATTTACCAAGTCCTTTAGTCCTATACAGCAGCAGTTCAGAGGCCCTACGCTGCTTTTCCATTGAACTGAGAAATAACTTACCACTTCCTTTAGTCCCAAAGGGCAACTCATAGGCGGATGGTGTCTTTACCCAGAAATAATCCTTAAGCTGCAGAAAGATGGGCTGTTCCCTAGAATGGCTACACAGGGTAGAGGTGAGAAAGAGATTAATCTGACTGAACAGGGTCAGGCTTCTGACTATATTACCTGGTCTTTGTCCTTCTTTCACCTTTGTCTACCCTCCAGCCCATTAGTGATGAGGCAATACCCCTCAGTCCTGAGCACCCCGTGCCCTGTCCCATCATCAGGTACTTACTTGCCGAAAATTTTAGAGGCCTGCCTCTCTGCCTCACCCTGGAAGCATGGCTCTTTCTTCTCGGAGACGGGAAAATAAAAGCTGGAGAGAGAAAGAAGAATCAGAAGGCCCAATCAGACTCAGGTCCTGATGCGAGCATTCCAGGCAGGATCCACCTCCCAGGTGATGATACAGAGGTCCCACAGTTCTGGGAAAGGACTTAGAGACTTAGTACCTCCTCGACCCAAGTTCCACTTTGAACACAAATCATTGAGGGTCCAGATCTTTCTGTCCCAACATTTCCTCTCTGGGAGATCATAGAAGCCACCTGGATCCCCACCCTACCCATCCTCCATCGCCCAAACCCTAATGGAGAGACTCTCTGAGCTAGCAGCTAGCTAAAAAGGAGATGCCAGGCCAAGGGTCTCAAAAGCTTCCTGCCTGGCTAGGTAGGTCCCTGCTTTTCTATCAGTCCACCTCTGTCAAGAAGCAACAGAAGAACACAGAAAGCATACTCACAACTCAATGTACCTGTCTTCTCGGGAGATGGAATACCACACCATGACAACAACAAGGACCAGAGCCAAGGCCAGGAGCTTCCAGTCTGCAAAAAACACGCACAAAGGAGCTGACGGCAAAGACAAGCAGGGACAGTCCCAGGCTGCCTTCTCTTCTGCCAATCCTGGGCCCCTCCACCCCCAGCACACCAGACCCAGTCCCTAGCCCTGTCCTGTACCTAGCTAGGGGCTAGAACCCAAGTATTTCTGCTGTCCTTGGCTCCAAGTGTGACCCTCTACCACCCCTGTGGAGGTCTCAGGTTGCTGCTGAGGATGACTGATGGATCCTCCTCCAGCATGGGGGGCTCCCCTGGACAACACTCACGAGATTTGCTGGTCATGTTTCTCAGCAGATAGAAGGGTTCCTGGGGAGAAGTGTCATCCCGGCTGCCTCGGGCCACCTAGGAGGCAGGAGTCCCAGGTGTCAGTCTAGGCTCTGCCTGCACACCTAGCTAGATACACCCTCTGCCTGCCCTTTTCCTCCTCCAGGAAGCACAAAGCTACTCCGTGAGGCAGCCAGCCCCAGGTGATCTTCCTCCTAAGTTCTCAGAGGGCAGAATGAGGGAATCTAGGTGGAGCCCTGCTACAGGAAGGGGAACTGAGGTTCCAATCCTCTTTCACTTCCCACGCCTGACTTACTGACACCGGTCTCTAATGTAATTTTCCGGCACTCAGACGCAGAAAGAATCAGTCTAGGGGCAAGTGGGTGTGTCCCACCATTTCTGACACAAAAGTTAACAAAGCCAGAGCTTGATTCGTACTATGAAGACCCTCAAGAAGCCTGCTTTCCAGTCCTTCCAGACACCAACGGTCCTCAGATCTGTTTCTAAGATGTATGGTCAAATCAGGAAGGAAGGCTGCTGCAATAAGGCATGGGGCCAGGGAGCCTTGATGCTATGGCTTGGCAAGGAGTCAAGGGATACTTTGCACAACAGTGAGCAGAGGACACAAGGTAACTTGGAGAGGTCAGGAAGCAATAAATTGCTCTATGGACCTACTCTTCTAGGACCCTGCTGCTAGGAGATCTATGTGGCTTCACAGCATAGGAGATATACAGATGCCAAGTGCTAGCTTCTTGTCCCCTCCATCCTGTTCTGTTTCTCAAATGATCAGGAACAGGAAAGAAAAAAAAAATCACAGAGCCAGGCACTGAGTACACACATTCCACAGACATAGGCCTTCATCAGTTTAGGTGGGTCCTGAACCTGCACTGCCACATACAGTGCAGGTCACTCACAATAGACCATAAAAGGAGGCACTAGTTTGTGTTCTCCTAAGGACGAATGGGCATCTTAGTTTATTTCTTGGAGGCAGGACCAACATCTGGAGGAAGTGTTGTCTATCACAATCTTAAATCTATGATTTTGAATGCAGACCTACTATGGAGTCAAGCCTGTGCAAGTGAGGGCATTTCCCAGATGCCACTATGAGTTCAAGAACTGTGACCAAGAGCAAAACAAAACAAATTTAAAAAGCACACACTCCAAAACAACAACAAAAACAACTCTGTGTAAGGGAATCAGGGAAGTCCCAAACAGTTCCTCGTTCCTCAGTAGGGTTACCAACAGCCACCCACAAATCCCTGGAGAGGACTGAGAACTGAGTAGCCCTCCCCATAAAAAAAAAGAAAAAAGGCTAGTTTTTGTTTTATCTCTCCCCTTCTTTCCTTCTGTGTGTGTGCATGCTTTCGTGTGTGTGTGTGTGTGTGTGTGTGTGTGTGTGTGTGTGTGCACGTGCTTGTGTGTATGTGTTTGTCAGAAAGAGACAGAGATTGATTCTACAGTCCAGGCTAACCTACAACTCCCTATGTAGCTCAAACTTGAGTTCCTCCTCCTTCTGCATGCTGAGAAAATTGGCAGCTGCCACCACACTCATTCAGCCAAAAGTGAGATTTGTAATCCTAAATTTCCAGTTAGAATCACCCTTAATAATGCTTGACTGCTCTCCCAAAAGTGAACATACCTTCGCTTGCTACCCACTGCAACCACCAATCACTCCCCATCACATGGGCCCCTTCTCCTGCATGGTTGTCTCCCATGGGCTACGCCGTGAGACCGTGTCTTTAAAATTCATTAGTTACTTATTTAATTAAAAGCACTGAGTGCTCTTCCGGTCCCAGGCACTGCGGGAGCCCCGGCTTACAGTGCAGACATGGCCAAGTCCAAGAACAACATCACACACAACCAGTCCCTCAAATGGCACAGAAATGGCATCAAGAAACCCCGGTCACAAAGATATGAATCTCTTAAGGGGGTCGACCCCAAGTTCCTGGGGAGAACATGCGCTTTGCCAAGAAGCACAACAAGAAAGGCCTGAAGAAGATGCAGGCCAACAATGCCAAGGCAGTGAGTACACGAGCAGAGGCCATCAAGGCCCTCATGAAGCCTCAGGCTGTCAAGCCCAAGATGCCAAAAGGGCTCCAGCCGCAAACCCAGCCGACTGGCTTTCAGTGCTCACCCTGAGCTTGGGAAGTGGATTTGAAGCTACATGGCCAAGGATCATATGCTCTGCCAACCAAAGCCCAAGGTTCAAACCAAGGCAGAGGCCAAAGCTCCAGCTAAGGCCTAGGCTTCAGCTCCAGCCCAGGCTCCCAAGGGTGCCCAGGCCCCTGTGAAGGCCCCATAGAAAGGGCTCCTGCCAGTGTGAAGACAGACGGACGGCTGTGACACACCTACCTACACACTATTTGCAGATGACCAGTGTCCTATGCTGTTTTTACAAATAAACTTGAGACAAGAAAAATAAAAGCACTGAGTATATGCATCTTCTTTGAGAAACTCACATCAATGCTCTGGGTTATGCCTTTCTTTCTAAGCACTTCTCTCTTAGTCTTCATGCTCAAAATATATTAAAATGTCTTTAATAAACCCCAACTCTGCTCCCCTCCAAAACATAAATGCTTTAAAATGAGTGGCATGTTAGGTGACCGTGGAATGTCATATGCCCTTCTCTCACTCTCATTTTCTTCAGCAGTCCATACAGGAAGCAGGTCAACAGATAGATCACTGCTGCTCAAATGCACTAGTCAGTTCAGAAACATGGGCACTCCAGGGAGTCTTTATTAGCAAAGCGGAATCCTAGGCCTCCTGCATATCTACAAAATCAGAATGTAGATTTAAACTTGATCCTACAAGTAAGCTTGAGAAGTAGCGTTCATGGAAGAGGTTCTGAATGACAGCTGAACAGGGGAATGGCCTGTTGTAGAGGCAACAATATGTCTCGGCAGGTAAGAGTGCTTGTGGCCACGCTTGATAACCTGTTCCCTCAAGTTGTCCCCTGAGCTCCATATACAAACAAGTACACACACACACACACACACACACACCAATATCTAAAATAAATAAATGTAAAAATAAAACCACTTAAAACTCTTACTGGTTTGTTCTGGTCCACAGGAGGAAATCCCCGGCTCATTACTTTAGCCCAGCCCCAGAATTTGTGTATACATGGAGTGTGATTCTAATGTACGTCAATAGTGGGAAACCATCTGATTAGATAGCTAGCCTTCAAAGCTGCCTACTTAACCTTGGAAGAGCACATTTTGATTCCAGTGGGTATCGGTTAGGCCTGCCTGAGAATCTATGATCTTATCAGCTCCCTTGGGCCGTGCTAGGACCACACTTGGAGTTATAAAACTCTGTGCCAGAATTGTTCATTAATGGGCTCCTCTCCTGCCCTCCTTCCTCTAGATCTTTCCTAAGCAGGGGGTGAGGAGGAGGGAGAAGGCTCTCCATTTAAGTTGGCCATACAATACACCGACCTGAGGACTTTAAAGTATCCAGATGTCTAGGTCTAGTTAGAGAAGTCAAGCATCAGCAGTGAAAAGGGAAACACACACACACACACACACACACACACACACCACACGCGCGCGTGCAAACACACACACACCAAAACCCACCTCCTCTATGATTCTAGCATGAAGTCAAAATGGAAAATACTACATAGAACAGGTTACAGAGTGAATGACCAACAACTACGCAGTCACAGTCTGGTCCTGACATTTAGGAAAGAGACCTTGGTAGTCATGGCTAAGCATCCTGGAATGAACCCAAGCAACGAGATAGCTATTCCTCCTTTGGCTTCTTTCCCAATGCAGGTCTACATTGGCACATTTTTTTTCCGGATCAGAACCAGGACAGTTCTAAGTAGCCTGGCTAGTCTTAAGGTTTGCTTCAAGGTGTCCAGTCACAAACTTAACCATGCTACTTCCTCTCCTTGTTGGGCTAGCCCAGGGGATTGCTTTCTGTCTCTGAGTATTCCAGGGGCACAGGGCTTCTTGGACTGGTTGCTACAAGGACAATCTGTTGAGGGGAAGCCTGCAGTTGATCTATCCAGGTCCAAGGCTCAGCAGCCTCCCCTCGGAGCCAGTTGCCAAGAAGAACCACTCACTCATAAGTCAGCTATGATGCAAAGCTAGCCCACGGCAAGATAGCTGTCTTTGCCCTTGGTATTCTGCCATGAACAAGGTGTCCCTGGCTTAAAATGAGCTGATGAACCTAGCCAGGGGACATGGGAAGAAGAAACTGGGCCCTGTAGGAACTGGTACCCAGCCAGTGCCTGCTATCCGAAAGGAGTTCAAGTCGATAAATATCCCCCAAGGACTGAGCAGGGGACAGGCAGCCCAAGGTTTGCTGAATGGCTCTATGCCCTTTAGTCTTTGATTTTCTGTCCCTCTGGATTTTTTTGTTTGGATTGAACTCAAGCCGTTGGCATGCCAGGCAAGTGCTCTACTATGGAACCATAACCCTGCTGGTTCTCAGTTCTGTGGGGAAAAAAGTAGAGCAACCCGCTGTTCTAACACCTTCAGGCTCACCCATCACTTTTCTCTCCAAATCCTACCACCTACACGGAAAATCCCTATCCTTTTCCCAGCACCTGGTGCATCCAAAGCCACCTCTTTGCTCTTCCTAGTTCTGTCTCCGATCAATAAACACACTTCCCTGAAAGTAACTGTCTGGGGCTGCATCATCCTTCTCTCAGGCTTTCCTCAGAGCTAATCCTCTGCATCCCACTCCCATACCATCGCCCATCTCCACCCCTCCCTGAGAAATGAAACAGCAAGCCTCGTTCTGGCTTAGAACACTGAATCCCAGAAACCGCCTATCTCAAAAGTCACTCTTAGGACCACTGATGTTGGCATTGCATAGTCAGGAACCTACAAATTCAGGCCTCATGTCTTGCAGATATATCAGATTCATCGTTACTGTCAACCTGTTAGGCTCTGGAATCACCTACGGAATGTCTGAGTGATCTTTCAGATCAGGTTTAATTGGGGTGGGAAGATGGACCACTCCAGAGGCATTACAGTTCCTCTGTCTGGCTGTGGCCAAGACTGACTAGAAGGGAGTAAGTGAGCTGGTCACCAGCAGAGGGCTCTTTGCTTCCCCGACTTGAATGCGGTGTGACCAGCCACCTCTCAGCCTGGCTGCCATGCTTTCCCACCATGATGGACTGTACCCTCAAACCATGAGCCAAAACAAACCCTTCCTTCCTTAAATTACTTGCAAGGTATTTTGACATGTCAACTAGAAAAGAAACTAAGATACATTGGGTAGCAGTTCCCCAAGCACTAACAGAGCCCCGTTCCTTCCCACAGCATGCACTTACACATCCCCCTACTATGCCCAGGTTTTTCTGCACTAGGATACCTCGCATGGTTGAAATGTGAGCCCTAATGTTCATGCATTGATCCTGAACATGTTGGTATTGGGAGATATGACCTATAAGAGATGTATAGGGCTCAGTAGTAGAAAACCTGCCTGGTGTTCATTTCTCAGTACTTTGGGCAGAGAGCTCTACCCTCATGAGTAGATTAGTGGTTTTACCACGGGAATGGATTCTGTACGATGAAAATGGAGCCATTATAAAATGACAAATTCATCCTCTCGCCCTTTCCCCTACTTCGACTCTCTGCCCTTCCTTCTGCCTCCACCTGTCCGAAGATGAAACAGATAGAAGGTCTTATCGTGGATTGCACATCCTCCAGAACCATGATCTAAATGTACTTCTGTTCATTATACAGTATCCAGGCTACAGAACTTGGTTAAAGCAGCACAAAGCAGACTAAGAGTGATCTAGTCTTGATACATGGGACGAGGATGTAACAAATAACCTTTAGAACCGGCTAGAGAGGAGAAGCTGGAAGAATCTGCATATGCAGGCTAGGAAAAGTTAAGAGGAACAGAGATTCAGGTTAGGGCTTACGTTAGAATTGTAGGGAAAGTCTGGACTTGCTTGCTGTTAGAAACTAGAGTAAAGACCAGCCTAGCAATAACATGGCCAACAACATGGCTGAATTGTCTGTGTCCTAAAACTTCACAGACGACAGTAGGAAGAAAGGATATTTGGTGGAAGAAGCTTAGTCACAAAGCACTCAGGATGCTGTGTGGCTTAACTGTCTACACTAGACTGTGAGTAGAAAGACGTGATTGTTAAGTGGAATCTATAAACTAAATAAAACAGAACTTAGGGATCTGAAGGATTCTCAGCCTGAACTCTGTAGAAAATTAAAAGCATTTTCATGAAAGAAAAATGCAGGTGTGGCTAAGTAATCATTTGATAAGATTAGTATAGACAGAGTGAGGTCTGAGTCTATTCACACAGGACAATGGGAGAATGACCCCAAAGGCCCCTTGGATACTTCTACTGACGTCCCTCCCACTTCACACCCAGAATGTGTCAAGCTTAAGAGAGAAAAATAATCAGAAGAGCAGCCAAATCTTGGCGCTTGCTGCCAAGGGTTACGATAAGCCTTCACTCCCCACATTCTTCACAGCTTCCTGCTACCCCAACCACTCCTCTCTGGAGTAGCTTGACCTATCCTTCTAAAACCACCACAAGACAAGCTGTGGCAGTGGTCACTTAGTGCCAGCTCTGTAGATTCAGGATGTGAGAGCAGTGGGGCATGACTTCCTCTGCCTAGATTTCAAAGGCTATGATGGCAGCCTGGGGCCAGGGCACAGGCAGAGCCAGCACAGAAGACTTTCAAGATATCAAGGCCCAGCAGAACTGTTGAGTCAGAACACAATAGAGTCGAGGCCTAGTGGAATCATGGGGTGGGGTGAAACCATCCACAGGGTGAGGCAGAGCCTTCTGTGAGCTCTCAGGCAACCAGAATATATCAGTCTGAGAGCTAATATCAGCCTGGGAGCTGAGGGTAAAACTTCAGTGTTACTGGGATAGTGTCTAGGTCCTGAAGTCCAATGCTTCTACTCATTGTCTAGAAACAGAACAAGGAGTTAAGGAAGACCATTCTGGAGGGTAACATTCAATTGCTTTCCTTCTAGCGTTTTTGACATACACAGACCAGTTACAGTACACTCTCTTTCTACCTATTTCTTCTATTGTCTATCCCACTATTCTAATTTACAAGTAGCTAGTGACTAAATAATTCAAAGGCAAAACAAAACAAAACAAAAAAAAAACCCAATTGCTATAATAATGAAGAAATTGTTGCAGCATATTTGATTACACTGTGAACCCCAAGACTGTATACTGGAAAAACTTGTCTCTAGTTGTGATATGGCTCAGGCCTAGCACATACCTTTAATTCAAGAGCTTTCTGTTTATTGTAAACAAGATTAAATAAAGTCAAGCATAGGTCAGGAGGCAGAACAAGCAACCAGCTAACAGGGAGAGTGAGAGGAAGTCAGGAGGAGGGATACAGGAATGAACAGGAATTATAGAAGGAGAATTGGATCTTTCCTTTTTGGGATGCTGGCCAAGGAGAAAGGTCAGTTGGGTGCTTTCCCAGCTTCTCTGACCTAGTAGGCTTTCACCCCAATATCTGAATCCTGGGTCTTCATTTGTTGAAGTCTAACAACTGGGATTTTATTTTCAAAACAAAACAACATTTGGTATTCCAACTTATGGCATGACCCCACAGACAGAGAAATCACTCCAGGTGAGGGCAAACTGAGAAGACATCAGATTTGGTAAGTCACCTGAGAAGTCCTCAAGAAGAGAGTTAAAGATGGGAAATACCATAATACGAGACACTAGGACTCTGTATAGTGCTACTTTAGATGGCTTGAAAGTAAAAGGCTAAACGACTTGACTGAAGTTTGCTCAACACCAGTTATGATTATTATCATCTTGGTATTTCATATTTTATTTTTAATATCCATAGTGGCTATCTGTAACTGCTCAAAGGAAAAAGCTTTAGAGATACAAGAAAAATAAAATGATAAAAAGTAGATTAATATGATAAGCTTTAGAGAGACTCATAAATGAAAATAAGAAAAATATTCAGACACAGACAGAGGAATTTAGACAAGAATGATGCATGATGAAACCGAAGAGGGGCTGTCCAAGGTTGTTAGAAAACCAACCTTAGTTTATCCGATTACTATTCAAAACCTATCAGATGATAGGTGCCCCCAATGTTATGAAGAGATTACATGGAATCCTATAGACATATTAGATTTGAGGAGATTTAAGGAAGCAATCGTTTCATCTGGTGTGCATTCATCCTATATGAAGCAGATATTAAATTTATGGTCAACTTAGAACAGAATTATCCCCCAAGATTGGAAAAATTTGGCAAGAGCAATATTTGAACCTGGTCCTCGGTTACAATGGCAAACATGATGGAAAGAGGAAGCTAGGGTCATGGAACAATAAAATCAAGCTAAAGGTATTAAAATTTCCCAAGAACAGTTGCTAGGTGAAGGTCAATATGCTGAGTTACAAAGACAGCTTGAATCTGATGATCACATCTTGGCACTACATCATTTAGCAGCTTTAAATGTTAGGGATAAAGTTGAAGAATCAGGAAAGAGCTCTGAGTCATTTACTAAAATTATACAAGGCCCAAAAGAAGCCTTCAGTAATTTTTCCTTCCTTCCTTTCTTTCTTTCTTTCTTTCTTTCTTTCTTTCTTTCTTGCAAAGATTGACTTCAGGTGTAAACAGAATAGTAGCAGATTCATAAGTCAGAAAAATACTAATAGAATTTTTAGCTTTTAAAAATGCTAATTTAGAATGCAAATGGGTGATTAGATCTTTAAGTGCAAAATTGGCACCAAAAGATGGCAAGATAAGAAATACTGATGATATTGGATCTCACAATATTTTATTCTAACAGGAAAAGTAATTTCTAGAAGTCTTAAGAAAAATAAAATGTCAGATGTTTTTATTGTGGTAAACAAACTCTTTTGAAAAGGGATTGTAGGCAAAGTATTCCTGGAAACAATGTTTCTTCCAGTGATAATTTAAAAAGAAGATCCCAGCCTTATGGAGTATACAGAAAGTATGGCAGAGGCTGGCATTGGACTAATGAATGCAGATCAACAAGGGATAAGCCAGGTAACCCTTGCCATCAGGAAACACCCTACAGGGCCTCCCACAGGCCCCCACATCGAATTTGATTCAACCATTCCTTGTCAATATTTTGTACAACAGTTGCTAGAAATAACTTGTAAACAGTTTCTTCAGTGTAAAACTTATCATTAAGTGGATGATACCTTACTGCCTGATTCAGATGGATATACCTTAGCAAAAATGTTTGATAAAGTAAAAAGAATTTTGCCTTGCTGGTGATTAGAAATTGCTACTGAAAAAAATACAAAGAGGAGATTCTATCAACTATCTAGAATATAAGATGGCTTTACAGAAAATTCTATCACAGAAATTACAGATCAGGGCTTATCAATTACAAACTCTTAATGAATTTCAAAAAATGCTGGGAGATATTAACTGGCTATGACCTACAACTTGATTAACTACTTAAGAGCTAAGTAATTTATTTCGGACCTTACAAGGTGATAAGAATTTAAATAGTCCGAGAAAATTATCAGCTGAGGTTGAGAGAAAATTGGCTCTGGTAAAAAAGAAATTATAGGATGCACATGTGGACTGATTGAATCTAAAGTTGGATTGTATTTTGATTATTCTGCCCTCTACTCATTCTCCCTGCTCCTTTTAACATAACTGTAGCCATTTTGTGTTCGGTCTCCATTTTGCACAAAAGGTGAAGCTAAGTTCAGGCATTCTTATGGTTTGTGTGCCAATTCCTGAACCCCAACACTCCTAAAGGAATTCTTATGCAGGGAGAAGATAATATCTTAGAGTGGATTTTTTTTAGCACACAAACAGAACAAAAACTTAAAGACCTATATAGAAAATGTTTCTGAATGATTCTGAAAGGAAAAAAATAAGCCTTCATCAATTAGCATGAATAGACTCAATAGAGATTGTGGTACCCTTTACTAATGCTGAAATTGCTTCATTCTGGGCAGAAAATGAACATCAGCTAAAAGCTTGGAGCAATTTGGGAGAAGAGATTAATAACAAATATTCCCAAAGCAAGAGACTTCAGTTTATAAAATGAACTAATTGGATCTTTCCTCGTATAGTAAAAGGGACACCAACTTCTGAAGTCCCTACATTCTATACTGATGCGTATAAGGCAGGTTATAAGTCAGAAAACAATAAGTAAAGGGGCTCAGAGCCCTTGTGTTTCAGTCCAAAAATCAGAGCTACATGCCATTCTTATGGTTTTATAAGATCTGCCTGAATCTCTTATTATAGTTGCTGATTTTCAAGATGCAGAAAGAGTTGCTTTATATATTGAAACTGCTAAACTTATTTCAGATGATTCAGAATTAACTTCACTATTCATTCAACTACAAGTAATCAGAAATAGAAAGCATCCATTGTATATAACACGTATCACATCCTCTATTGGTTTACAAAGCGGTCTAGGACAAAGTAATGACAGAATTGATCAGCTATTAATAGGAAATGTGCTAGAAGCCTCAGAATTTCATAAGAAACACCATGTTAGCACCAAAGGTTTAAGGAAAGATTTTTCTATCCCCTGACAATAAACCAAGGAAATTATAAGGAAATTCCCTACCCATTTTTGTATAACCAAACTCTTATTATCTGCAAGATATCCCCCCAAAATGAAATTTGTCAAATGGATGTTTTTCATTTTACCGAGTGTAAAAATTAAACTATGTGCACTAATACCATCAACACATATTAAGTATTTGAATTTAAGCTTTAAATTCTGAGAAGGCTGATTCTGTAATTACACACGTATTAGAAGTTATGGCTATTATGCAGATCCCTGTACAAATTGAGACTGATAATATTCCAGCATATGCCTCTAGCAAAATGAAACATTTTTTGCATATTACAACATAAAGCATATTACAGGTATACCATACAATCCTACAGGACAAGCAGTTATAAAAAGATCAAAACACACTTTAAAAGATATGCTTAGTAAGTAGGAAGGGGTGGTGAAGACCCCCAGAGATAGATTATATAGTGCTTTATTAACTTTAAATTTTTAAATGTTAATGAGAAAGGGACCACAGCTGTGGAGAGACACTGGATGGTAGAAAAAAAAAACTGTTGAATTAAATCATCCTGTATATTTTTTTTTTTTTTGGTTCTTTTTTTCGGAGCTGGGGACCGAACCCAGGGCCTTGCGCTTCCTAGGTAAGCGCTCTACCACTGAGCTAAATCCCCAGCCCCCATCCTGTATATTTTAAAGGTGTGTTGACCTCAGGATGAAAACCAGGATGTGTGTTATTTTGTAGATAAGGCTTTGCCTTTGTTTCTACAAGAGAAGAAAAGCTATGGAAAGCATCAAAATTGATAAAGATTAGATTCAAACTAGAGAGATCTCCTGAATAAGAAGAAGTAATAGTTTGTCAGGTAGCTTGGTCATCCAGTCCAAACTAACTTATTAAGACTATAAAATGCCTTTCATTTGATCACAGAGCTCCCAGCTAGGATTGGGGCAAGGTTTTCCTTTTCTCTTTCCAGGAGAATAAAAGCATCCAACTAAGGAATCCAGAGACCACTGAACATCTAAAGAAAGAGGATAGATCAACAAGAGAATATGTCCCAAGAGAAAGAGTAAATTGGACAAATGGTATTGCCTACCTCCAGTTTGTCTCTGACATCTCCTACAGATATAACAGGCATACGCTCTCTTACATGGTCCCAATTAAAACTAAAGTTGGCTTTAGATTTGGAGCATGGCTCTCTCCTTCTCTAAACCCAGACATGCTTGTTAAAGGAAAATCCAAAATCCCTGTCTCACATTAGAAGAGCCACTTGGTATGGGACAGAGGAAAACACAAAACAGGACTATTCTATTGCCACTAATCTCGTAATTTCTGGTTTTCACTTGGTCTGCTAAAACTTTTAAGATATAAATGTTATTTCAAAATTATTTAATCCTAAGATTGCCAAGTACAGCCAAGCTGGGCATCGTGGAAAGCTTGCAGAAAGGGCTTCATTATTGTAAATAGTCTTACCGTGTTAGAGTTATAATCTTTCCCTTTTATTTAGACAAAATGGGGGGAATACAGGAATGATACAGGAATAACAGAAACAAAGGGTAGATTATTGATTACTACTAGCTAAAAATCTTACATTAGTATGTTGACCGATGCAGAATTGAGGTTGTGTTTGGTTACACTGGTATAGAATTTTGTATACTGATAGAAACCTTAGGTTATATTTGTTACGGTATACTATATGCTAACTCCTTTTAATTTGTCATACCTACGAAATTCTTTAAAATGCAGTGTTAAGTTCTAGACCTTTTAAAAGCTGCCATTACAAACTGTTTGGGATAGTTAAGAGATACAAGTTAACAGACAATCAAACTTGTGGTTGTTATGTTAGATCCTAGTGTAATTTATTACAGAAATAGTTTTTCCAAGGCTGAGCAGGTAGTAAATATTCAGAAAAAAAAATCAACATTGGCCTATTCAGATATACTATAAATGGTCTTCAAAAACCTCAGGTTTTGAAGAATATGGCATTTAAAGATGTTTTGTTAATTTAAGGCTTTTTTTGACAATGAGACTTATCACCTCCTAGCAGCACTGCCATAGTGCTTCAAAGACATCGAAGAACCTCCATACAGAGTTCGCTTCAAAGGTGGCAAAGCTAGCCACGGGGCAAAAAACTGCCCTTGCCTCAACTGCTAACAGTATGCTATTTAAGCTGTGGACAAGCAGGACACAAAGAAAGTTGACTGCTGAACTCTGCTATGACAAGACAGATGAGTCCTTCATAATTCCTGCTTCACAGAAAAATCTGTCAGATATTCTGGGCCAGGAGGCTGAGGAGATGGACGCTCCAGCGTTGCAGAGGAACTCTTGCATGACTGTTTGTGTAGCCAGCCATCTTTCTCATTTCTATGGTTTCAGAAACTGCTTGCTCTGTACTTCCTGTTTACTCAGGTAATATTTATCCTTCTCACATATGGATGGGGTTGAATTCTAGTTAGTTATAGTCTCACAATTAAGCTTAAATTGTTTAGGATTTAAGAAAATGTTTAACGGTCTAAGAAGAAGTTTATAGGGGTTGGGGATTTAGCTCAGTGGTAGAGCACTTGCCTAGCAAGCGCAAGGCCCTGGGTTTGGTCCCCAGCTCTGAAAAAAAGAAAAAAAAAGTTTATAAGTATAAATGGACTGGACGTTGTGAATGTAATTCTTACCAGATAGTATATAGTTTCTCGATGTTAGAGAAAGAGTCTATTATTTTTATTTAGACAAAAAGGAGGAAATGTTGCAGGATATTTGATTACACAGTGAACCCCATGACTATTTACTGGAAAAACTTGGCCCTACTTGTGGTGTGGTTCAGCCCTAGCACACTCCTTTAATCCAAGAGCTTTCTGTTTATTGTAAACAGGATTAAATAAAGTCAACCATAGGTCAAGAGGCAGAGCAAGCAAGTGGCTAACAGGGAGTGGAAGAAGTGAACAGCAGAGAGTGAGAGGAAGTCAGGAGGAGGGATAGAGAAATGAACAGGAAGTAGAAAGGGGCATTCGGTTTAATTAGGGTATTTAAGACTGTGGAGAAGGAGAACTGGACCTTTCCTTCTGGAATGAAGGAAGGTCAGCTGGGTGCTCTCGAAGCTTCTCTGAGCTGGTAGGCTTTCACCACAGCATCTGGTCCTGAGTCTTTATTTAGTGAAATCAAACAATCGGGATTTTGTTTTAAAAACGACAGGAAATATCCAGAGTTATAGTAGCTATGGTGGTGGCTAGAGGAAAATGTATAGACAAATTCAAATTAGAAAAAAGAAACCTGCAATTATTTTACCCAAAATATTATCAGTGTGTGCTTGAGACAGAGGCTCACTGTGTAGCCCTTGGCTAGCCTGGAACTCTGTGTAGACCAAGCAGGCCTCGAACTCATGAAAACCCACCTGCCTCTGCCTCCCAAGTGCTAGGATTAAAAGTCATCATACCAGCTCCAAAATAGTATCTTAAGCACAGATAGAAAAGACAAAAAAAAAAAAAAAAGGTAGAGAAAAGAAATGGTATTAAGAAAAATCACACATAATTGGATAAGTTTGCCTTGAATAGGTCTCTCTTCACACCTGATTTCAGAGACGAGACTATAGATTTCTAAGGTCCAAATTGAGAGGTGGGATCTTTAAAATGTGTTTAGGTCCTCAGAGCTCCTCCCTCTGGATAAGGATATGGAGTTACAGAGGGAACAGCTGTTTACTGGAGTCAGTTCCTTATTAAAAAATGAGTCCTCACTACCCCTACACATTTACCTTTCCCTTTTCTACCATGGGAGAGGCAGTCCCTGGCACCATGAGCTGGAAAATTTCCGCCTGTCATAAATAACCCTGTTCATAATGTGCTGTTACAAAGGCACAGAGTTACTAAGACAATGCCCTCCTCCTTCTTGACTCTGAGTGGCTAGGCAATCCTCTTCCTCTAACACCCTACTCTTATGAACTGGTCCAGATATTTCTAAATAAACTTATGCTTTGTTCCCACAAACTATTGTTTACACATTGCTTTGAGCACTAAAATCGCCATAGAATCTTACATCTCAGAGTTACCGGGTTTGTATGTCTTGCTCTGTATCCTCTGACCTACAAAATCAGAGATTTAGAATGCCCGAGTTATATAGCAAAGTATAATTTCACATTATAGAATGATTGATCAGTTGTATCTTGCCCATGAAATAATAATATCTGACCAGGGGCTTCTTTGTGTCTCCAGATTAAATTACAAAAGTTATTATAGAGCAGATGTTTGAAAAGTGGTAATGACTCTGTGTGTGTGTGTGTGTGTGTGTGTGTGTGTGTGTGTGTGTGTGTGTGTTTCTGGGTTCAAATCCAGGGCCTTGCATATGCTAGACAAATATTATATCATTGAATTTACATTTCCAAACTGTCTAAAGCTGGCCTCATCAGAGAATCTTGCAGCAGACAGTAAAAGTGCAGAGCCAGACTACGTGGTTCTCAGCCCTAAACGGAACATCCATATCACACGGCCTCCTTCCAAGGCTCAGGGCTATTGTACAAGAATGGGTAGAAAGGGTATAAAAGCCAAAGAAAGTAGATGACAAGATGTCTTTGGGACGCAGCAGGCCAGCTACACAATAAACTCAGAGAGATTGTGACAGCATGTAGAAGGCCTGTGCACGCTCAGGGCAGACCCAATCCCAGCCTGAAGAGGTGAGGTGAGCATGAAGTCCCATTCTTAGCCAGGGAGCTATTGGCAACTGACAGTTCCTGGGAGAGGAAGAGTCCATTTTCTTCTCTTCCTGTAGTCACTGGTAAGTCAACCACACTCCGGCAGAAGGTTACACACCCAAGAATATATGGACAGTATGAACTGGACTTGATGGGTATTTAAAAAAACACCAAACTTTGGTGCAGGGAAGGAGGCGTGTATCAGGGAAGAGTCTGGGGAGGGAGTGAAAATGATTTTATGAAATAAAAATTAATTAAAAATTTTAAAAATAAAAACGCCAGTCCCATTGCTTTGCTGTGGCTGACTTTAAACTCACTATGTAAGCTAGGTTGGCCTAGAATGCCGGATCCTCCTGTCTCCGCCACCAGAGTGCCTGATTATGGGCACATGCCACCGTAGGTACGTGAAAGATACTCTGTCTTTTATTACTATTACTTTTATTACTGAAATCGGGTTCTTTCAACCTCTGTTCTATGGGTTTTAGGAGCCAGGTAACTCATGGCTGCAGCGTCTTGTAGGCTATAGGACACTTAGTAGCATAGTTGAACTGTAAATACTAGACTCCATTCAGGCCTTTCCCATGTTACCAAATGCCAGAACTCCAGACACTGCTATGGGGCTGTCCAAGCATTAATCTAAAGCCTCTAGATAATGCACTGTAACTGCTTCCATTTAGAGACAGAGACAGAGAAAAAGTGAAGGGCAAAAGACGGAGGTAAAATGGGGCCAACAGCACAATAACACAGTCAACCAGGACACCTACTGGGGAACCGATTTAGGATCAAACTATCACCTCTCTGGGACCCCATTCTTAATCTTTAGTAGAAACTATAGACACCCCCTAATAAAACTAACCCATGGCAGAGTGGCTCAACTTGACTACCTTTGGAATGAACAATAATCCAGAAATGGAGGGCACACCTGTGATTCAGCTCTTGAGGCAGGAAGACAGAGGCTTCTGACCCGGATCTTGACATGGAGATCTTGAAGCATAGTGGGCATGAAAAGCTTAGGCCCAGGCAAGGTAGTACACCCATTTAATCCCAGGAGACCGAGGCAAACAGATATCTGAGTTCAAGGCCAGCCTGGGACAAAGCAAGTTTCAATCCAGGTGTGGTGGTATATAGCTTTAATCTGGGCCATACCTGCTGGAGGCCTACATAAGGACATTGGAAGAAAGAAGAGCCGCTCTTCTTCACCTGTTGTAATTAATACAACCTCAGGGGCCCTCATGTCAGTAGATGGTCAGCATCCTGGTTCTGCTTTACGGTGATCTCCAGTCAATGGCTTACTTCCCCATGCCAACGAAGAACCACATGAGCTGTCTTTGCAGATCTCTGGGGACCCACATTGCCAACTCCTTTCTCCTTCATGGCCTAACTGTTCTCTCATGTATCTTGCCCCTGTGACTTGGTGAGGGAAACGAGGCACACGCCTTCCATTGGCCTCTGCGCTGGCTATAAACGAGGCCTGAGGGGTGTGTCTACACTCGGTCTTGGGTATCAGTGCCTCTAGCACTTGGTTTACCTTCTCCACACTTCCAGCAGCAGCCCTCCGACACGGCTCATGCTCTCCTACCTGTAATGATTCTTTTTCCTGCTGCTGCACCACCAATAATTAGAACTGTGCTCGGCACACGGTTGGCTCTCAATACAAATTGGTTGGATTATCAAATGGATCTATTCATCGGGAATCACTGCCATAACATATAGGTGGTAAAAGAACGGGAGACATTGTGGCAACGGGTTGGGTCCCCTTGGCATCTGGTACAGGCCCCAGTAATGTCCTGGCTGGAGGTCAGTTCCCATCCCTGTGTGGAGTGATCACAGGAGGCCTAATGGAGACTCTTCCAGGCTATTCGTTTAGAGACTGCAGAGGAAAAGAGAAACTGACCAAATGGTTCCCCAGCCACCTGTGGAAGGTAGGGGCGTCCTACAAACCATCCAAGCACAAATGAAGGGGAGGAACACAACCTTCCCAGTGTAATCACAAGGCTCTCTCCGGTGCCCTCCTTTGGGTTCCACACCTACCCTAACATCACAGCCTGGAAGACTTCCATGTAGAAACATTTTATCATCCATCTAATAGAGTGTCTTAATGATGAAACAACGTCAAGACATCCATGTGATATCTTGCTAGTCACAAGACCTCACAGGGAGCCGCCTGAAATTTTTACTTCTGGTGTTTGCCTAGAAGGGCAGATACCAAATTCCATAAATTCTCAGGGCTAGAAAGCTGAAGTCCATGTGACCAAGTAGCCAGTCAGGAGGCCAGGTCAGGGACAGGATAAATAAAGGAGAAATGGTTGCCAATAGTAACCTGTCTCAGGTTGCTCCAAGCAGGGCCTCCTGAAGACAGCTCTTTTCCAACACTGCCTACCCAGGAGCCTAAGATACTGGAATCTGGGCTGGCTCCCCACCAGCACAGCCAGGCCCTCTCTCCTCTGGCCCACAGACGCCTTATCTGGAAATAGTGGATTATACTAGCCCTAATCTGGCCACACAATACCAACAAGCTCACGTGACTTAAAATACCTGGGTCAGGTTATAAGAAAAGATGGTTCAGTGGGTAAAGGTGTTTGTCGCCAAGACTAATGACTTGAATTTGATCCCAGGAGCCATATACTCAAAGGAAAGAATTGACTCTTGAAAGAAGCTGTCCTCTGCCTTCCATGAATACACACACACACACACACACACACACACACACACACAGAGAGAGAGAGAGAGAGAGAGAGAGAGAGAGAGAGAGAGAGCGCAAAAAATGGAAAATAAACAAGCAGAAGTACTTATGCAGCCAGTTATCACTGACAGGGGTTCTAAGTAGAGGACATTTGTTGACTTCACAAACATTCTAATTTTTAAAAGGCAAACTTATCACCTAACTACAGTAATTACACATTGAAAGTGCAATATTTTGACAATATTACAATAGTAAAAGTAATTTCACCACTTTATTTATTTATTTTTTTTTCAAAACATGATCCAGTGCTTGGGAGACAGAGGGAAGATGGTCAGGAATTTAAGGTTATCTTCAGCTATACAGCAGGTCTGAGGCCAGCCTGGGCTACATAAGACTCTGTCTCAAAACAAAGGCTGAAGAGATGGCTCAGTGAATAAATGCAATTCCCACTAAGCTTGATGACCTAGATTTGATTCGCAGGAGCTACGCAGTAGACAAACAGAACGCTCTTCCATGCGTGTTCTCTGACCTCCACGTGTACACTGTGGCACATGCATGCACATGTGCATGTGTATGCACACATACACACAAAAACATTAAAGTAATCTCATTTTTCTCCTCCTCTTCCTCCTCCCCTCCTTCTCTTCTTCTTCTTCCTCCTCTTTTCTTTCTCCTCCTCCTTCCTCCTCCCCTTCTTCCTTCTTCTTCTTCCTCCTCCCCCTTCTTCCTTCCCCTCCTCCCCCTCCTCCTCCTTCTTTTTTTTAAATTGAGACAGGGTTTCTCTGCATAGCTTTGGCTGTCCAGGTAATACTATGTAGACCAGGCTGGTCTCAAACTCACAGAGATCCTCTTGCCTCTGGTTCCCAAGTGTTGATGACATTGATGGTGTACGTCACTTTTTTTTTTTAATTTTATGTGTGTGCATGTGTGTACCTGAATGTATCTATGTGCACTTCATGCATGCAGGTCCCTGCAGGACCCAAAGGAGAGCAGGAGTTACAAGCAGTTGTGAGCTGCCCAATATGGGTGTTGGGAACTAAATCTGGATCCTTTGCAAAGGCATCAAATACTCTTAACCACTGAGCACTCTGTCTATAGCCCCATTCTAAGTGGTTTGTGGTTATGGCTCCCATTCTATTTTTATAGGAGAGTCCTAAGCCAGACAGTTTGTAGAGGTAAGAAGACTGTTCCCTCTGCCTCTTGACTTCTCTCAGGTCATCTGAGCACAGAAGCACAATACAAGGTGACAATGTCTTAACTGTCCATAGGCTCTTCTCTGTCCCCACTCAACCTCTATCTTATCTCACCCCAATGCCTACTCTTTGCAAACTTTTACAGAGCCCACCTCGATGAGCATTCATTTTTGAGCGAATGGGCAGGTCAGATGGAGCTGGCTGGACAGAGCCTTCTGTCTTCTCCTGGCCAAGAGCTGCACTTTGGGGGCAGGCTACTCGACCTGATCTCGCCCGCTGGCAAGCTATGTGACTTAGAGATGACTGGGCTTCCTTAAACTTTGGGTCCCTGGTCTACAAAAGGAAGGTAGAGCCCCTCCCACAGTCTTCTCGTGCCTGTAAACAGATGTCTAAGTGATCCCAAGTGAGACAAGGGGAATGTCCACAAATAGTGGATATAAGCAGCACCCCATCTTCAAGTATAAGAAGTAAACCCAAGACTGAAGCCATGTAAAACAGGAGCGAAAGAAAGGTGAGTGAAAATGTAGACAGGATCTCAGTACACAGCCTTGGCTGGCCTGGCAGAGTCAAATATGGAGACCAGGCTGGACTGAACTCACAGAGATCCACCTGCCTCTGCCTTCTGGGGCCTGGGAATAAAGATCTATGGCACCGCACCCATCCCTAAGTCTTTTTAAAATTGGCTAATTTTACATGCCCAAGTGTTTTGCATGTGTGTCTGTGTACCATGTGCACTGCCTGGTAACCACAGAGGTCAAAACTGGGCATCAGATTCTGTGAAACTGCAGTTTCAGACACAAACCCACGTCCTCTGGAAAAACAGCCAGCGCCCTTAACTACTCAGCCATCTCTCCACCCCTGAGTAAAGATAGGTTTAAAAGTGCTATCTTTACCTTGTGTTCTCTTGGGGGATGTGGGGTGGTTGTCAGTTTGTGAGGCAGGGTCTTATTTTCTATGCAACTCAAGATGTCCATGAGCGTTAGATCCTCCTGCCCACATGCTGTCACTATAGGTCTATAGCACTATGCCTAGCACGGTGGTGCATTCCCGAACATCAACAGGTGAAAAGGCACAGACAGGAGGACTGAACGGGGTTCAAGGTCCTTGTACTATGCAGGTCTAATTATCGTCACTGTATCTCCTCCCCATTAAAGGTATCTTCCTTCCCCAATGAGAAAACTTTGGCCATATGTTCCCCACCCCGCAATCTGCACACCGAAGAACAGAAGCTGGATAGAGGCAAAGGCATGCGTCAAAGCCAACAGTTTCATGTTTGGATCTCTGTTAGGATGCGTTCAATAGTGTTATGCCTGTGGGACTCAGAATCGTGTTAAGGCCAGACTCCCCGCCCTTCTTGGCCACAGCATCCTCCGAGCTACCGAGTTGCCAGGACCCTTCTCATCCTCACATTCACCTTCGTCACACCGGTTTGCTTCAGCTCCACTGTGGCAGCTACCCCATGCTATCTCTAATGTCCACTAGACTAGTCTCCCCAACACCAAATTGAATACGGGGTACGCGGTAAGAAACTGGCAGATTTTAAAATGAGCAAATGCCTACATTATTATCATTCGCTCACTCAACCAAATAAGCCAGAGAACCGTGAGCAGAAAGTTCCGTCAAGTTAGAAAACTCCAGACCCTCTTTAGTGCTGACCTGGACAGCCACGGCGCTGAGGCTTGCTAGAGTCACACACTGGGAACTCAGGGCCAGCAGGGGTGACAACAATCTGCCAAATGCCCATGGGTACTTTCAAAAGGACACCTGTGTCGGCTTTATCACAAAGGACACTTGTGTCGGCTTTATCACAAGGCACATACGGTTTCTGCAGATGTGGCAGTTGACGTCTCTGACTCAACTACCACCAGGTCCAGGCTGCTGGAACACAGCAGAAGCTGAAGACAGCAGACTCTGCGTGGCCGCAGGAAAGGTAAGGGCCCACTGGCACCCTATTTCTCTTTCCTTCTCACATGCTCCTCAAGATAGCTTGGCATAAAACACAGGGACCCGGCTGAGGAGGGCTCGAAGCACTAGACTCTGAAAAACCTGAAGTCCAACTTGGCCTCTGTAGTCCGAACTGGGATTCCTCCTCGAGAAAATGGGGTATCCCCTTCAGGCACGCACCTTTAAATTCAGCACTCGGGAGGCAGTGGCAAGCCAGTGAGTGGCAAGGCAGCGGTGGGGAGCAGAAGCAGGTAGCTCTCTAAGAGTTCAAGGCCGGCTTATATAGCAACTTTCAGGGTGGCAAGGGCTACAGAGTGTGATTTTGTCAAAAAACAACAAAACGCCTACATAAAAACCCAAAACAACAAAATCAGAGTACCAACACTAAGTCTCCAGAGGAGTCCAAACTTAAGACGGATCACGCTTTTTTAAGCCCACAGCCTCAGCGCCAGGCCAGGACAGAGCAGGCACTTGGCATGACGCACAGCAACCCGCTCCGCTCCAGTTCTGTTCCACTCCAGCAAAGGGAAGGGCTCGGCCACAGCTCCCACACATTCCCAAAACTGTGCTCACCTGTCTGTCCTCTCAGTGGCTGCCTCTACTCCTACACCACGGCACAAGACTGCAGTTGCCTGGAAGGATAAGCAGAGCGCCCCTGCCCAGGCTCCGCCCGGCACTGAGCCCTGACCCACCTGTTGGCCCAGACTCACAGATGCATTGGTGGGATACAGCATAGCGGAGTGGGGAGGAAGGAGGTCAACTGAGGAAGTCGTTCTCACTGTTGCCAGGCAGAACCTGGGGCTCCTGAGCAAAGGTTCTTTGCTGGGCAGCTGTCTCTTCAGAAGAGACTTTCCCAAAGCCACTTCCTGCCTCACAGTGGTGCTCAGGGCTCAAGACTCAGGCTTCAAATGAGTCACACACAACGCATGTGATCTACAAGTATCAGCAATCCCACAAATTGGAATAATAAAAAAAAAAAACCCCACTAAGCCAAAGAAAAACAAAGGGTACAATTAGATCCAACAATTCTACTTCTGGGTATGTACCCAATGGAAATGAAACCGTGACGTCCAGGAAATTTATGTTCTGCAGCATTGGTCAGTCATGAGATCCAAAGTGTAGAGGCAATCCAATCAGGGACATTGGTGCCCGTGTTTCTTCTGACCGTTGGTACATAATGGATGAACACTGAGGACAATATGCTAAGTCAAATGATGCAGTCACAAAGACACACTGTCTGACTCTACTTCAGAGTGCTCAGTAGTCAGAAGGATAGCAACAGGATGTAGAAACGTGGTTGAGGGGATAGGGTGGGAGCCACAAAACGAGTTGTCCAGGGGGTTCACCATTTTTGTTTCATACAACGAAGAGTTCTTCAGTGTGATGGTGGAGACGGCTGCACACTATGAATGTACCTAATACCCTTGACCTATGTACTTATAATTGGCTATGAAAGGAGGCAGGGGGATGGCTCAATCCATCAAGGACTTGCCCTGAAACACAATGACCTGAGTTCAGTCCCCAAAATCCATGTAAAGACCCCTGGGTCAATTTGAATAAACCTAAAAAGAAATAATCGCTTTGTGAGCATAGCAGTATATACCCAGACAAGCTTGTGAACTCCAGAGCAATGACAGCAAATCTTATCTCAAAAAGAAAAAAAAGGTAGTGTTCCCGAAGATGACACTGAAGGCTGCCCTCTAGACTCCACATGAACACCACACACACACACACACACACACACATACACACACACACACTTTAAAATTTTTAAATGATTAAGATAGAAAATATAAGAAAATATAAGGTTATGATTATGTATTTTCCCCCACAATAAATCAGGGAGTCAGGTCTGATGGTACATACTTGTAATCCTAGCCTATAATTCTAGCACTTAGCTGAGACAGAAGACAAGAGTTCAAGACCAGCCTAGGCTACACAATCAGAAAATGTATTTTACAAAAAGAGAAAGAAAGCCATACACACCTCAAAGTCTAGCGATCCCATTCCCGGGTGTACCTCAGAATAAACCTCCCTTTCATACGGACACCCCATCCAAGAGCAATGTAACAGCAGAACAGAAAAATAGGTACCAGGTAGAGAGCTGGCTAAGTAAACTGTGGTCTGTTCGCACAATTGAGTACTGCTTAAACTGACTAATTAATCCATGTGGATCGATTCAGATAAACCTAAAAGTATAAATTTAACTTCTATGTGTTACAAGCCGATAAAGTATGGAACAGAAAACAATACTGTTTGTAGTGTGTGTGTGTGTGTGTGTGTGTGTGTGTGTGTGTGTGTGTGTGTGTGTGAATTATGTGTGTGTGGTATAAACAGAGGTATACCCAACTTTGAGTGACAAATTCTGGACACGTTAGAAGAATTGACTATAGATGTAATCCTTTAGTTTTATACTTGTAATATCCCCCTTTCCCCCCCCTTCCCTCCCTCTCCCTCCCTGGGCTGGGATTATACCTAATGAGCAGTTTGACTCCCAACCTCTCCCCCACCCCTTCTCCTCCTTCCCCTCCTCCCTCACTACCTCCTTTTCTTCCTCTTCCTCCTCCTCTTCCTCCTCCTCCTCCATTTTAGATGGGAGCTCTTGTAGCCAAGGTCAGACTTGCACCCGATTCTCCCACTTTTGCCTCAACCTTGTATTTCTTTCCTTTTCGATGGGACTATGGATCAACCCCGGGTCCTCCTCTGCTAGGTAAGGGCAATGCCACTCAACCCTTCACGCCTTTCTCTCTTATAGGGAAAAGAAAGCCTGACAGAACATGGGGAACTGTTTGCTTTTACTAATTTCACAACTTGGTTGGTTAACGCTAGTCTCTTGTTATGTTTTTAAGTTGAGGGGCTGGAGATGTGGCTTGGTGGGAAGAATGTTTGCCTGGCACATGCAAGGCCAAGACTCAACCCTCGGCACTAAGTCGGGTGTGACGGTTCACGTCTGTCATCTCAGCCCTTGACACACGGGAACTGAGAGTAGGAAGAGCAGAAGTGCGAGGTGGTTCTTGGCTCCATGGAGATTTTGAGGCTAGCCTGAGCTAAATGAGACTATACCTCGAGGGGGAGAAAAAAATAAACATGCAGCTTACTGTGGAGAATATGAACAGCACATATGAGAAGATACTCACCTACATGTAAAGACCGCAGACCGGGTAAAGCTCTTATCTGTATACGCCAGGGCCTGAGTCAGGGCCCCAACACCAGAGTGAAAACTCCAAACTCCAGTGTGTCCGGGACACCATTTTTTCACTGATCTCCACAGAGATCTATGGCATACAGCAATGGAGGAGAATAAGGGAAATGGGGCTCCGTAAGTGGAACTGAAAACCAAGTCAACTTTGTGGGTAAAGATTGGGCAATATTTATCAACATCCTTGTTTCCCCGGAATCCACTGGCAGAAGTTTACTCTGCTTAGAAGCCTGGTGTTTGCACAGAGACCTGTCTATCAAGGTCCTCATAGAGCACCTCTATGTATTTTTTATCATTGTTTTTGTAGACAGGTCTAACTATGCTACCCATACTGGTATCAAATTGCTAAGCATAACCACCCCTTTTCTTCACTCTCTGGGGCTGGGACTATGGGTACTTGTCACAGCGCCAGGCTCCTGGCTCTTTGTATATCAGCAAAAAGTGGGAACAATGTAAATGTCTAGCCACACAGACTATGTCAATGCCATAATGACAGAGATTGAAAAACACTATGCAGTGGAGAGAGAATCTAAATCTACACATTCTGCCACCAAGTGACCCCTGAAGTCCAGTATTAAATTCCTAGAACCACGCAGAAGCAGTGTGTGCATCTCCAGATTCACTTTTAGCAAAAGCTTACATCGTGCATACATCTATCTGCATATGAATAATTTAATCGGAAGGACGCAGAAATAAACGGAGGTGGTTGCCTTGAATGGGGAGCAGAGTTTGGAAGGAAGAGACATTTTTCATTCTGGGGGATTTGTCTTTTAAAACTTTTTATTTAAGTGAAGGCGGGACGTTGTGTTATCTAGGGTGGTCCCAAACTCACAATCCTCACGCTCCAGCCTCTGGAATGATAGGACTCCAGGTGTGAGCTTGGAACTTGAAACTTGTATTTGAGATGGGAGTATGTATGTATGTATGTATGTATGTATGTATGTATGTATGTGTGGGTGGGTGTGTGTGCACACACATGCATGCACGCACGTGTTCATCTGCCTGTCCATCCATCTGTCTGTGTGTATCTGAGGCAGGTCTCAGACAGCACATGCTGGCCTCTAGCTCACTCTGAGGATAGCCTTGGACTCCTGATCCCCCTGTTTCCATCTCTCAAGTGCTGTAGTTGGAGGAATGCACCACCACACTGGCCTCTCAGACACGCTTTGGGGCTTTAACTTCCTTAAAGTGGTGAGTACACTGCACTTTTAATTGAAATAAAAACTCAGTGCGAAGGAGAGAGACCTAAGGTAAAATTCTACAAGTAAGACTACAGCGTTAAGAGTCTCACATACCTGGACCTGAATTTTGAATTACTTTAGGTCTCTCTTTTTTTGAGACTCCAGGTCACAGGTTCTCTGCTGTGTGACTGAGGGGTGAAAACACAGCAGCTCAATCTGGTAGAGTGACTTAAAGTGGCAAAGAACAGTGGCTATTAGGTTTGTGCTGAGGTGGAAGCAGCTGACCTTGGTCTGAAGGACATATGTGCAGCTCCTGCCTTGGTCATAGACCTGGTCTTCTTACTCTTCCTTGTGTCCCACTCCAAGGACAGAGACTAGCACAAATACACATGGGACACACACGCGCAGACACAGACACACACACACAGACACACACAGACACAAACACACAGACACAGATGCACACACACACACACACACACACACACACACCCCATCCAGGATGGATCACCCAGCCCTCTCTCTGCTTCATAGATGGTGCAAGGCCATGCGCAGATGGAGAGGTTATTTCTAATGCACACAACAGCTCTGTATAGGTTAGCAACACCACACACAATGACAGCCATGCCTTCTGCAAAGACCTGGGAGTGCAACAGGCCAGGAGTTTGCCAGAGCTCCCTGGGACAGCTGGTGGAGCCAACGTTATCTGTGTTTATAATTCTACGAATCACTTCCTCCTGCTTTCACACTCATTGGTGGTTTCAGAGGAACTGATCTTGCACCTGGTGACCAGCTCTGATGACTCTGATTCTAGGGTTACCGCACAGAACCCCAAAGTGAGATCACCTACAGAGTAGTCCCACAGGGCGCAGGAGAGCCATGAGCAACTCCTCCCTTACCTACTCCCCAAAAGAGCAGTTCAGGAACAGTACCCCTAGGCTTCAAAAATACAACAAGGACCTAAGAGATAGTGGCACATGCCTTTAATCCCAGTGCTCTGGAGGCAGAGGCAGGCGGATCTCTGAGCCCAAAACCAGCCTGGTCTACAGAGTGAGTTCCAAGACAGTCAGAGCTACAGAGAGAAGCCCTGTCTCAAAAAACTAACAAACAAGTTAAAACAAACAAAGAAACAAAAGGCTGGGCATGGAACAGAAACCAAAGCCAGTGTGGGCCACAGGCCCCAAATCCAGGCCACTGTTCTGTTAACACCAAGAGTTAGAGATGAGACAACGGGCCCACAGACATAGTTTACACTTAAGTAGAGACAGGCATATGACAAGGAGAGAAATCATGAAAGTAATGTAACAATGTCTCATACTGGGAAGCCACTGACCCAGGGCAGTGGTGCGGAGAGTAACTGGGCAGGTCCTCTGCAATCTAGTTGGGGCCCTCTCTCAAAGAAGCTGGGTTTAACCTGAGATCTATATGGGGCAGGGACAGAAGGTTACGGACTGAGAAAAATACAAAGACCCAAATCTGTCAGATGTAAAGATGGTCAGAGAGAGCCAAATGTGGTATCGAGGATAGCCCGGGGACCAGGAGATCTGAGACCCCGCACGGGCCACCCGGGGAACACGGGGTTGTTTAGGTGTCCTAAAAAGTCACAGTGGGGTATTAGTAAAGGAATGGCACCACTGGATTAAATGTTAAAAGATTCCCAGTGCAATTGTGCAGCCCTGAGAAATTCCGAGTACTGTCAAATCATCTCATGCACTCCTGCTCTTTCTTTTGTATTTATGGGTGGTGAGTGTCAGTTTTCTCCTGTCCCAGGTCACGATCCCAGGTCCACATTCACACCCGCACTGGAGAACACAGCCAAATCTGGACAGTTCACAGGCACACTGGAGAGGAAGGCCACCTACTCTTTCCCCTCTCTCCAAGTGCAATATCTCTGCATCAGAGTCAGTGCCCAGGCTCTGCGCTGGTTCCACCCGACACAGCCAGCCAGCCAGCTAGACCTTGGGCAGACCCTCTTAGCCTAGGTGGGTCCTCCAGACAGTGCCACTCTCTAAGCAGCTTCTCCCAGAGCCATGTTCCTTCTATAATGAATGACCCTCTCTGGCTCAGACAGAGGCACTGTGGCCTACGATGGACATTTTTACGTCCTAAAAAAGCCTTATGAGCTCAAAATACTGCAACTCTAAAATGCATTTAATATCCACGATCTATGTGCTAAACACCCTATCTTGACAACGCAGCCTACTGTCGGGAGGGCGCCAATGTTCACATGTGACTTTGTGGCAGGAAGGGGTTCTGTCCTTCTCCAGTATCACATGATAGCCATCCTGCATGTTACTGGCCTGGTAAAGGCAAAACTCAAACCCCTAAATAGTTTCTACTCCGTGTGTATTGCCTTTATATATTAGAAAAGTTTTTTTAATCACTGTATTCTCCACATGTCATTGTAACTTTTTCTTTTACCTTAAATCAAAGCTTTGTCAGCTGGGAACTAGCTGTGCTCCCTAACTTTCCCCAGAGCTTCACGCCTGCTGCTGTCGGCTGTTAGAAGTCCCTCCCCAAATCGGATCTTTTCGGCAGGTCTGTACTCCCTCCTCCCTGCCCCAGAACATCTGGTCAGCTCTAAGTGGGCCAATGACCCACAGTGGCAAGGAAGTCGTTAGGTATCCATAGGGGGAGTCTGGATTCCTAGGAAGAGCCCAGAATTAAAGGTATAAGGAGGTGTGAAAGGCCAGGCTGTAGAAGAGCAGGGTGGCAGTGTGGGAGCAAAGGGCCTCCTAGACAGATGTGCAGAGGGAGGAAGCAAGGCCAGGCTCCCTTTACAGTCTCCCTCATATCAGTCTGTCTCCAGACGAGGGAGAGGTTAGAAAGAGGCGCTCTTTGGGCAGTCCTCAGCAGGAAGTGATAGAGGAGCTAGTCAGACACACGGACACACACACACACACACACACACTAGTACATATGCACACATACAGACGCATACATACATATACACATACATACACATACACGCACATACAGACACATACACATACCCATACACACACATACACATATATAGACACACACATATATATACATACATACACATACATAAACCCATACACACACATACACACATACAGACACACACATGCACACACATATATATATATATACCCATATACACACACATGCACACAAATTCACACACACATATACACATACCCATACACACACATACACATACACATATACACACACATATACACACATACATACACATACATAAACCCATACATGACACACATACAGACACACACATACACACATATATATACCCATATACACACACATACACACAAATTCACACACATATACATATACCCATACACACACATATACCCATACACACACACATTCACACACACACACACACATACACATCCATACACACACATTCACACGCATACACACACATTCATACACAAATTCACACACACACACACACACACACACACACACACACACACACACACACACACACACACACACAGCATGGGTAGGGGAAGGTGAGAGCCTTAAGTGCTGCAGAAAAAGCTCAGGCTTTGAAGTCCTGCAGCAGAGCCTCTGGGTCAACAGGCTGGCTGGTGTTCATGTTTTCAGAACCTACCCAGGGCCATCTCTTCCCCACCTACCCCCTTGTGGGGAGGGTAGAAATTACTGCCCGAGCACCTACAGCTTCATTACATCACAGAACCAAGGGACACGGTGGCCCCTCCCTTTCAAACTCGCTTTGCCTCCGTAACACCTACACTTAAGCCCTCTACGCCATAACTTGCACATACCTCTCAGTGCATACTGGCCGTTACTAAGAACACACACGGCAGCACAGTGGCTCCATACATACCCACAAGTCCTCACAAACGCAGCTCTCATTCCTTCCCCTGCCCTACCCACTCCACAGCCACATACAGCTTCTGAGGTCTGCTGGGCCCCGGAGGCCAGTGCACTCTCTTCCTCCATTCCTTGGTGCTGTATTGCTCTCTGGTTTCGTCAATTTCAGCTCTGGCTCTGGCTGTTTGTTTGTTTGGCTGGAGGTCCCTGGAGCTATCTGCCAGAGAGGAGCTTGGAGGAGCGGGGAGTGGCTACATCTGCTCTCGGGGGACCTCTGAAAGTTGGATAGAGGGAATCCCTGGTCCTGTGGCCTCTGTCCTTCCAAACCCAGCTTCTGAGAGGAAAGATCACCTCCTGTCACCTTCAAAGGCAGTGGGAAGGGGGAAACCAAAGAGGAGGCCACAGGAATAAAAACAGAAGGAAGATGCAAGGCAAGAAGTCTCAAGACAGAGACACACTTCAGCCACAGGATGGACCCCTGGGGAGTGTCCCCACAGAGCTGGAGGGTGAAACCACCATTCAATAGAGTGGCTGACACTCACAGCCTGCACTTGCCCTGCCGTCCTCTGGGGTTGTTCAGTCCTGTGTGACTAATCTATATGAGGGACTGACCTCTCAGCTCACTGAGTACCAAACCTAGAAAGCCCTAATTCCCCTCGGTCCTCCCCATTTGCCTCCCACCCTTCGCCCTGCCCCCAAGCCCAGCCCCCACTGACCTCATACAGAGTGTGGGCTCAAGCCTTAGGCTTCAGCATTCCCATGATCCTCCAGCACCCAGGCCTGGAAGAAGGCAGTAAAAGCGCAGGACTGTAGCCAGTCAGTGCTTGGGGACTGAGGACAAGAGTCTAGGTTTGTTCAGCATGTCTGGGTTAAACCCTACACCTACTCCCGCTATGGAGCAGCAGGCCCAGGTATCATCCTATGGAGTACCTCAGGGCAGAGACCCCACGTAAACTGCAGCAGTGCAGCGGGGTCAACACACAAATCCAAAACCCTAGCTATTAAACCCCAAACCCATACTCAGGATAACTGGTATCTTGGCCAATAGTCCCTTTCCCTACCCTTCTAGGAAACATACTTTTCTACAAGTTCAACATGCATGGCCCTTGCGACACTTTTCCAGATGCAGCAAAAATCTTTTTAAAAGAGAGAATAAACAACAACGGGTACCAGAGAAACTGAGAAACTGAGGCACGGATAATAGACTCTGAGGTAACCTAGAAAGATGAATCCCCTCGGGGTGCAGACTCCCTATGAGGCAAGAGAGACCAGGTCCACCAAATATTCTCTAAGTCTGTTCTAGTGTTCATTAAATGTCAGGTCCCAGGCTCTGGTCCCCACCCCCACTCCAGGGCACACCTGGCTCTAGCTAGCTCAGCTGGCCTTGTCAGCCTGTTAGTCTGCTCCTGAAAGGATGTTTTCTTCCCTCTGAGATTTGGACAGCTGCTGAGGAGAAAACGATATAGAGAACTGGGTGTTGCAGGGGGCAGAGCCACAGATGGTGCTAACCTGCAGGCTGAGTGGAGTTAAGAAGGTGGCCAGCTTGGCTACCACTTGTCCTGGCAGGGTGCAGGGAAGAGCTGCCTTCTAGTCACTGGCAAAAGGAAGTAGCCCAAGGTTCTGGAAGCAGGGCTGGTCTAGGACAAGGGAACAGGACCTCAATGGCAAGAGAAGAAAATGAGTCAGTTTATTTTATTTTATATTTCTTGTTTGTTTGTTTGTTTGTTTGTTTTCAAGACAGGGTTTCTGTGTGTAGCTCTGGCTGTCCTCAAACATGCTCTGTTGGCCTCATACTCACTGAGATCCACCTGCCTCTGCCTCCTGAGTGCTGGTATTAAAGGCATACGCTACCACTGCCCAGTTCAATGACATCTGTTCAGTTAAAGGGTGGGGTTAAGGACCAACTTCTAGGACCCATTACCAAACCCTACCTGGCCTCACTCCCAAACAGGTTGGCCCACAGCCCTTTCTTAGCTGATGGGAAGGGTCCAAGAAGAGGAAGACAGCATGGAAAGAAAGGGTGCTAGGCCTGAAAGTCATCCCCTACCCACTTCTGGAGGCAGGAAATGGTCAGAGGCAGAATCAAAACCTCCACTCTTCCACCTCACTCACTCACTCACTCACTCACTCACTCACTCACTCACTAACTCTTCCCCTCAGTGGTCTCACCAGCTCCCTTCTCTCCCAAGCCCCTTCCTGATGTCTCCAAGTACATTTCCTCCTGTACCTCCCCTGCCCCCACCCTAGTTACATAAGGGGCCTGAGAACACACAGAGGGAACTTTGTTGTCAAACCAAATCCATACGGAGCCGGAATCAGCCAAGGCAGCTGTTCCCCATTCCCTCCGCCTTGGCAGGGTTGAAACTCTGGGCAGGAAGCCCCTACACGCCTCCATTTGGGAAGACAGGGGACAAACACTGGCCCCAGGGCCCCTGGGCAGCTGAATGGGTGGCCGGGGATCAGTCACCATTGCGTTGGACCACAGCAAGGAACCAGCTGGTCTCCAAGAGAGAACAAAGCCCCAGTGCAAAGCCAAGGTCCCAAAGACAACAAAGAAGCCAACTCTAGGCCAGGAGCGGGCAACATTGTGCCAGGCTCTAGGCAAGGAGTACAGATCCATACAAGTGCATCCCAGGTTCTGTATACACGCACGCACGCGCGCGCGCACACACACACACACACACACACACACACACACACACACACACACACACTTAACATCCCAAGTACAAAAGGTGTGCTCACTGGGATAGGGCTAGGCAGAAACCTCTCTGCTCTAGCCAGCGCTCTCTCTCTCTCTCTCTCTCTCTCTCTCTCTCTCTCTCTCTCTCTCTCTGTGTGTGTGTGTGTGTGTGTGTGCGTGCCTCTAGGGCAACACTGGTTGCTCTGGAAAGCTGAAAGAGATGGGGGGGGGGGACAAAAGAGAGTCCAGAAGAAGAGGCAATGAGCCTAGAGAGAAGAGCCCACGGTGTTTATAAGGATAGTCCCCACACTCCATTAACATACCCTCTTTCCCAAGGCCTTCAGCCCTTGCCCTCTCAAATTGACATGGCCAGTTTAGTCTAGTCCAGGACACAGGGCATTTCCAGACCCTTCATTTTATCTCACCAAATCTGAGGGGCCCACTGCGCCCCAGAAGAGATTAGCCTCAACAACTGGGAGCATGAAAAGCAGACAGGCTAAAGAAGAAAGGCAAGGTGGTAGGGGTGGTTTCAAGAAAATCAGGGTCACACTTGAGGCTAGGCCCTGCACATTCTCTCTCAGCCTGGGAAGAGATGTTCTCGTGACCTTGAACAAGAAAAGAGGCCAGTCTGGGCTTCTACTCTTGTGAAAGGAAATATCATAGAGCAGGTACGAGGTACCAGTCAGGTGCTAGTGCAGGGGATATGATGATGATGATGGTGATGATGGAGTCCCTATCCTCCAGCAAGTTGACACTAATACCTAGCTCTTTGGTCTCTTGCAGGGAAAGAAATGTTTATCTCACTTTGCATTGTAATCCCTTAAGTGAGGCAGATACTAATGCCTGTACCTCAACAAATAAGCAGGCATTCTCATTTAAAACCAATCAAAAGCAAGATCTGCCTGTGCTCACTTGGCTGGACAGAGGACAACAGAAGTGACTCTGGGTCTTGCCCAGCTCCATGCCCTTCTTCCCCAGGGCCAAAAGGCAGGAAGTCCGCCTGGGGTAAAAGAAGGCCAGCCAGCACTGGTACATACTATATCGGAGGCACTGAATGTTATCTGCAGTGCTATCTCATTAAGGAGTGTTAATTTCTTGGAGGTGTAAATATTGCTAACAAGGGCTGCTGAGGGTAGGGAAGAAGGGAGGCTGTGAGAGCCCACAACCTGTCCCCACAGACTCAAATCCCCTGGCTTCATAGCATCTCGGAGGAGCCTTTGGCTCTGCCCGTACTCAGAGGTACCTTCCGGACTCAAGCTTGCAAGAGTGAGATGTGTGCAGACTGGAGAAAGCAGAGGGGCTCAGGAGGCCTTCCTAGGGAACACTGGCTCACACAATGGACAAAGGCCATTCAGGACAGTCCTTACCAGAAGATGACGGAGCCATGTGGCAAGGCTCTGGGAGCAAAGGCTAGGAGGTGACAAAGCCATATGGCATGCTACCAGGAACAGGAGAAACTCAGACGAACAGAGATTTAGAAGGCAAACAGACTTTTTTTTGTTCAGATGAGAAACCCTCTGTCCCAGTTGCAGAAGGATTTAGCTGGAACTCCAGTATGTGGAAGGAAGAACAAAGCCCTGAGTCTGTAGATGCCTCAAAACTGAGTGCTCAGTCCCCAAGACACGTTTCTTGGGCAAATAACAAGAAGTTGACACAGGAACAGGAAGTGAGGTTATGACTAGTCTTTGAAGGGATCTGAAAGTTACAAAAAAAAAAAAAAAAAAAAGGAGGGGGTAACTAGCTGACTTAAGAGTGGCGAACGGGGCATGTTCTCCTCGGGGACCCCTGCCTTCCTGTGTCTGAATACACCCTTATCCTAGCACAGGATGACTCTGGGCAGCATAAAGACAAAGATAGAAAGCCTGAGCCACATTTTCCCAATGTTTACCAAGCAATCGTTCGCTAGTCTTCATTTCGGACAATAAGAAAGTACCGGTGAGAGCCAAGGGCAGCGGAGGGTACATTTAGTCCCAGCACTTGGGAAGCCGAGGCAGGCAGATCTATGAGTTCTGGGCCAGCCTGATCTACAGAGTGAGTTCTGAGACAGCTAACTAAGGCTACACTGTGAGCAAAACAGACAAAGACCCTAGGGCTTGAAGTCCTAAACCTTCCAGGAGGAAAATTCCTTAAAAGTGCTTAGACCCACTCCACACTACGAAAAAGCCTCCCTGTCCTTTGTCTCTCTTCTACACTGCCCTTGTCTCTGTCAAGGTCACAGATGTGTCTCAATGACCCTCAACGGCCATCACACAGCATGCTTCTAAAAACTTGAAGGTGGCCATCTGAAGAGGCCCTCGATGCTGCCTCTCCCTAGCCAGCTGGTGCAGTCTGCGACGAGGGAATGTGTGCATTTTATTTTATAGCAAAGTAAAAATGTGCATATCTTCCCTCCAGTTCTGTGACAATCACTTGGGATCAAAGTAACTATAGCTGAATTTTTCCATTCCCAGAGCTCCAGGACCCCTCCAGGCTATGCCATCAGTAATCTGACAAATCCTCAACACCAGTGAATGCCCGGCCCAGCATCCCTCCTCCTGGGGCAATGCCCTCAAAAGGACAAGATGGGGGGTCTTTGAGTCAGCCCAGACCAGGGTTCACAGAGCACCAGACAGCAGAGGTAATCCTCTCTAAATCCAGGCACCGCACCAGGAACGGTGACCTGGGTGGGTGCCCGGGCTTAGACACCAACAGAGCCCCTCCCCTTCCCCACGTGTCCCAGCGGTTGCCCAAGAAAGTCTTTTCAGCCTTGTGGGCGGCGGCCGCATTTCCAAGGAATAAGAAGAGCAGGCAGGCAGGGCAGATGGAAGTAATTACCGGCGGGGCAGGCGGGCGGGAAAGAGGCGAGTAGCAGAGTTGGGAGGGGCCAGCAGGGAAGGAGACAGGGAGGGAGGGGAGCCCTGGCCTGCCCCACTGAAAGGGCTGAGGAGCCCAACTAGACATAGGTTCTGGCAGCATTGAGAGGCCTGTATTCGTAGTCCCCCTTTGATACTAAATCTCCATGACCTTGACTTCTTTCTCTCATATATATACATATATGATGGGACTGGTTAAGACAAGCTCCACCTCAGAAGTAGAGAAAACAGGGCTGAAAATTGCAGGCTTGGGAAACACTCTCAGTCTCCTGGCCATACAGTTTATGAGTGGAGTATGACCTTGGTGGAGTAACTGTCATCTTCTCCAGCCTGTTTAATTACAAATGGACTTCCTTTACAAAGAGGCTTGCACGAGGTAACTCGTGGGGTACTGCAATGCTCTCTCTCTCTCTCCCTGCCCTCTTTTTCAGTTTTCCTTTAAACAGTGTGTGTTCTCACAGGTGTGCGCCTATGGCTGTGAACACCCACCACAGTGTGTGTGTGTGTGTGTGTGTGTGTGTGTGTGTGTGTGTATGTGTGCACGTGCACACGCAGATCAGAGGACAACCTCAGCCTTTAACCTTGTTTGAAACAAGGACTCTCTGTTGATCACACAGCATATGCCAAGACAGCCGGCCCTCAAGCTTCTAGTGATTCCCCAGTATCCATCTTCCACCTCACTATAAAAGTCCTGGGATTACAGAGGTCTGTCCTCCCACAAGTCTCAGGGGCTCACTCAGGCCCTCGAGATTAAGTAGCAAGTGCTTTTACCTACAGAGGCATCCTGCTACCCCTAATAAATTGTTTGAGTCAAAAACTCATGTAATCCAGGCTGGCCTCTAGCCTCTAAACTCCGGTCTTCCTCCCTCCACCTCAGAAATACTAGGATGAACCGCCATGCCTAGCCCTAAGTCCCTTTTTTACTGTAAGAGTATGTATGCTTCAACATATAGGACAGAGGGTAACCACCGATGCAAGTGGCATCACTGTAGCAGCTGTGGAACTCACACCTAGAGGAAGACTCAGGCCCCATGCAGGAAAGGACACCATCAAGCTTCAACCGTTCTTGGGCTTCCTCACATTCACTGGGCATCAGCTCAGACCCTTGCCTCACCTCACACCGAGCTGCAGCTTCCTTCTCCCTGCCCAGCCTAGAGCAGATTCAAGGGCTTCACAATGGACACAGTCACAGCTGCTTTCTGCCTGGCAGCTTTAGGGATCAGGTAGGAAGAGCTGCACTTTCGGACGCCCATATCCTGAAAGCAAGAGCCCAACATAACCCTTGGGTGGATTTCAGACCAGGCTCTGACTGAGACTTTCTTACTCCTTGGGACCACGAGCGGCCGCTACCTCCACCTGCATTAGTCAGACACACCTCAAGACTGCAGAAGGTACGGAGGGTTGGAGGGCATTCTCCACCTCTGGGGGGAGAGGGGGAGTTCTGATGTGTCGGAGCTTCTCTGGAAAAGGCTAACCAAAGGCTAACGACTACAGCCGTGTCCTAGGCACTTCCTTGTGGAAACTAAAAACTTTGGGTTAGAGCCAGGGATATTCAGGAAGAAGGGGGATCCTAAGGGCTAGAGAAAAGAAAGAGCAGGAACTATGCTGTGCGGCACCAGTTCATTGCAGGGAAGTGGTGTTAGGGGATTCAACACCGGGGAGTGGAGTGGGGACCGGGAACTCCACTTGCACTGCCCTCCGATGCCCTAATCTATCTCCTAATGGATACAGCTCTGCCCTGATCAAAATCTGTAGGTTCAGCCTTCAGACCTTCTTAGGACCTCACGCTCCTCCCTGAGGCCATGGCCTGGAACCTGACAGCTTGCAGTCACTGTATTACACAACGAATACAATTGTCTTGTGTTATCTGTAGTGGTGTCCTGTCTCCGATGCAGGGTGTAGACCTTGAACCGTGATAACAGGGGTTCTTACTTCATGGGGCAGCCACTCTGAGAAGACAACAGAGGCCTAGAGTATCCTGCAGAGCAGGGGCAGATGCCAGCCCAGTAGAGTAACTGCAGACCGGCCATGCCTCGAGATGGTGCTAGGAAGCGGGACTGACCTCTGTTCTTCCATACTCAGGGAAGAAAGGAGGTCCCTCCCAGGATTTCTGATGATCCCAGAAAGGGGCAGATTCTTAGTTCTACCCGGAAAATGAAATCCTATGACACTAAAACAGCTGGCAGGCTAGAGAGGCCAAGGCACTTTTGTGGGTAAGTCACTGGTTCCGGGAAGGGAGCAAGATAGGGAAGGGAAGAGAGCCTAGAAGGCACTGGGGGCTTCCTCACCCTGGGCCTCCACCCCTAGTGAAATGGGGGGCTTCCACTCTTTGAATAGCAACTAATTCTCAAGCTAAATATCCCCTTCAGTTTAAAGCCTAAGCAGGCAACTCTAAAAAGAATGTGTATGAGTGTCTTGCGTGAATGTGGTGAGTGTGTTGTATTTATGTGCACTGCGTGCATGCCCGAGCCTGTGGCTGCCAGAAGAGGGTGTTGGATCCCCTGGACCTGGAATTAGCCACTATATGGGTACTTGGGGATCAGTGCTATCTTTGGAGAGATATAACCCCAGAATAACCTTGGAGAATAACCCCAGAAGAGGGTTATTAAGACAGGGAGGGTCTCAGGCTGGAGAGTTGGCTCAAGGGTTAAGAACACTGACTGCTCTTCCAGAGGTCCTGAGTTCAATTCCCAGCAACCACATGGTGGCTCACAACCATCTGTAATGGGATCCGATGCCCTCTTCTGGTGTTGTCTGAAGACAGCGACAGTGCACTCATATACATCAAATAAATAAATAAATCCTAAAAAAAAAAAAAAAAAAAAAAAAAAAGACAGGTTCTCATGTAGCTCAGGTTGGCCTCAAACTCCATACAGAACAGAAGATGGCCTGGGGGGTCTACTATCAAAGTGCTGGCACAACGTCTCCAGAGTGCTGGGATCATAGGTAGGTACCACCGCAATAAGCTTAGACAGCAAAAGAGATCACGATTAAAGAGTTTAAGACAGGTGAGCACATTACCAACTGCATTTCTTGTGCGCGCCCCCCCCCACACACACACACCCAGTACTGGGACTGCAGGGACTGTAGGCAGCTTATCTGGGAGCCACACCCACAGTCCCTAGTTGACTTTTATGACTTCAGTCTACATCCCATTCTTTATGTCCACTGTCACCTTGAAAACTTTGGGGGCTGGCCCCAAATCCTGGCTTGCTATAGTGGAAGTTGGGGATAGGAGGTGTTAGGGAGGGTGAAACGAGTGGGAGGTGGGGGTCCGGGGTTCACTAAAGCAGCCAAAGATGCCTCTCCCTATGCAACAGGACAGGCCGTAAGGGATGCTCAGAGGAGGGCAGAGGCAGAATAAGTCTGGGGAAGCTGAGTGGCGTCAGCTTTCTCAAAGGATGTTTGCAGACCAACTCCCAACAGAGCAAAATATGTCCAGTTATTTCCCAGGCCCTACGTGACTGGCACCTCCTAGGTAGCACTCTAGGAATGCCTGGGAAAGTAAGGTTATAGGTGGAATTTCAATAGTCAACTAGCAGCTCTTCCTGTGTGCCTCTGATATTTACATGTATCAATTCGTTTACGACCTCCTGGGTAGAGTCCTGGAAGGGCCAAGAGGGATCTGGAGAACTGACCCTGCCCTGTGGTACAGTTCTGTGCCCCTTGTGACAGACAATGGACACTGTGGCACTGTTCACACTTAGCCTAGCCTGCAAGCAGTAGTTGCCTTCTAAGCCTGGCCCTGGGGATCTAGCCTAGAGGACAGAGAACACAGGAGATCAGGCTCACAGACCAGAAGTCTACTCCTCCGACTGGGAATGGCAGTGGTACAAGACACGTTGGCATCTCGGAGCTGCCCACAGGTGCCAGCCAGCAAGGGTCTCAGAGAGGCACCTAGAACAGACATGACAACGGTTCTGTCCCCAGCTCTAGGTCAACTTCTCAGTCCTATACTATTCCTTCTCACTGTCCACAAGCCAGGCAACTTTGAAGCACAGTTGCATAGGTCCAAAGACCCCCTGATTCCTTGGACACAGCCACCCTGCGATTGGCAAGCCCACCTTTGGACTTTACTCAGAGACCTTGCAACTCCAGCACACAGGCAGACCCTGAAAACTTGTCACCTCTAGCAAAGCCAGCCCACATGTCCTGGACTTCAGAGGATGCTAGCGGTGGTAGTCACCTATTGAGCCAGAGCACAAGAGCGACAGGGGTGGGGGTTTGAAACTTTCCGGAGGATTGCCCTGTTCACTCACTCCTAGAGAGCGAAACAAATCAGGCTTCCCGCGAAAATCTAGTCCAGGAAAAGAAACCCAGCTCCCAGGGCTGTGGCCACCCTACACTAACCCCACGCAGCGTGGCGTCCACGTGCCGGGCCCCGACCACCTCCCCAAGCCGTGGCGGGAGGCTGGAGCCTCGCAGCCCCGTCACTCCCCGCCCTCCGCCGCGGGGCCCCAGAGCCCGGCAGCCGCGTACTCACCCTCGCGGGTGGAACGGGGCGGGGCGAGGTAAATCCGCGCGCAGCTCCGATCCGTTAGGCGCCCCGACTGGCGGGGCAGCACTGGCGTAGTGGCTCCGCTCGGCCCGGTCCCTGTCCCCGGAGCGGGGCCGGCCTGGGAGCGGGCAAGTCCGCCTGAAGGGGAGGCGGGGGCCAGGGCTTGGGCGGGGGGCGGGGAAGGGGCCGGACACGCTTGCGCACACGGTCGGGAAGCCGACAGCCGCGAACGCCGCGCTGGAGGGAGGGTGCACCGAGGGAGGGAGGCAGGGTGTAGAGAAAGGAGGGGGCTGAGGAGGGAGGGAGGGCACCGAGGAGGGAGGGCACGCCGAAGGAGGGAGGACGCAGAGAAAGGAGGGAGGGCACCAAGATGGGAGGGTGGGGGCGTGAGGCTGCCAGGAGACTGGGTTTGGCGTGGAGGCCTCCGGGCCTGAAGAGAGACGGCCGGGGTACAGGAGGCTGGATCCGGTGAGGGCAAGCCCAGGGCAAGGGCTGCCTGTGAGTGGTTCTAAGATGAGTATGCCCAACATTGCCTCCAGCACTGATCCCACGCTCTCCTGGTAACAATAACCAAGAACGGCTTCTTTGCTGTCCACGCGCGGTTAAAAAAAAAAAAAGTATCCTTTTCTCTGTACAGAAACTGAAGTACAAGAGTGGGAGTCCATCCTACCAGTATCCTCCCATGCCCTCAGAGCAGTCAGGTGACCTAAATTCACGAGCCTTTTCTCTGCCCCGGGCTGGCCAGTGAGCCCTAAACTGCCCCCTCAGAACCCTCCCTTGCATACCCAGTCTTAGCCTCGGATAACTTCTCAGTTTCCGTTCTTGCTGAAGGCGCCAGGCATCCTGTCTCCAGGGGAAACCCCTTCAAGACTTTAACCCTGATTCCTTGGGCTCTAGAATTGCCTGGACTGAAGAACAGTGCAGAAATCACCCTCAGGACTATCCATTTCAGGAGCCAGCACAGTGTTACCCAGTTCCTAGCTTGAGTACCCTGTGGCTAGAGTGTTAGGTCCAGTCCCCTTCCCCCGGAAGCTTACTATCTTGTTGCAGAGAAGGGGTGGGGGGTGTTGTGCTGGACTCCAAGAACCAGGCGGCAGAGGATGTGACTAAGTGTAAGATATGAATAACTGACAGTAAGGCCGAGGGTTTTAACGGAGTTTAAAGTCATCCTCAGGGAAAGCTGGAGGTCTCATGCTGGGAACCTCCAATTCACAAATTCTACTCTGTAGAAACAAAACGAAGAGGCAGCCTCCAGCTTCTTCTACTAGTGACTGTTCCTAGGTGAATTATACTTTGCTCTTTGACAGCGCACCAAACCCTGGTTTTATTTGAATGGTGTCTTTGGCCCGTCACCTAGTCACTCAACAAATATTTATTACATATCATGCCCTGGTCCAGAGCGAAGTTGGGAAGAGAGAATACAATGACTATGTCTCTGTGTTTGGCAAGGAAAAAAGAAGGATCATCTTTTGCAAAAGAAAAACTGCCCCAGGAGAAAGAGCACCTGGGATATGTCTGGCAAGCTGATCCAAGAGACAGTTGCCCAGCCTCCAAACCTGGCTGAGTCTTCACCAAGCTAGGTACAAAGACAAGTTCACACTTCTTGCTAAAGGTAAAATTCTATCATAAAATTGAGCTTGATTTTTTTTTTCTCCTGGAGACCTGAGTTCCAATTCTGCTTCTGCTTTTCTTTTCTTACTGGGTATGAAAAGACCAATGGAAATGACTGAACTTATTCAAAGGGCATTATTAGTATTGAACCAGACCATGGAGCTGAACATGTCCTGAAATCACCACATGCTACATATAACTACATGCTCAATAAACATGCAGATAAATGCCTTTCAAACATATAAAATGCATTCAGAAGCACAGAAGCCCAACCTCCCCGCCTACCCCAGTCCCCATCCTCTACTTTAGCTTGGTATGTGTGACTTTTTCCCTTGCACTTTCTTCCTCCACCCCCTTTATCAAAGACGATCTCACGAAGTAGTCCAGGCTGACCTGGAACTTGTGACCCTCCTGCCTCAGCCTTCTGAGAACCAAGGTTGCAGTTTCTTAACAGTACAGACAGACGCTGAGTCAGCAGCTTAGAAGCCCTGACATGGTGTGTGGAAGAGAGGGAAGGGATTCTAGTATAAAGGCATTCTTTCATCCTAGACTTCTGGGTTCCAGGTTCTTGCCAGTCCCACTGTACCCCTGGACAGGACACTACAAGTTGCTTATCACGAGTCAGGGTTGTAACAAGCTGGGCTTTGGCCTCACGGGACTATTCCTTTCCGAGGTTAGCTGTGACGAGGCGAGCCAAGGCAACCTTCAGAGTAACAGCAGTAAGTCATACTCCGCTAACAAGCAAAGCACCCCCATCCCCATCCTTTAGATTCCTCCTTTACCTTCCCTGGTCTCCTAGTTAGATGTGGCCAACACCCGACTCCTGCCTGGGACAACCCCTGGAACTTCAGAGGGGGCAGGTGTATCTGGGCCAGGGAGCCCTGTCTCCGAGGCTCCTGCTGGACAGGCAGCTACCTGACAAATGTGCCTCCTCCCACACATCTGGCTCCTGTCCCTCGAATGTGCCACGTTCACATCCTGGAGGAAGGGACAGCAAGATGCCATTTGAGGAAGAAATAAACCCAATCCAGCATCTCGGGCACTTTTAAAAATAGCAACCCCAGGATGGTATTTCAGCTCCTATTTTTATCAGATTTATAAAGCCGGACCGTGGCGTTGAACTGTTCTCAGGGATCTCAATAGCAGGAGACATCTCTATTGTAGTGTGTAAAACCTGCAAGCAGGCCAAGGCTAAAATGCATTCCAGGACCCTTTGGGTTGGAAGAAATCCCAAGCATGTGGCTCCTGCCTGCCTTCAGAGCCCAAATCAATTAACCACAGTTTGTGGCCTTTTTCCTTAAAATCTAAGCTGGGTGGAGTGGAACATGGCTGCAATCCCAGCACTCAGAAGGCTGAGGCAGGAGACTCAGAAGTACCAGGCCAACCTAGCTTATAGACACTGTCTCAAAAATAACCGGGCACGGTGTAAAACCCAGGTACCAGTGTGTAACACAAGTACCATTGAGGATGCTGCCGTCATGACCTAATCACTTCCCAAGGGCTCTGCCTTTAATGCTGTCCCCTGAGATGTTAGACTATTATACAGAGGCTATGGCAAGTATCTAGTCCCCAAATCTTTTAGATCACTCTCATGGCAGGAAAACAGCTAAAATTTATTAATAGTCCTATGCTTAAAAATCTTTTTTTAAAAAAATGTGTATAGGTGTTTTGCCTGCACATGTTTGTGTACCTTGTAAGTACCTGATGCCTGTGGAAGTCAGAAGAGGGCATGGGATCCCCTGGAACTGCCATGTCTGTGTGTGTGTGTATCGGGGTGCGGGGGGAGCCAAGCCCAGGAACTCTGGAAGGGCAACCAGTACTCTTAACCACTCTGTCATCTCCCCAGCCCCTTAGGAAATCCTCAAGTACCCTGTGGAGTAAACATGGCTGTGATCCCTATTTTATGAACAAAATATAAGTCGCTCCAGTGTATACTTGTTTATGGTGTGGACTCTTAAGCTGGAGTCATTTTGCCTCCCAAAGTAGACAAACAGACTGAAGGGACAAACTAGAGGAACAGAACATTACCCATTAGGCTTGGGGAGGCAAAGTTTTACTCATGAGGATAGATTATTAAGATCTGCCCTCTTCCCTCCAATTCTCTCTTGAGGAAAAATGCTGTAATGAAACTCAATGGCAGAATACTTGCCTAGCAGGCATGAAGCCATGGTTGTTCAATCCTTTGAGCTGCAAAAATCTATAGTATTATAGTATTGTGTTACAGTATTAGTATCGATTGATAGATATATTGGGCTAGAAAGATGGCTCAATAATTAAGAACACTCACTATTAAAGGACACTGTTGAGGACTCTGGTTCAATTTCTGGCTTAACGAAATACAGTTCCAGGGGACCTGATACCCCTATTGGCCTCCATGGTCACTGCACACACATGGTACACAGACATACATGCGGGAGAAACACCCATATACAGTAAATACAAAACTTTAAAGGTATATATGAAAAGTATTTTTAAAGACTTTTCTCTTGATATTACCTAATAAAGTAGAACAAGTGTTTACATTGCACATTATAAGTAATCTAGAGGGGATAGTATAAAGGATTTGGACTGACAATATTATACCCCCTATAATGCTTGAACATCCAGAGTATGGGCCTTGGGGTGGTGTGTCCTATAATTAAAATCCCAGGTACACCAAGGTAAAGACTATTCTAGTGTTCTGGACAAGAAACTATCACAGGAGAAACGTTTTCAAATATCTGTGCGTGATTCTTGTTTCTAATCTCAGAGCTCTTTATTCAACAGGGACATGCAAAATGGAGCTTGAATATATATTCTTTCTCTTGGCCTTGTGCTGACAATTCTGCTCCATGAGAGGGCTTTGGAGAGCACAGAGAAGTTGAAGGGCCACAGCAGCCACGTGTCCTTTGCTTCTCATCTTCAGCCAGGTCGGAAGAGCCAACACTAGAGGCTAAAAGCCATTTGCGAAGGTGTCCCTGATTTATCTGGGAAGGGCGACATCTGTCATTGCCCCAGCGTGCATTCGAGGATCTCATTGCCAGAGCAGGGCTGGCATTTGCAGTTTGCTCAGGGAGGACCGAGTGTAATGCATTCTGCTCAGGAAACTTGGTCCCAGGAGACAGACGTTGTGCTCTGGAGTGACAGCAGGAGGAAAGACTGAGGCAGAAATACCTCTGCCCTGCTTTGGGAACTCAGGCCCAGTTCCATTCCTGTGCTCTACACATTTGGTGAGCGTAGTTCCACAGGCCCTAGGGCAGAAGTCTCAGCTTCCCAGGGCTGATATTCACCCTGTAAGGAGGCAATGAGTGTTTGTAAAATACTGAAAGCTCCACAAAATGACTTGTTACACAAATGTAAGCTGTCACAATGTTGATTTGTCTTAAATCAGTTTTACCCAGCCAGGACCCCAGGTGTTAGGAAGTTCGAATGAATGGTAAGATGTTCTCAACTCTGTGGCCTCTCGGTTCTAAAGGAAAGGCAACAAGCCAACAGATACAGCAAGAATGAAAGGCCAAGGATGTGAGGCTACCCAGACGAGTCGTGTAGGAGTCTGTCAGTGAGGGGACCCCACAAAGACAAAAAGGGTATTGTTAGGATCTTAACACCAGATTGCAGCCAGGCCGCCTGGCAGAAACCTCAGTGAGATGAGACACTGGGGGCTCGGAGATGGGCATGGGGTGCTGGGGTCTGAGGGGAAAGCCGCAGTGAAGAGAACTGGCTGACTCTGAAGGGACCCTTGCCAGACCTTAGGCAGAGGCTGGTCCTTTCAAATACAAGAAAACTTAAAAAGCAAGGCCTGGAAGGAACCTCTGTGACACCAGGTAAGTAAGGTATATATCACTATCCCAGGGAGGCATCTCCTTGCAAAAGAAGCCAAAAGGAGGACATAATTGGCTAACAGGAATGGGGAACCAGAAAGGTTATCCAGAGCACAGGTCTATGCCCTAGGGAGGAGGAGTACCTGGCCTTCCCAGGCTTAATTACTACCCTTGCAACTATGACCCCATGACCTCACTAACCTGTCTCCATGAATAAGCAACTGTTCTTTCCCTGTAGGGGAAAACATCATCCCAACCAAGCCAGACATGGTGAGATTATAGCACGTAACAAAAGTCAGCCTGTATGTGAGCCTGAACTCACAGGCAGCACAGCTGGCATGAGCAACCGAGAGCACGCGAAGTGGTAGGAGGGTTGTGTGTTCTGGAGAGGCCTCATCTGACACCAACACCTCCTGTCCCCAGGGCTCCAGGGCACATTCAGTGCCATCTGCTTTCAAAGAAGAGGAGCAAGTGAGACCCAGGAATCTGCCCTGCAAGCTGAATGCAGCTCTAAGAAAAGATCTGTCAGCCTTCTCTCTGCAAACCCATAACGCCGCCCAGGAGAGCTTTTTCTTTCTGTTCAGGAAACCACTAGGTTTTGTGGCAGCCCATGAACAGATCTGGCTGACACTTGTAACAGATACTCCTGCTTTGGTTACCACCAGAATAACTGCAGGTCCATGTGGTGGCTGGGTATACTCCTCAACGCTGGGGTGCTTGAACTGCAGAAAAGGCTGACTTAGGACCAGGGTAGCTTTATTGTGCCTCACTTAAGACTTGCTAGGGGCTAGAGTGGCCTCAGGTTCTGACCATTCACTCCAATTCTCTTTTTGTTTTTTTTTAAATAGGGAATCTCTCAGAGGCACCAAGGTCCAAGTGCTTGCCATTATAGGCAGTGACAAGGGGTCCCACTGAGGGACTCCCAAATATAATAGTTGGGCACTGAATCAAAGCTCTTAGTTCTCAGGCCAGGGGATGCAGAGTCACAGCCATCCACCTTCCTCATGCTTTCGCCCTGGTCACTTCAGAGTCCAATGCCCTGCATCTCAGAAGAGAGCTTCCAGAACAGGGCACAATATCTTTAGCCTTCCCCTGCCCAACAGTAAACACTAGCTCTGCTCTGACAGTAGGATACAATTGTCCTTTGTGCCGGAGGGTGATCTCATGGTGCTACGTGTTCTGGTGAACAGTGGCGGATGTCACCCTTCTGTGGTAGGCTCCTGCCAGCACCATGGCTGATCATCAGCCTGTGATACCCTGACAGCCTTGAGATTCTGTGAGGCACAGCGCTGATCAGACAGTCCCCAGCCTCTCCACTGCAACCAGATCATTTTGCCCTGATGGTGTTTTAAAGTTTCTGGCTGCCCCATATGAGTTTGTTTTGTCTTTCTGCATAGATAAACTCAAGGCCAGGGTTTTGCTGACCATATAACAGAAGCAAAGGCAGGCTTTGGGGGTTTGCATCATCGGATTCTCAGGAAAATGTTGCTGATTCCAGGCATCTATCTCCAGCCCCTCAACTTATCAACAGCCTTGACACACACAGGGTGTGACCTCATTACTGGGGGTGGGGCGTGGGGGGTGAAGGAGGAAGTGGCATCTAAAACCTCCACAGACTATTTCTGGAAAGGTTTTGAATTTGGTGTTAAGGGTGGGATCAAACTTGTTCAAAAGGAGAGTTGGAGAGAGAGGAACATGGCAGTAGATTTGGAAGGAGTGTGCAGGGAACGGGGGACTTGGGACAAGGGAATCAGGTACAGAAAGCATAAGGAGATGGAGGAAGTCCTTGAACCTTCCAGGCAGCCGTGACTCACCAGCTGTGACGACGTCCAGAAACTGTTAATCTTTCCCAAAAGGTCCCCACCAGTTCTGCCAACTCCCCTCCCCACTTGTCTTCCCGCCATCCCCTGCTACACCAGGCTACACCACCAGTCCTCACCAATAAGAAAGTTCTTCATTCTCATGTGAGGAATAAACCAGTACAAAAAAACCCAGCTTACATTTGACCTTTGCTGAAAGGCCAAGAAACTACAAAATACATTTTAGGAAAATCCCTTAGAGATAAAAACCCAGCCCACACTACCCCAAGCCCAACCCACTAGTTCCCCTCTCTTCAGGCACTCAACAACTCAGGGTTGCTGGGCCTTCTGCAGGAGCTGAAGCAGGGGGTCGTCGGTCCTGAGGGCGAAAGTAAGAGTGCGCCGCTGATAATGCTTGGGGTCACACTCCAGGTTCTCGATCACTTCAGCCAGCAGGTGCGCCCTCTCCACACCTGAGCCAGGAGCCTCGAAACCCAGGGCGGTGAAATGTACATGCAGGTGGTAGTAAGAGGGCAGGTAGTGCAGGTACACACGCAGACGGTCTCCTGTTACCTGGTAGCGCTTCAGGATGGCTTCCTGGTGAGGAAAGGCAGTGATAAAAAAGGTCATGGAGCTGAGGAGCCAGCACCCCCACCCACTGACCTCCCCAGTTGGACCTTGCTACAGTTGCCCTGGGATGGCTACAAAACCAACCAGCTCTCTGCCCTACCTGCCTCAGATCTTGGTCTAAGATATTTGAAAATATGGTGACACAGCCAAGCTGAGATATTCCTCAATGGAAACGAGCCTCAGTCATTTCAAGCCTCAAAAGATGGGCTTTTTCCTTTGGGAGTGCGGGAGTCCCAGCTCCTAAGTTGGCCCAGTGTTCCAAGATTGCAGACCCGCAGTGCCTGAGCACTTGTGAAGGAGGTAGGAGGCTGTGTGGAGATGGCTGTGTTAGGAAACGCTGCCAGGAGGGCCTCCAGGAAGGGCTCTGAGACCTCCTCGGGGCTCCTTGTAGAAGAAAGCACTTGAGTTGGCCCTGGTTCCTTCTCCCCATCCACCCTGCTCAGACCTCTGTGGACTCAGAGTTTAGCCCCAAATTGTATGCTGCCTTCAGTGCTACCAATGGAGGATCAATAGCAGTAGAGTGATTGGGGGGGGGGGCTGTGGGGGGCACAGCTTTCTGGGAAAAGAGTTTGGGGTAAGCCTGCCAAACTGCTGGGGCAGGCTCCTCTTAGAGAGAACACCACTCTGTGCCATGGGGGGTTTCCCAAAGGCTGCTACTTGAGAAACTAGTGGCTCCATAAAGGAAGAGGCTAGAAGGATGACAAGCAGAGAAGGTGGTTAGGGCACAGAGGTACAAGAGACAGTTATCTAGTTAGTACCCCAGCTCTGCGGAAGGGAAGAGTACTTCCTGGTTGGGCAACTTGTAACTGCTGGCCCCTGGCAGGACAGGTGTCTTTACATAGTCCAGAAAAAAGGCTGAGGTTCAGCTTGTACAGTGGTGGATTCAAAAGAGATCCCAACCAGATCCCGAGGTCTGAAAGTAAGCCATTCAAGGGCCCTGGGAAAAGACTCAAAACAGCAGGCCGACCACAGACCAAGGCTGCTAGTCAGTCTTCTCCCACCCTGTCTCTCCTGCCCTGATGGCTCCTTTCCCTATCCCATAATGTCCCAGATAGAAAGTACCTCCAGAACACTGGGTGCGGCAGAATTCAGCTGGCCTTCAGTCTAGGTGAGAAGGTATGTGCATAGACACAAGTCAAAGTCATGTGACCCATATCCAAGGAACTCATCTGACACAAGGTGGTTGTCATGAACAAGACAGGTAAATCTGGGATGGGACGGACACAAGCCTATGAGTAGAGGGGCCTACAGATGAAGGTAGGGGAGGGCAAGGAAAGGAAGGTGGAAATAGAGCTGGAGTGTCCAGCAGGACTGCCTATGAATTAACCAACTTCTCGTAGTGTTCATGACTGAAATCCAGACTGAGACGTGTGAGGAAAAAGACCCAAGGAATGTGCTACAAGTCTGGGCTTCTGCATTGTGAAGCAACTCACTTGTCCTTCTCGGAGAATGTTCCTCAGTAGTGGCAGGTGCTCTGGAGTGAGATCTCGAAGTGATCTGATACCCCGGCGATGGCAAATGGCGATCAAGTACAGGTCATCAAGCTGTGCAGAGATCACAGGACATACAAGACAATGCTAGTTTTAGCAAGGAGGCTACCAGCCAGGGCACTCCTCCCCATAAGGCCAATCCAGGATACCCTACAGAGAACCAATGAGCAGGTACCATGGGTGTCTGTCTGCCCTGGATGACAAGGATTAGCTGAACAGGATTTTTGTGTATTCTTTGGAACTTGGTGTGGTGGTACACACCTGTAATCCTGGCACTCAAGCAGAAGGGCTGAGAGGTCAAAGTCACTCTGGACTATATACAGCAAGACCCTTTCTCAAAAAGAACTTAAGGAAGAAAAATACAAAACGAAATTCTCCATCTGGGAATGTCTACACACACATACACCACAGAGTGGGCAAGCTCAGATGGGCAAGCACGAAAGTCTTTGTCCTGAAGAATTTACAGTGTATGTCATTCTCCTGTGTGAAATACTGTATGCACAAAAGCCTGGAAGCTTTTTGTTTCCTTAGTGCTGAGGACGGAACCAGGGTCTTCTGCATGCCTATCAGAATCTCTACCACAAAGCTATTTCCCCATGACACACAGTGATCAGTCCACAAGAGGAAAGACAGTCCAGCTAGCTGACCGACCAGAAAGTTTTCCAAGGGAAAGCAGGGGACCTAGATCTAAGAACTATGAAGGTGAAGGTTCAAAAGGTGACAGCTCAATGTATGTGGAGTCAAAGGTGCATGCAGGGGTGTGAGGGACACATGGAGGAAGCGTCCTGGGGCCTGTCAACTATTTCTCTTCCTATCTCAGTGGTTCACAGAAGACCTTTCCTGCAGTCCTTCCTGTAAATGGAGCCTGGCTGAAAACCGGGAGGTCACAAAAAGCAAAGAACCAGTGTCAACAAGATCCTGTGCCAGAGAGCAAATGAACTCTTTCTCTTGCCCGGAAACCCCTCCCACGCCCTCCCTGCTCCCCAAACCTTGGCCTTGCTCCGTCATCACACCCATGTGCCAGGCTGCGGAGACAAATCCAGACAGAATACAGCAGCCCCTAGTCCTGAGGTCTGACCTGCTAGATTCCTCAAGGAGATAAATTTGGGGACCATGAGTCACCCAGCCAAATCCCCAAGAGCCCTAATGTAAGAACTGGGAATGAGAGCATCCCTCTGGCCTCTGGTGTCCAAGGATGTCATTCTTTGTGTGGTAGTCATTCTTCCCACCAGAGTTAGAGGAACCTGGGCTCTGCCCCACAGCTGCTGTCCGAGCTGTGCCCACCAGGCCTTTCTTTTACAAGTCCCACCTGGATTCTCCTTTCTCGTCTTGTGCCCAGGTAACGTACTGACTTAGTCCAAAGGGAAACCGGGAAATAAGAGGGCTTGATTTGGGGCATATGTTTTGGCTGTAGGATGCGTCACTATCACAGGACACTCAAAAGCATTTGTTTTCACTGTCCGTGAACAAATCCCAAACACCACACTAAATGGTACGTCCTGCTCCACTGGCATGGAATGAGGCGGGGAGCCTGCTGCTGTCGGCTCACAGGCTGGGTGAGAGAAGGGACCATTCTTTGATGTTAGACATGAGGAAAGGATTTCTGCAGGCAGCCAAAGATCCTCCTGGCACAGAGAGAACAGAGCTGAAAAAGGAGCCAAGGCTTGAGACCGATACTCCATTAGGTGGCTTATCGGTCGCTCTAGGAAGACGTTTTATAAAGCAGGATAAAAAAATAAACTAAGTTTTCTGGGAATGGCAGGAGTTAAACTCCTAGGGACTTGAAGGAACGATTCCTGGTCTGAGAACTTTGAGCCAAAGAGCTTAAGCTGTGTGAACTGAAAATGCACTGTGTGTTCACGCGTAAATATTTAGATCCACAATATATAAGGAACACTTCTGGAAGCTAAGATGTAGCAGTGGTTTCTGAAGAAGGGGATCTGAAGAATGTGGGGTGAGGGAAGCTACTCTTCCTATGCAGCCTTTGTATTAGATCTACTTTAACTATGGGCAAGCAATGACAAAAAAGGGAAAACATACAGGCCATCTCTTGATAGAACTGAGGAAGTCAGGTACGGTGGCACACATCTCAGGAGGGCTGAGGTTAGACTGGGCTACAGAGCAAGACCCTGTGTCAACGGAACAAACCAAGGAGCAGGGGAAGCATGACCTAGGAAGGAATAAACTCTAAACATTAGACACTTGCTACTTATTTGTTGAATGGATGAAAGGAAGAACAAATGAATGTACAGGGCCACCAGTTTGGGGATAATAAATGCATACTTCTAAGGCTAGAGAGACAGCTCATGGCTGGAGCTCTTGCCTAATATGCTTGGCACCTTACATTTGAGCCTTAGCAGAAAGAGGAAGAAGAAAGGGAGAACAATGTTTCCAGGAGGGGTGGAGAGCAAGACTGAAGAGTGCCAGGAAAGCTCCTTAAAGCTGCAGTTTTTCCATCTCCTTGATCCCTGCCTTGACCCTCAACCCAGTACAAGAATCAGAAGCTTAGATATGCTGTCAACTTCTAAAGGGACAATGCAATTCACTGCTGTCACAAGTCAAGGAGCTGAGGTACTGAATAAAATAGGACTCTCTGAGATCCCCTAGGCTGCAATCTGCAGTCACAAGCATTTCCATCTCAGGAGGCAGTCCTTCCTGTCCACACCTACTTCCCATGAGCAATTAGGCTTTAACACAGAATTTCCAGGTGCCGGGCTGCCCGAGGGGACACAGCTTTTTGCCCATAAAGCCAAGGAGGCAAACATCACCCCCATGATGCCTTTTGGCTAAGAGCAGTGAGGAGAGGCCTTAGGTTGACCCATGGAAGCAAACGTGGCTGCCTACAACAGCTACGCACTGTCAGCTGGAGGAGCTCAGGCCATTCCTTGCTGGAAAACAGTAATCAGAGCTATAAGGGAGCAGGGCATGGGAGTTGAGAGGTCCGAGTGCTCTAGCACCTGGTCTTTACCTGCTGCTGGTTCCATTTGAGGTCTGGGATGAGGACAAAGCCATCAGAAGGATCTGGGTTCTCAAAGACAATCCGGTCAGCTTCGGCCTTCTTGTCAAGAATGTTATATACCCACTGGAAGGAGAGAAAAAGAGTTTACAAATCTACTTACACTGACTGGAACCTTCCAAGAGAACTGGTCCAGCTATAAATGGACACAAACTCAACATGGACACTCACTGGCTTTGGAAGACTCTCCACTTCTACCATAGCTGACGCCTTATCACTGTCCTCATACAGGCCTTTGAGCTCACAGAGGGCTGGGCCCTTTAGGTTTCTATCTCATGCTCAACATAGACACACACACACCCTGCTTGCCCTGTATTAACCTCTAATGTCTAACAAGGCAGGGGAGATGAGGACTTTGAGGAGGACAAGGGCACAGAAGCTTCTTTCTGCAATGGCGGACACCCACAGTACAGTAACCCTCTGGTTCTACAGGCAGTGAGTGTGAGAGAACCAGCATGTGGAGTTTGATATGCTATGTAGCAGAAGGCCTTGCAGCAGCAGGCCTTGCTGACAGGCCCCACAAGTCAAAGCAACACAGAAAGCCACACAGGCAGAAGAGGTTCTCAGTAACACGGTCACAGGACCTCGAGGCCTCTTACCACCTTCTGATTGGCAGCTGGCAATCTTTGGAGGCCCCTTCCCCAGTCCTGAACAGACTCCAAGATCATCACTGTACAGATACACCCGAGGGACCTCTGTGAGGAAGCCAGGCTTCAAGGAGGTTAGGCTGAGGTGCTCCCAAGCTCTCAGCATCAAGAGCCCAGATGCCTCTGGTTTTTCTCCATTTCCCCAGCTTCGAGAGCCAATTCCACCCAGGAGTGCACCATGTCCAAAAGACAGAGCTGCTGGGGGATGGAATGGAATGAGCAGCTGGGGCCACACCATTATCTCCTCTTCAAGTCAGAAGGATTTCCATGCTCTTGGATAGAGGAAGGAAGGCACTGCAATCCTCTTCCCACTCTAAGAAGTGCTGGCACAGGCAGTGTCCCCAAAGGCCAGAAGTAAGGGCCTGCCTGCAGGCTGGGAGTAGAGGATATCTGCTAAGAATATCTTGGCTTCTGGGCTCCCAACAATTACTCGAGGAGACACTTCAGTCCAGAGGGTCTGCCAACTCCACAACCAGTTTGCAGGACAGACCAATGAGTCAAGGGGCCTCCCTAGGACAACATGGTCTGTCCTAGGGAGAACACTTACCTGTGAAGGGTACTTCACACAGCAGGGTGCTCCCTCCGGACCCCCAGAGGGTTAGACACAAGCCACACCCAAACACCTGTTTCCATATATTTCCTTTTATTAACACTATTTCCTTTATGAAGCAGGAAAGAAAAGTATAGTGACTGACTTTTCACTCGGGCAGAAAACATCAGTAAACAGCCTCCCAGCTGTGATTTTTCAAGAGGAAAAAGGGGAGGTCTATGTCAGAATGGGCTGGGACACAGTGGTATGTTTTGATTGGCTATGTTAATTACGGTATCAAAAAGGGGGGGGGTCTTTGATATGTGGATCTTGGTGGTCAGCCTCAGGAGAAGGAAGTGTCCAAATGGTGGCTAACTTTAGGGATGTGATCTCTGGTTTACAAGGGAGAGAGGCTAAGGCCTGCCACTGCCAAGTTCTCCATGCCCTAGCCTGCTAGAACTCTTCAACTTGGGGATGGATTCTTCACAAAGTACCTGAGGCTGAGTCACACACAAGCTAGTGGGCTAAGCTTCTTCCAGAGCATTTCCCCTGCCACCAGAGACATCTTTGGGCATGTGCTAGTAGAGGAAAAAGAGCCAGCAAAGCTGACTGAAGTCTCCCAGAAATGGAGGAGAGAGACTGACTCTCTTCTACCATGGAGAGTCCTGGGGCGCCGCACGCCTGGACTGCCAGATTATCCCTTGCCCAGAGGCACACGGTTCCCACTGGAGAGCAACGCACACAGTCACAAAGCGTGAATGAGCTCTGGGGCATGACAGCACCACCTTAGCTCATCCCTGACTTGCTTGCACCATGGGCAAGCAACTAAATCCACTTTCCCAAAACAGTCTCTGTGCATGCCCATAAGAACTATCCCAGAGCCTGCTTGATGGAGGCACCCAAGAACAGCAGCAGCGCAGAGACAACAATGGGACAGTTTAATGGAGGAGGCAAAGTGAGAAAGGGGTTAGTTGGAGGATGAGCGGCCATGGGCATGTGTAAGGACAGCACGAGCTGTCCCACACTTGTGTTGCTCTATGGGACAGTTTGCAAGTGAGGAAGAAACAGTGTAAGGAAGTGCAGGCAAGCCCATACAATTCCAAGCCTAGGAGCCAGGGCATAGCATATCCTGCCTCCTGGGGAGAGCCAGGCCAGGGGACAGGAACCTGCATCCACAGGAATTCTCATGGCCAGCAGCCAGAGAAGACAGGCTGGGAAAGAAGGGAACGAAATTCACACTAAATTCATACAAATAACACAGGGCCAGGGAGTGGGAGGGCTGCCCTTGAAAGCCGATACTGGTAGGCAGTGCTTTCTAGAATCCATGGAACTATGGTGCGACAGGGCAACAACTTGTAAGTCCTCTTTCCTCCCTGGACTTCACATGCAACATCTGGTCCCTTGCCACCCTCCCTCCATTCTTCACGCTACGTACATCCCCAGTCCTCCTCTGACCATGCTTTCCCTCCTGTCTGTGCTATCCAGGTCTGCACCACACACTTCTTCCCCATTCCTCTGTGCTATCTGAGTATGCTAATGCAGCTCCACTTGGAATCCTTTTCTGTGCTGGCACGGCAGTGGGCACATGATAAATGGGATGCCTCTCAGTTCTCACACACCTAACACAGAGGAGCTGTGAGTCACAATTTCCAGGCAGGGAAACCTCTTCTCAGGGGTTGAGGAAAATGCCCCACTGCTCTTGGCCAGAGGAATGAGAATCCAAACACTAGCAGATGCAGAAGCTGGATGTGACCGATTACAGATGGGCAATTTAACCAGATGACCTTGAATGCTTCAGGTCCAGACACACCACTGCCACTTCCTGTCCTTACTGGATTTTTTTTCTATTTTTATTAAATTGGGTATTATTTACATTTCAAATGTTATTCAGTTTCCTATCCATCAGCCCCCTAGCCCCTCCCCCTCCCCTTCTATATGGGTGTTCCCATCCCCATCCACCCCCTATTACCACCCCCCCAACAATCACCTACAATGGGGGTCCAGCCTTGGCAGGATCAAGGGCTTCCCCTTCTACTGGTGCCCCAACAAGGCTGTTCACTGCTACCTATCCAGGGTCAGTCCATGTCTAGTCTTTGGGTAGTGGTTTAGTCCCTGGAAGCTCTGGATGGTTGGCACTGTGCTTCTTATGGGGTCGAAAGCCCCTTTAGCTCCTTCAGTCCTTTCTCTAATTCCTCCAATGGGGGTCCTGTTCTCAGTTCAGTGTTTTGCTGCTGGCGTTCGCCTCTGTATTTGACATGCTCTGGCTGAGCCTCTCAGGAGAGATCTATATCCAGTTCCTGTCAGCATGCACTTCTTAGCTTCATCCATCTTATCTAGTTTTGGTTGCTGTATATATATGGGCCACATGTGGGGCAGGCTCTGAATGGGTGTTCCTTCGGTCTCTGCTCTAAACTTTGCCTCCCTATCCCCTCCTATGGATATTTTTGTTTCCCTTTTAAAGAAGGAGTAAAGCATCCGCATTTTGGTCATCCTTGAGTTTCATGTGGTCTGTGCATCTTGGGTAATTGGATGTTTTACTAGGAAGTTACATCTACTTCAAATTTTAGGAACCAGACAGAGTAGCTTGCTAAGAACCCAGATGCTGGAACTAGATGGCGTGGTTTTCTGTCATGAAAATTTGAGATAATGTATGTAAAATGCCTACAACAGTTCCTGGCACCTAGGATGTGCGAAATAAACCCCAAACTGAGCATGCTGTCTTCCTGAACATAAGCTTCCCTCCCATAGTGGTCAACATTCTGCCCTCATTAAAGAAGGCCCCACTGTCGACTCTTCACTCTGGGAGGACCCAGAGTCAGCCCACAGTCCTTCCTCTCTGCATCACCACTGTGAGCCCTGAGACCCAGCTGGGGCCTCCTCCTGAGTGGCTCCTTGTCCTTCCCTGCTTTGGACCCATGCTGGTTTCTAGTCCTGCTCCATTTGCACTTGTTAAATTTGATCATGCTATCCACATCCTTAGAAACATCACAGATATTTAGAGTTGGGAAAATGGCTCAGGAGATAAAGCACTGGCCACATAAGCAGAAGGGCCAACCAGAGTTCGGATCCCTAGGGTCCGCATCAAAAAGTGGCTGGTAGTGATCTACCTCAGTGCCCAGGAGGCAGAGGTCAGGAATCCCCAGGGCAGGCTGGCCAGCTACCCTAGCTGAATCTACACGCTCTCAGTTCAGTAAATGAAGTGGAGAACGGTGGGGGCAGACAACCAACATCAACCTCTGGCCTCCATGAGTACAGGAAGCATGTGCACCTGCATAGATCCAAACGTGTATACAGACATGCACCCACACCACACGCCTATATACATGGCAGGAAAAGAGAATAAACAGCACAGAATAATAAATAATAAATGTACATGTAGGGCTGCCAAGACGGCTTGTAGATAAGGACACTTCCTGCCGGGCTTGATGACCTGAGTCCGATCCCCAAAACACACAAGTAATCCTCTGACCTCCACCTGTACACTATGGTGCATGTCTCTGTGCACACACATAAACACAAACAAAAATAAAAATGTGAAAAATTCTATTCGGAAAATAAGAAGCATAAGCCCCAGTTTTAGTCCTTAAAGGGCCAGGCAGTAGATACAAAACAGTCTGCTGCTATTTTTTTTTTTTTTTTTGGTTCTTTTTTTCGGAGCTGGGGACCGAACCCAGGGCCTTGCGCTTCCTAGGTAAGCGCTCTACCACTGAGCTAAATCCCCAGCCCCTCTGCTGCTATTTTTAAGAATGTCCTCCAGTGCCTGTGAACTTCCAGTCTCCTGAACACGGTCCACAGACCTCCTCTAGGCCACCCAGGGCCATTCCCACTGAGCCCTGGGTTACCTACCGGTGCCTAGTCACATCAATACCACTTCTATATATCCCCTGGAGCACAAGAGAAGGATTTCGTCTCTCTGACTCCAAGTCTACAGTGGTTCCTCTCACCGCATCACCACTATGCTCACACCAATGGGCCTGTGTCGTTATCACAGGTATCTATCTCCATGTCCATCTTCCCTGAATGTGTGGACATTAGCAAGAGTTTGTCGGCTGGAGCCTGCTTAAAGCCCTGTACAGCAGATACTCAGTAATGAAGAGACTGCTACCAGTTATGCTAGAAACTTGTGTCAATCAGATATGAAAGAAAGGAGTTCTGAGGAATTCCTTCTGTTTACAAGTAGAACTGGGTAATGGTGCACAGTGAGGTAGTTACATGACTCACGTCAACTAGACGAGGGCCTCTCCTCTGGAAACCCAGATATGGACAAACAGCCCCACAGAAAATAGGTTCTAGAAGGTCCCTCTAGGATCCTACACAAAGTTATCTAGGAATGTAGAGGCACTTCCTTTCCACAAGACGGAACAAGTGCCAGCCCCAAGAAAGGGACTGGGGATGTACAGATTCTAGTAGAATGCCTGCCTAGCAGGAATGAGGCCCCATGTTTAATCCCCAATACCACGTCCACTGAGTGTGATAATATACTTCTGTGACCCTAGCATTTGGGGAAAGGGGCAAAAAGATCAGAAATTTCAAGGTCATCTTCTGCTACCTAGGGAGTGTGCTGCCCACCTGAGCTAAATGAGACTTTGTGTGGTTGTTACTTTTATGTATCAACTTGACACAACAAATACATCACCTAGGGAGAGAGAGAGTCTCCACCAGGCCTGCCTGTAGCAGCTGTTTCTCAGCCTCTTTGGAGGTGGAGTGACCCTTCCGTAGGGGTCACATCTCAGTTACTTACAATTCACAACAGTAGCAAAGTCACAATTATGAAGTGGCAGCCAGGTAATGTTATGGCTGGGGGGTCACCACACATGAGGAGCATTAAGGGATCACAGAATTAGGAAGGTTGAGAACCACTGCTGTAGGGAATTGTCTTAAGTGATTTCCTTGATGTGGGAAGACTCAGACTGAATGTGGGCCGCGCCGTTCCCTGGGTTGGGGCCCTGGCCTGAGCTAAAGCTGCGAAAGCCAGCTGAGCAGTAAGGATGCGTGTACTCACTCTCTCCGCTCTTACCTATGGATGTGGCTTCTGACACTGTGACTTCCCCACAGTGATGAGATGTGGGGGAGCCGTGAATCTGGAATTGTGAGCTAAAATAACCCCCACCCCAGGTCGCTTTTTATCAAGATATTTTAATCCCAGCAACTGAAATGAAACTAGGACACCTTACCTCGAAATTTACAAAAGAGTGGAGAAAATAAAAGACCTTGAGCCAAAGGAGTCTGTGAGCAAATGCTGAGCTGGTGGCACTGGCTGGACCGTCCAGTCTTATATGGGAAAGACGGCTGTCAGCACAAGGCCTCCTACAGGGACAATGTTCCTCAGGCACAGACAGTCCCCCCACCCCAGTTCTGTTACAACTGATAGAACAGCACCCCCACACTTCTGAACTAAAGAGGAATGGCTGCGAGTGTCCCACACAAGAATATTCTTTTTACCATGTGCCCTGAGTCTGGAGAGTGTATAAAAAAGGCCCAAAGAGAACGCCAGTGAGCAACAGTGAGGAGACACCGAAGCCAGTGAGTGGGCAGGGAAGTAACTCATCCATACGCATCAATCATATTTAACTGTGAGTAGCCACGTGGGGCTAATTCCAGCCAGAGGCTCTGGTTGGCACTGGGCCTAAACCCAAAGAACTGCCAGGATGTCTGAGCTAAGCATCCTGTAAAGAGTACTCTGCTGTCACCTTTGTATACACAGGTCTGTACTAAACACACACTGGGGACCACAGAATACAGCCTGCTGTGGACAGAACACAGGGAAGTGAGTGACAGGAAGTGTTTGCTCTGAGACTTATCTCCTGCAGCTGGATTGCTACAGGAAAGACTAGGGAGATAAGATGCTGGATCAAGGTCATTAAACCCAGCAGAAGGCCTTTACTCACTCACAGATCATCAGTGAGTCAGAGGCTATACGGGGCTATACAGAGCAGATAAAATATCTCCAGTGAGATGGACTTCTCAGAGAACGACAGTAGAACACTCCAGAACCTCATAAAGGGCGAAAGATCACAAAGCCTGCCCTGACTGTCCTGAATAAAACAGCAACCAGCCCACACCAGGAGGCTCTACCCCAGAGTCTGTCCACACTTCTCTCTGCAGCCTCTCAGTCACACAGGCTGTCCAGGCCTTTGGGTAGTTGTGGACCATCTCTGGGATGACCCCCAACAGGCGCTTGCCAAAAGACAGAACCAGCTTCAGGGTCAACATTTATGAGACTGAGTCACCTGGATGCTGAGGCTCTGGGACTCCAGGTAGGGTAAAGTGAGGCTCCTGTAGTCATCTCCAGTCTCTCGGATCAGGCGGAGGTCCTGACGCATGTACTTTTGCAGGTGTTTCTCTGTGGCAGGGTATACCACGGTTGTTTTTATATCTACAATGATACAACAAAAGTCTGACTAGAAAATAAGACCATTAAATTCATGAGGTAAGCCACATTCCTGGCAGGAAAAGGCTTTTACTCTTGGTTCACTGGCCCCTCATAAAATGAACTATAACCACCCAACCTTCCCAGCAGAGTGACCAAAGGTTTCTCACTTGTTCTATGCAAATTTCTAGGTATGTGGCTTTCTGGATACAAAGCAGGAAGTGTAGCTTGAATCCTAGTGGCTCCCTTAAGTAGCTTAGTGGCTCAGTGTGGACTCTGGAGCCAGGCCTAAGGCCTGGGCTTAAGGCCTGCCTGTGCCTGCTTCTCACTCACTCTGAATAGGGCTATGGCCCCCAACTTGGTCCAGTTACTTAACTCCTGTGTTACTATCTACCAAATGAAGACAGCAACCGTTCTTATGTCATGTACTGGAGGATGAAGTGAGTCAGTTACCTGAGAAGCTCTTAGAACAATGTCTGCTCTTACAAACACTTCATAAGTGCTGGATGGGGTGCTTGTGGGTAGGCTCAGGGGTAAAGGCACACGATAACTTGAAAATAGTTTGTAGGAGGAGAAAACCAACTCCTGCAAGCTGGTCTCTGACCTCTACAAACACTGTGGTAACACAATTAAATAAATAAACAACGTGTTAGATGTTGAATCCAGGTTTCTCAGATGGCACCGTCAATTACTCTGGCTTGGATGATTCTATGGTGCAGTGTACTGTCTGTCTCATGTCTAATTCTGGGGTAGCCGAGCCTCAGCTTGAGTGTTAGTGTCCCCTTCCTCTGTAACAGTCCAATGTCTGTAGAGATTTCCAAACTGCTCTTTGGAATTTTTAAAGAGACTGAATTTTAAAGTGTTTGAATTTGCAATGATTGGGATTTTTTTAAGTTTGTAAAATATTTTATATTGCAGTGTTATTAGTCTGTGATCTTGAGGACAAACAAGAAAGGTTATAGCTTAGCAGTGGTGTGTGTGTGTGTGTGTGTGTGTGTGTGTGTGTGTGTGTGTGTGTGTGTGTGTGAAGTTGACAAGGAGTCAAATGTGTTAGTTTTCTAGCCTCAATTGAGAAAAATGCCTCCATCAGATCCAACTATAGAGCGTTTTCTTAATTGGTGATCGATGAGGAAGGATCAAGGTGATGCCACCCCTTGGCTGGTGATCCTGGGTTCTCTTAGAAAGCAGGCTGAGCAAACCACAGGACACAAGCCAGTGAGCAGCACCCCTTCATGGCCGTTACATCAGCTTCTGCCTTCAAGTTCCTGCCCTGTGAGTTCCAGTCCTGACTTCCTTCAATGATGAGCAATGCTGTGGAAGTGTAGGACAAACCTCTTCTGCCCCAACTTGTTTTTGGTGATGGTGTTTCAACACAGCAATAGCAACCGTAACTAGGGCACAGTGTATGTCTATTTGTGTGTCTGTCTGTCCAATTGGTACAGTTTCACTTTGTAGGCTGGGGCTGGCCTAGAAATCACTATATAGATCAGGCTGGAGTTGAACTTGTGGAGATCCTGCCTTTGTCTCCCAAGTGCTGGAAATTTAGACAAGAATATCAGTTTTAATCATCAAGAAATCCTGAGCCCAATGTGAGGGCACACACTTTTAATCCAAGCACTTGGGAGGCAGAGACAAGCGGATCTCTTGTGAGTTTGAGGCCAGCCTAGTCTACAGAGTGAGCTCCAGGGCAAGCCTGGACTGTTACACAGAGAAACCTTGTCTGGAGGGTTCAGGGAGAAATCCTATCATTTTTCTGAACAGACTACATTCGAATGCTCTGGTCTAGCACCACCTGGCTATGGTTAAGTCCTTCCCACTATTGTCAATAACATGTAGCATAGCTGAGGCCTCAACAAAGACTACTGGGACAGGGAAGACTGATGCCCTGGTGTTGCAAAATCAGCTGGATGGTTCTAAAGAGCTCCACATGCCCCCTCTTGTGGGACTCAGGTACAATCTTCAAGGGAATAGCATTCCCTCTTTATATCAGCATCCAGCTATGAACTAGCAGGCCACACTTTCAGACTGGGTCTCAGGATGGAAGTGGTTCCATGGTACTTTTGTGAATGAGAAAGAGAGTTGCAGGAATGCAAAGCTCATCCACTCTGACGCTGAAGACAGCAGAGGCAAAACTGGAACAAAGGCCACTTTAGCTTAAAATTGGTGATCTTTCCAGATGGCAGCCCAGTTCTTCTCAAGCTCAGTTGACATACACAGGTGACACACCAAGCTCATGACTTCCAGTGATCACACAGTACATTCCATCACCTCTGAGACAGGGTGGCATAGTGGGGAGATCAGAGTTTGGGATCAGAGTAGCTAAATAGTTCACCCTTTCTGCTAGGTGACCCTGAGCATATGACCTCTTAGAGGCTCAGATTCTTTGACTGTTAAAAAGGGTGAACACAAAAGCTGCTTCTCAGCTGCTGTTAGCATTAAGTAAAGCATGTTGACTAGATCACCAGGAGTTAAGTCTAATTCTCTGGACCTGATATTTTCTGGGAAAAAAAACTCTTGCTTTTCATTCTTCACAACTCTCTAATAACCTATGGTCAGACAATTCAAGAGCCAATAGACTGCGTAAAAGAGACTGAAAGGTCCCATCCTGGACCTTTCAGGGGCCTTGAGGAAAATGTCATGGCATCTGTAGTGCAAGAGAGAGGATGAGAGTAGAGGTTTGGGCCAAGTAGGCTGAGTATAACCCCTGAATCTGCATTCACTGGCTGTGTGATCAAGGGCAAGTGGCCAACCCTCTCTGTTGCTTCATTTCCCTCACCTACATAACTGAAGGTGATAACGGCACTATTCTGGCAGTGCTGGTATGAGAACTACACCAGCCAGTGGGTGGAAGACATTCAGGAACTTTCTCACACACACAAGAGCACAATGCTGACACCAGTGTCTGTGTCTCCTTGTTTCTGTAGTGCTGTCAGCTGCCTGAACTGGAGAGAGATGGGCCTTGGCAAAGGGAACTCTCTCAGGGTTGGGGAGAGATCCTGGAACAAAGATGAGGTTGACACTGGAAAACAGCCTGATTCAGCTGGCAGGGGACAGGCAGCCCTGGGCAGATAGCCTGGGGCTCTTGGTGGTTCCAGAGAGCGAGCCTTAGTCTGCCCAGGCTTGTCATGGATCTGGCCAGCCACCCAGGGTGCAAGGAGACAGGAATCTCACCAAGCCAGCCCTCACCTGTCCTCCACCCACCTCAGCACAGAGAAACTCCAGAGGCTTTACCCTTCCTTCTCCAGAAGCTGCTGGAACCCCACAGGTTCTCTTGGAGCCCCAAATGCCACCCCCTTTCCTGCTGCCTCTGCTGCACCCACTATTGGGCCACTTCCCGCTGCGCTGACAAGGGCTTCTCTCTAGGCATACTGTAGCAGTCCCCAGTGCCAGCCAGATCCCCACAGCAGGGATCCTTGAAGCTTCTTTGCCTCCCTTGGGTTTCCGGCCAGCTTGGCAGCCTGGTCAGGTTCTATGATCCTCCTTTGTGTATTCTCCCCCTACCACTCACTGACTTACTACACAGTTTTCCTGTCTACCCCCTCATGACAACAAAAAGTTCAAGAACACATCTGACTTCTTTATTTTTACTATTCTTCCCCGGCACCTCTCACATGGTAGGCACTCAGTAATTACTGCACAAATGAATTCATGAATTTGGCTTTGGGGGGGCTTTAAACCTTGAAAGAACATTTCTGTCCCAAATGGAATAAATTCTCTTTGATTAAAAAAAAGATCAATGTTTCTTTCTTAACGCTGCTTTCAACTGGCAGCCTCCAACTCGCCTCCACAGTCTCACCTGCCTCTGAACTTCAGGAAATACACAAACGTCTGTTAAAAAGATGCTGGGGAACAGGAGATGGGACCAACACCCTCTCCTCAACCTCGCTGCCGATGCAGACTCCAAATCAGTCATAAGGAAACCCCAGCACACCAAGTCCCAATAGCATTCCCAATGTGAGTGGCTTTAATACTCTGCCAAAGAGGCCGGCTTTAAGTGTGTGCCCAGTGTGTGCCTGCAGCCCATGATTTGCGAGGCTGAGTCCAGGGTTTTGAAGGCAGCATAAGCAATGTAAGAGACCATGTCTCAATAAGCAAAAACAAAACCCAATGTTAAAGCTAGAAAAGAGAAAGGAAGCCTGAGGAACTGCTCCAGAAGAGAGTAAATGGATGTAACTGAGGGGTTGCAGTGGATCCTGTATGGGACAAGAGTCCTGCTTACACGGGACATAGGAACAGGCACAATCAATGGACTGCATCTAACTCTGGCTTCAGTGAGATCTGACACGTCTGGTCTCTGCAAGCACATGCACCCCACACATTTGTGCGTTCTCTCTTTCTCTCTCTCGAAATATTTCTTAAAAATAATAAAAAAATACATTTTTAGAATGTGAGATTTTTCTAAAATTAAGTTTGTCCATTCCCATCCTTGTACCCTCAGCAGCACTGTATCTAAATGGAGGGGCAAGAGACAGAAAAGGAGATGGGCAAGTCTTTGACTGTCTTCACTCCTTTCCTATGGGATGCTTTTGTTATTGTTCTTTCACTGTTTTCAAAGTAAGAGCTTAACAAAATGGAAAAAAGTGTTGATAGCCTTCAGAACCTTGGCCTGAGTTACTAATAGATGCACAAGAGAGAGAATCCACGTTAAGCCAGTAAGTGAAGAAACTCATTGCTTCTCACAGCCAAGTGACTGGGTTATTGTGATGGTCCCATTTTACACAGGAAACAGATACAAAAGCCTGAGCAGTCCTGAGGCTCCTGCCACCATAGTGACAGCCTTGTTTAGCCACTAGGCAAAACTTCTTGGGATGACTCTCTGGCAAATGCCACCAAGCAAGTTGGCTAGAGGGAGCACCGGCTCTGCTTGGCATGATCAATACCCTGCAGCAACTCTTCCAGCCCAAACCCTTCCTGTTTGTGTAGCCTGAGAAGCAATGAGGAATTCCCCAACCACGTCCTCCTGCTGGCATCCTTTAAAAGACCACAGCAGGACAACCTTCACACACACACACACACACACACACACACACACACACACACACACACACACACACACACACCCCTACCCCTTGAATGTTTACAATATAATAAACAATTCCATGGTGCACCTCACAAAGACTCCTGTCTGACATGACTTCTTAAATTTTGTTTTTTCATTTTGAATGCAAGTTGAATTTACAGAAACTAAACAGAGTCAGATGGTACTTGCTTTGCAATTTCTCATTCCTCCCCGACCTCCAACCCCCTTCCCCCCATCCCTGTCTCTAGCCCCACAGAGGCACCACTGAAACCCCACTCATCACTTTTTTTGGCTTTGCTCATTTTCACTTGACTTTTGAGGTCTGCTGTCACTGTACTGGCCACTCTTCCTGGAAGACAAGACTTATCTCTGACTGGTCCTCTACCAAGTGCATATGCACACACAAACACATGTCTGGCAGCACACTTCCCAGAGGCCCCTCCCCTTAGCAACATCTCAGTTTTCGATAAACTGATATACATCGCTACCAGTGTTTTTCTTGTTAGCACAATTTCTAATGTTCAAAATTAGTAATTACATTTTTACATCATTAATTTTGTTAAGATCATTTCATCAAGAGTTTGGTCAGGAGTCAGTGGTCAATAAACACACAAACATCTGTTAAAACTATGCCTGGGAATGAAAGACACGTACGCATATCTCCCACAGGCCACTCAATGATTATCTATGAAAACTATAGACTGTCTCAACATCACTGCTAACATAGTCCCCAACTCAATTACAAGGAAACCCCTGAACACTGAAGCCCAGGGGCATCTCAAAACCCATTTTCCTGTTTACATATATCTGCAGACATTGAAACTCCTCAGACACATGAGTGATGAGTATGTCTTCCGGGAGCCTTTGCCTTCCCCTTCCACTTTCGTGATTATTTCCTTTTTTGCTGAAGCAGTAGTCTTTAAACTTCAAGTTGCCATTATTTTGAAATTACTTCTTAGAATTTTCATTACAAAAAGCATACAAATATTTTCAATTTTCTACAATAAATTACTGAGTAAATCAGTAGGCAGAATTTTAAAAGCAAATATAAAGGAATACTATTCCGCCATTAAAAAGATAAAAGTGATGGTAGGGGGCTGGAGACAGCTTGGCAATTAAGAGCTTATTCTATTCTTGGGGGGGGGGGCGCAGTTTGGTTTTCAGCACCCATATCGGTCAACTCACAACTGTGCCTAACTCCACAGGATTTGATGCCTTCATCTCAACTCACCAGCAAATGTTCATATGCACAAACCCACACTCACATACAGACGCTCACATAATTTAAAAAATAAAAATAAGAGTGTGTAGGATGGCTCTGTGAATAAGGTTACCCAATGACACCCCCGCCACCACCCCCTAGAACTCCATTCCTGGGACCCACATGGTGCAAGGAGAAAACCAAGCAAAAATTGTCTCTGACCTCCATGATGCCCTCTGGTAGACCACAGCCATACATAGACAAGTATGTGCAGGAAATATTTTAATGTAACAAAAATTAAAAAACAAAACAAAGCTTAAGAGCTGGATGTGGTGTTATACAACTTTAATCCTGGCAATGGGGAGGCAGAGGCAGGCAGATCTCTGAGTTTGTGGCCAGACTGATGTACATTAGGGAGGTCAGTCGAGGTTACATAATAATACCCTGGAGGGGTTGGAGGGTAAAACAGGCCCATATGTGGCTCTGTAGTTGTGTGTTTAACATTCTAACATGCAAAAGACTGTGGATTCAATCCCCAGCAAAACACCACACACACACACACACACACACACACACACACACACACACACACACACACACACAGAGAGAGAGAGAGAGAGAGAGAGAGAGAGAGAGAGAGAGAGAGAGAGAGAGAGAGAACACCACATGCCTGTACTCTCAGGCCTCTGGAGGCTAAGGTAGGAGGATCATCATGAGTTCTAGATCAGTCTGGCTGCCTTAGCAAGACCCTGTTTCAATAAAACAAGAGCCAATACAAAGATGAAAATATGTGTTTTGCAGCAGCAATACTGAGAGAGCTGGAGAACATCTCTGTCACCAACCCCCAGCAATGGTCCCTTCTTACTTTCCTTGGTTTCTGCAGTTACTTGAGGACATGTATCCAATCCACATCTCAAGATCTGGAAACAGGAGCCTTAGGAATCTAGGTTCTTCTTAAAAGTCATCAAAGTGGAAAGATACAGGACTATCCTCTGAGCCAAACTGCTATCATCTTTAGGAGTTTGGCTGGGCCCACTCTCCAAAGATCACCATAGCTAGGCTTTGCTGACTGTTGAGTTCTATCCTGGAATGAGGGTGCAGGGGGTCATGGGGTCCTTACCTAAGTGTCCAGCCACCCTTCCGACCAGTTGTATGTGTGCAATTCTGTCCTAATTGTGCATGGCCTTGGAGTCTGTGGGAAAACTAGAGGAAACAGAGGAAAGGAAATGGAGAAGGGTCTCCATCTACACAGCCAAAGGAGTGTGATCATCCACGTTGAGTGTAGCCCTTTGGTGTGACTACTTTAAAGGAAGTCACCCGCAGTCCTGACTGTCATTCCTCACTTCTGTTCTGTAAGAAAGTACAATACACTCACTGGTTCCCTAAGCACCAGAGCTCACTCTGGTGGAACTGCACCGTGGCTTGTCATTGGGACTGCATGAGGAGAGGGTAAACACTGTTTATGTCTCTCTGAGGGAAGGGAGGAGGAGAGAGAGAGAGAATAACAATGAATGTGATCAACGTGCATGTGCTGGATAGTTTTATGTCAACGTGACACAAACTAGAGAAATCTGTAAAGAGAAAGTCTCAATTAAGAAAAGGTCTCCATAAGATCTAGCTGTGGGACACTTTCCTGAGTAGTGATTGATAGGGAGGGCTGTAGGATACAGAAAACAAAAGGATAACTGGAGGAGTTCTGATGAGGATCCAATATTGATATTGTCACAAATGCTAAATATTTTGAACCAGACACATGGCAATGAACATTTTGCAAGTGAAGATGTATGGACAGAGGGATATAGTGTGGAACACACTGTGACATCCTACAGCATCCATGATGAGATGCTTCCTATGCTTTGTTCTTTTGGCTTTTGTTTGTGTGTATTTTTATTTGGGATGGGGGATTAAGGGTGAAGGGCTGGCAAGATAAGCAGGACTGGGGTGCTTGATGTGAAACTCACAAAGAATAAAAGGTTAACAACATAAAAGAATACATTATATACATGTGTGAGACTGTCCTAAAGAAGTCCATTATTTTGTCTAATTAACATAGGTTAATACAACTGCTGTTGTTGTTGTTGTTCTTGTTGTTATTCTTGGAAACAGTATCTCACTGTATAGCTCTAGATGGTCTGGAACTTACTTTGTAAACCAGGCTAGCCTTGAACTCAGAGATCTACCTGCCTCTGGTTAGCATTAAAGGCATGAACTAGCATGCCAGGTGCAAAACAAATTTTAGCACCAAAATTTACATCACATATATGCTGTATCTAATTAAAATTATTCCTGTTTTGAAAACTACATGGAGCCAGAAGCATATATAATGTTAAAATAAGAATAAATTATTGTTGTTGTTATTATTATTATTAGTAGTAGTAGTATTAGTAGTAGTAGTAGTAGTAGTAGTAGTAGTGTAGTAGTAGTAGTAGTAGTAGTAGTAGTAGTAGTAGTAGTAGTAGTAGTAGTAGTAGTAGTAGTATTGAGAAATGAATCTTGCAATGTGGCCCTGGCGACAAAGACCATACTGGCCTCAACCTTGCAGCAATTCTCTTGCCTGTTTTGTCCAAGTACTGGGATTATAGGCACGTGACACCACATCTGGTATTCTTGCTATTGTTCTGCTATATTGATGAATGAACCCAGACTCTCATGCACGCCAGACAAGAATTCTATCACTGAGTTATACCTCTAACCCAACTCAATGTTTTTAAAGTCGATTTCTACTCTACTAGTCAATGGAAGACATTGTATTTTTAACAACTTCCCAAATAAAAGGATTAAAATGCCCCCTCTTACTATTGTTTAAAGTACAGAATCATCAAAATTGTAAATTGGGAAATCTTAGCTTATGTTTCTTTTTCTGTATATAATAAAGCTGGGTATCTTCATCAGCATGTTGAATGCAAACAAGGAACATTAATCAGCCAAAAACCTCAGTTTGTATGTGCAGCGCAGCCACCTGACGTGTGAGGCCTGGGGTAGAGCCAGGGAATCTCTACATCGAACAAGTTCCCAGGTGGCCTGATCCTGCTGGCCCAGGGACCACACAGGATAACTGGGCAAAAGCTCAAACTCAAGTTGCTTCCACAGTAATGGTGCAAGGAGGAAAGTGTGCAGCTTGGAGCATCTCGAAGTGTATTTATTCTATTGTCACACTTAGGAATTCGGCTAAAGAATTCTAGGATGGAGGTACACAGACATGGCTCAGAGGGCAAGGGAGCTGACAACTCCAATGACCTGGGTTTGATTCCCAGAATCCACAGGATGAAAAAGAAACTGGACTGTAACTTCTACATGTATGCTGTGGCATACCAGAACCCTTACTACATACAAAATAAATAAAAAGTTATGATAATAATAAAGTAAATTTGGGGGAGCTGGAGAGATAGCTCAGTGGTTAAGAACATTTACTGTTCTAGTTGGGGACCGGAGTTAAGATTCCCTGCATCTGTGTTGGGCAGCTTACAACCACCTCTGACTCCAACCTGAAGGGATCTGATGCCTCTGACCTCTGCCAGAACCTGCATACATGTGCACAGATACAGGCACACACAGACACACAGACACACGATTTTCTCTTATAATTTAAACTTTAAAAAGTATTTAAAGATCCTGCCTACAACTTCAGCAGAAGACTTCTGCCTTACCATGAAGGCCATACCAGCACTAGGGACCCCAAGTAAGGCATCACCAACCCACCCCCAACAGCTCTACCTACCCCCGACGCCCACCCCCATATTCTGGCCAACCACCACTCAGGCAGGAGATTCCTGCTTTATCAGAGGCTACACGAAGAACCCCTAGATGGCTAGAGGCCAGTGTAAGAACACAGTCAACAACAGCCAAGGCAATATGGTACCTCCAGAACCCAGCTATAGTACTAGAGCAAGGCCTGAATACTCCACCACAGCTAAAGCATGAGATTTAAATCCAATCTTATGAAATTGATAGAGGTCCTTGAAGAGGAAATGAGTAAATCCCTTTTAAAAATCCAGGAAAATACAAACAGATGAAGGAAATGAAGAAAACCGTTCAAGATCTGAAAATGGAAATATAAGCAATAAAGAAAACATACACTGAGGGAATCCTGGAGATGGAAAATCTAGGGACGTGAACAGAACTGCACAAGCATCACCAACAGAATACAAGCAGTGGATGAGAAAAATCTCAGGTGTAGAAAAAACAATAGAAGAACCACTGGTCAAAGAAAATGTTAAATCTAAAAACTTCCTAACACAAAAAAACCCAGGAAATCTGAAACACTATGAAAAGACCAAACCAAGAAATAATAGGAATAGAAGATTCATAGCTCAAAGGCCCAGAAAATATTTTCAACAAAATCATACAATTTTTTCCTAACCTAAACAAGGAAATGCTTATTAACATACAAAAAGTTTACATAGCACCATAAATTAGACCAAAAAAAGACAGTCTCCCCACCACACAATACTCAAAACACTAAATGTACAGAACAAAAATAAAGAATATTAAAAGTTGCAAGAGAAAAAGGCCAAGTAACATGTAAAGGAAGACTTATTAGAATCACAATCAACTTCTTAACAGAGACTCTAAAAGCCAGAAGGGCCTGGCAGATGTCTTACAGCCTCAGAGATCACAGATGCCAGCCAAGACTACTATACTCAGCAAAATTTTTAATCACCATAGATGGAGAAAACAAGATATTCTGTGACAAAGTCAAATTTAAACAATTTCTGTCCACAAATCCAACCCTACAGAAGGTACTAAAAGGAAAACTCCAACTCAACAAGGTTAACTGCACCCAATAAATCAAAGAAAATAAATAATTTCACATCAGCAAAACCAAAAGAAAAATCACATGCGCGCGCACACACACACACACCACCACCACCACCACCACCACCACCACCACCACCACTCCACCACCACCACCACTCCACCACCATCACCACCACTGCTGCCAACACTAAAATAACAGTTATTAACAATCATTGGTCACTCATATCTCTCAATATCAATGGACTCAGTCTTCTAGTAAAAAGACACAGGCTAACAGAATGAATGCAAACACAGAATCCATCATTCTGTTGCATACAAGAAACACACCTCAACATCAAAAATATACATTATTATCTCCTTACTGTAAGGGGCTGAAAAAAGATTTTCCAGGCAAATAGACCGAAGGAGCAAGCTGATATAAAGCCATTCTAATATCTAACCAAAATTAATCGAGAGATGGTGAATAATACCTCATATTCATCAAAGAAAAAAATCCTCCAAAATGACTTCTCAATTTTGAACATCTATGGCCCAAGTGTAAGTACACCCACATTTGTAAAAGAAACTTTACTAAAACTTAAACTCAACATCAAATCCCACACAGTAATAGTGGGAGACTTTATCACCTCACTCTCACCAATGGACAGAAACTAAACAGAGAAATAATGGAACTTAAAGACATTATGACTAAAATGAACCTAACAGATATCTGCAGAACATTTCACCCAAACACAAAGGAATATACCTTCTTTGAACCTCATAGAATATTCTCCAAAATTGACCACATACTCTGTCACAAAGCAAGTCTCAGCAAATACAAGAAAACTGAAATAACCTTCTGTATCTTATAAAATTGCCATGGATTAAAGCTGGATTTCAACAACAACAGAAACAATAGAAAGTCTACAAACTTATGGACACTGAACTCTCTACTGAATGAACACTGGGTCAAAGGAGAAATAAGAAAGAAATTAAAGACACCCTAGCATTCAGTGAAAATTAATACACAATATACTCAAAGGTATTGGACACAATGAAGCCAATGCTAAGAGAAAAGTTAATAGTACTAAGTGTCTTCATAAAGAAATTAGAGATATCTCATACTAGCAACTTAACAGCACACTTGAAAGCTCTAGAACAAAAAGATGCAAACACATCCAAAAGGACTAGATGGTACAAAATAATCAAACTTGGCTGAAATCAATAAAATAGAAACAAAGAGAACAATACAAGGAAGCAATGAAACAAAGAGTCAGTTCATTGAGAAAATCAACAAGATAGACAAACCCTTATCCAAACTAACTAAAAGGCAGAGAGAAAATATCCAAATTAACAAAACCAGAAAAAAAGGGGTATAGAACAACAGATAACCAGGAAATTCAAAGATTCATTAGGTGGCACTTCAAAAACCTATACTCACAAATCTGGGAAATCTTAAAAAAAAAAAGGGCAAATTTCTTGATAGATAATATTTACCAAACTTAAACCAAGATCAGATAAATAATTTAAATAGACCTACAACCCCTAAGGAAATAGAAATAGTCATTAAAATCCTCCCAACCCAAAAAAAGCCCAGGGGCAGATGGTTTAGCTAAGAATTCTATCATATTTTCAAAGAGCTGATACCAATACTCCTCAAAATAGAAACAGAAGGCACACTGCCAAATTCATTTTATGAGGCCACAGTCACCCGGATACCTAAATCACACAAAGACTCAACAAAGAAAATAAATTACAATTTCCCTCATGAACATTGACACAAAAATACTTAATAAAATACTTGTAAATCGAATTCAAGAACACATCAAAAAGATCACCTACCTTGATCATAGGCTTCATCCCAGAAATGGAGGGATGATTCAACATACAAAAATATCAGTGTAATCTACCATATAAACAAACTGAAACACACACACACACACACACACACACACACACACACACACACACACACACACACGATCATCTCATGTCTTTGACAAAATCTAACACCCCTTTAATAAAAATCTTGCAGGATATAGGGGACTTACCTAAACAAAATGAGGGCAATATACAGCAAGTCAATAACCAATATAAAATTAAATGAAAAGAAATTCAATCAATTCCATTAAAATAAAGAATAAGACAAGGCTGCCTACCCTCTCCATATCTATTCAATACAGTACTTGAAGATCTAACTAGAGCAACGATACAACTAAAAGAGATCATAGGAATATAAATTGGAAAAGGAAGAAGTTGAAATATTGCTATTTTCAGATGATATGATAGTATGCATGAACAATCCCCAAAATTCTACTAGAGAACCCTTATAGCTGATAAATACTTTCAGGGAAGTAGCTGGATACTAATTAACAACAACAACAATCAGTAGCCCTCTTTTATACAAATCATAAAAGGACTGAGAAAGCAATCAGGGAAACAACACCCTTCACAATAGCCACAAATAAAATAAAATACCTTGGTGTAACTCTAACCAAGCAAGTGAAAGACCTGTATGACTAGAACTTCAAATCTTTGAAGAAATTGGAGAAGATAATCAGATGGCAGAAAGATCTCCCACACTCATGAATAAGTAGGATTAACATAGTAAAAATGGCCATCTTACCAAAAGTGATCTACAAACTCAATGCAATTCCCATTTGGTATTCTAACACAATTCTTTATAGATCGTGAAAGAATAATACTAAACTTTAAATGGAAAAAACAAGCAAACAAACAAACAGGATAGCTAAAACAATCCTATACAGAAGAGCTTCTGGAGGTATTACATTCCCTGATTACAAGCTATTCTACTGAGCCACAGTAATAGAAACGGTATGGTATTGGCATAAAAACTGACAGGTTTGTCTTAGCTAAGGTTTTAAGGCTGTGAAGAGACATCATGACATGACCAAGGCAACTTTTATAAAGGACAATACTTAATTGGGGCTGGCTTACGGTTTCAGAGGTTCAGTTCATTATTACCACGGTGGGAAACATGGCAGCATCCAGGCAGACATGGTACCAGAGAAGGAGCATCTTGATCCAACTGCAGCTGGGAGAGACTATCTCACAGGCAGCTAGGAGACACAGTGACACACCTCCTCCAACAAGGCCCACCTCCTAATAGTTCCACTCCCTGGGCCAAGCATATTCAAACCACCACAGGTTCATCAATGGAATCAAATCAAAGGTCCACATAAATCCACACATTTATGGATACCTGATTTTTGACATAAGAAGCCAAAATTATATAATGGGGAAAAAAAAGAAAGCACTTGCGACAAATGGTGTTGGTTTAGCTGGATGTCAGCATATAGAAAAAATACAAACAGATCCGTATCTATCACCCTGCATAAAACCTAAGTTCAACTGACCAAAGGCCTCAACATAAAACCAGATACACTGACCTGACAGAAGAGAAAATGGGGAATAGCCTTTAACATGTTGGCACAGGAGATAACTTCCTGAATAGAACACCAATAGCGCAGACACTAAGATCAACAATTAATAAATGGGACCTCATGAAACGGGAAATCTTTTTAAGGCAAAGGACACTGTCAACAGGAAAAATGGCAGCCTACAGAATGGAAAATGATCTTGACCAACCCTACATCTAACAGAGGGCTAATATCCAATACATATAAAGAAATCAAGAAACTAGACATCAACAAACTAAATAACCCAATTTAAAAACAGGGTGTAGATCTAAAAGAATTCTCAACAGAGGAATCTCGAATGGCCGAGAAGCACTTATAAAGAAATGTTCAACATCTGTAGCTGTCAGGGAAATGAAAATCAAAACAACCCTGAGAACCCATCTTACACCTGTAAGAATGGCTAAGACCAAAAACACAAGCAACAGCTCATGCCAGCAAGAATGCGGAGCAAGGAAAACACTCCTCTATCACTGACGGGAATGCGAACTTGTACAGCCATTTAGAGATCAGTATGACGGTTTCTCAGAAAACTAGTAATCAACCCCATCCACACCACACCATTCCTGGTCATACACACCCGAAACCACAAGGACACTTGCTCAACTACATTCATAGCAGCTTTATTTTTAATAGCCAGAAACTGGAAACAACCTAGATGCCTTTCAAGAGAAGAATGGGTAAAGATAATGGTACATTTATACTATGGAGTATTACTCAGCTGTTAAGAACAATGGCATCATTAAATTTACAGGCAAATGTATAGAACTAGAAAAGATCATCTTGAGTGAGGTAACCTAGACCCAGAAAGACAAATGTACTCATTTACAAGCTGGTATTAGCCATATTACAATCCAAAGAAGGTAAATAGTCAAGGGAGGATGCTTGAATCTCACTGTGAAAGGGAAATAAAGTAGCCATCCAGAGTGGATGGATGGAGGGAACTAGGTGGGAAAGGTGGTGGGGAGGGGAAACTCCCAGTAATCTATGAGGGTGACCCTCCAAGACTCCTGGGAATGAGGGATACAGAGCCTGAACTGGCCATTTCCTATAACCAGGCAAGACTTCCAGTGGAGGGACTAGGACACAAACCTAGCCACAAAACTAATTTGTCCTGCCTACAAGATGTGCTGGGGTAAAGGTAGCATAGAAATTGTGGAAGTAGCCAGGTAATGGCTGGTCCAGCTTGAGATTCATGCTAAGAGAGGGGGCCCACCACTGACACTGCGTGGAGGACTAGGACCCAGAGGCTGGATAGCCCAGAGACCTAGAATGGACAATGATTCCTAATGATATTCTGCGATACTCATAGATGGGTGTTTAGTTTCACCCAGAAAATGATGGGAGACAGATGCAGAGGCCCACCAACAAACATTAGGCAGAGTTTAGGGAATCCTATGGAAGAAGGGAAGCAGGATTGTTCCTGCAGATGGGGTTAAGAACAACACAAGAAAAAACCACAGAATGAACCAACTTGGACTCACAGGGCTTCACAGAAACTGATTCAACCACTAGGGAGCCTGCATGGGATTGACCTAGGCCCTCTACATATATGTTACAGTTGCATAGCTTGTTCTTCATGTGGAACTCCTAACAGTGGAAGCAGAGGTTGCTTCTGGATGTTGTTTGTCTTCTTTTGGTACTCTTTCCCTCATACTGGGTTGACTCATCTACCTTAATATGAGGGAGGTGCCTAGACTCAACTGCAACTTGATATGCCATGTTTGGTTGAGCATTCTGATTGCCCCTTGAAACTAGGATCCTATATGCCTGTCTTGCCTTCCTCCCAATGCTTTATCTTTCTGTGAAGCTGTTTACTGCCACTTGATTGTTTCACTCATCTGTTCTATAAGCCAATTTTTTGGTTTGGTTTTTTTGAAACAGGGTTTCACCATGTAGCCCTGGCTATCCCGGATCTCGCTCTGTAGACCAGGTTGACTTCTGTCTCAGAAATGGCCCGCCTCTGCCTCCTGAGTGCTGGGATCCCAGGCATGTGCTACAACCAGAGGCAGCAACTTATGTGCTAGCATCCTAGCAGAGGTGCTAGTGGGCTGAGTCCAGGTGCTCTGGTATGTGAGGCCACGATCTGCCTACAGAACTTACCTGGAATCTAAAGAAGAGGGAGTGCATTACAAAGCACTTGACGTGTGTGCACATACAACTGCATATACATAGCACCAAGGAGACTGAAGAATATACTCCAGCATGGGGGGTGTAGGGGAGGGAGGGAGGGAGGTAGGGAGGGAGGGAGCCAGCCAGTAGACTTTTACAGAATCAAAATTTTAACAGTCATTTTTATTATTGCAATTTTCCAAAACAAGAATGGAATACTATATAAAAATACACTGGAGGAAAAATAATACACCAGAAAGAGAAAAATAAGCCATCCCTTTAAACAGCCACAGAACTGCAAATTCAAAGTCACCTGGGCTACACGGCAAGTCCCAGCCTCAAAACAGCAACAACAACAACAACAACAACAACAACAACAACAACAAAAAACAAAAAAACAAAAAAACAAGCTAACAGAAACTATAATAACAAAAAATGAGGGGTATGGTAGTGTGCACCTATAATCTAGCACTCTGGAGGTAGAAGCAGGAAGTTCAAGGCTGGCCTGGCCTGCATAGCAAGGTTCATGGCAAGCTAGGCTATGTAGTGAGACATGTCCCAAAAAGGAAACAGTCTTAGAGAGGTTAAGCAGTTTGCCCAGAGCCACTCACACACTGTCAAGTGGAAGTTGGGGTCAGAATACAGGGGATCTGGCTCTTCTATGCAATGCAGTCTTCCTCATCCTGTAGGGCCATACTCTTCTATGCTGTGGCCATATTTTCCAGAAGCAGTTCTATCAGACAGGAGAAACATGACAGTCCTGACCCCACTGCTAAAAACAAAGACAGCTGTCACTAAAACCATCCACCATGAGATGCCAGTGTAACTGAACTGCAAGCTGGGGGTGGTTGGTGTCAAAGTGTAGAGAGAGGGCCACCATGATACCTGTCTCACCATGATGTTTCCTGGGAAGGGGAACATCCAAACTCTACTCTCCTCCTTGCTGGGATCTGGTACACAGTCTGTGGCCTGCTGTGGCTGGAAAATATGCAGGCCCTGCAATATGCAGAGTAGAACTGGAAAGGACCCTGCTCTAGCTGACTGTTCACAGAGTAACTTGACATTTGTGGCACATGCTCCCCATCCTGGTCCCACTCCCCATGGCTAGTATGAGCTCATAAGGAGGGAGGCACGGAGTAGAGAGGTTTAGAAGAAGAGCCAAGTGGTTGTGTTCCCAGCCCTCGGGCTCTGGCAGCAGCTCATTATCTACAAGAATGTTCTAGCAGTGGGATGGTCACACTGATGCACTCCAGCTGAACAGCAGCCCACACAGTCCTTCTCTCTGTGGCTCACACGAGCGGGCTGGTAACGCTCTGATTAGGATGGTTCTACCTTGACTTTAGCAGACCTGGGGACCTCCTGCAAGGCCTTCTGCGGTAAATAAAGCCCCTCTGTCCCCAAGCTGGACACAGAAACCCAACTGCTCTCAGAGATGGAGCAGAACGCTCCAGAAGAAAGTTAAGAGCAGCTGCTGCCACTCACTGCCAAGGCTAGCTTAGCCAAATCCCCAGGAAAATGCTGCAGCACATGAACACGAAAACACAAACCACAGACAGTCTGCTCTCCTTCCTACACACATGTTCAAACAAGGCTGCTTTCCCCAGCCAAGCCCCAGACTTGAGCAGGATGAGGTCATTTCAATGGCTCTGTCTGTGGCTTTTGCTTTCCCTTCATTCTGATGAGCCAGTTTCCACTGATTTGACCCAGATGCGGCCCTGGGAGAACAGAGAAGCAAGAGCAGTGAACATGATTGGAATGTGATCCCTACCACTCCAAGAGCCTCCCAAAGCCAGCCAGGTTGGGGGATGCACAACCCAGCAGGCCCAGCAAGGCAGTTGGGTCACAGGACTCCTACAGAAAACCTTCGGGAGAGGCAGGTGGAGGGACCGCCTGTGGATCTGCATTCGCATTCCTCCTCTGTAGATGTCCCCTGGCTGGCTAGTCAGAGAGGGAAGTAGAGGCTGGCTGTTGGTCACAGGCTTTGGTGGGGTGTCACTGTACTGCACTTTGGCCCAATGGAAGTACTCAGTGGATGCCTGAACAGATGTCCACATGAAGGGTTAACTTAGCTGAGGGTGGGTCTGGATCCTGCAGCAAGCAAGCTTCAGCTGTTAATGACCTGTCTCTGAAAGTACAGGAGTGCTGTTGAAGACAGAGAAGAGCTAGATGCTGACTTTAGCAAGACCATCAGCAAGACTGTAGCCAGCTTCTCCACATCTTAAGTCCCGAAGGAAGTATGTGACAGCACCTGATAACAAAACCCTTAGGTCTCCTGGTCCCCAGGCAAATTTGGTAGCTGGGGTGGTGGTCTTGGGGGAACAGGGAATGCTTCAGTGGGGCAAAGAGCTCTCTGAAAAGCTCCACTTCAGATGTCAGAGCGCTGATCCACAGTGAGATTGTAGAACTGGTGAATGGCAGCCCTGGCCTTAGAGCTAAGAATTCATCTGCTTCCCCACATGTAGGAAGAAACTATTTTTGGTGCTGAGTACAACAGACCACAATAGCCAAACACTCCAGGATAAGGCACTTCTTTTAGCTCTCCTCTCCAAAGTACTTGCTTGGTTCACTCAGAGGAATGTTGGGTGACAATTCTCAATGTAGCACCCCTGGACACTGTGATACGGGAAAGAAGGCCCAAGGCACAGGATAAATCCCCAAGGGGGAAGTTGGGAATTCTAGGTTATGACCTACTTAGACGTACGAGTGAGGAGTAGACACAGAACCAGCCCCCATTACTCGTGGTGATGGAACTGGCTGTAAGCAATCAGCTTTCACCCACTCACTGTACTGGGGAAGGCAGCTCAGAGTCTCGGGACCTTGTCAGAGGAAGGCAGAGAAAGAGCACACAGTTCCTGCTGTGGTGACTACTCCTTAGTACTCTCCATCTACCCATTCCTAGAGTGCTCTGAATGAAATGGTTCCTCCAGCCTTTAAAGAGAGTGTTGAGTAGAGAGGCCACTGCTGTTATCAAACCATCAGGAGGAGGAGCACAGGTTCTAGTCAAGAAATTGAGCTGGGTATCGGGTTTTCCCACCTTAGAGTCATTCTACTTATTCCCTTCCACTGTCCCTCTAAGGTCAGAGTGCCCTGGCACACTCAGGTCAGAAACTCTGAACACACCAGCAAAGAACACATGAGCAAAGACAGAGAAACCTGTCACTTATTTTTTTTCAACCATACTTGGTATTTTTATTTTTATTGAATATTTTTTTTTATTTCAAATGTATCCTCTTTTCTGGTTTCCTCTCCAAAAACCTGCTATCCCATTTTCCCTTCCCCTGCTTCTTCTATAAGGGTGCTCCCCCACACAACCCATTCCCTCCCACCTCCCTGCCCTGATATTCCCCTACACTGGGGCATTGAGCCTTGACAGGACCAAGGGCCTCTCCTCCCACTGATGTCTGACAAGGCCATCCTCTGCTACATATGCATCTGGGGTCATAGCTCATCCATCCCTGTGTTCTCTTGGGATGGTGGTTTAATCTCTCAGAGTTCTAGGGGTGGGGGAGTCTGGTTAGTTGATATTGTTGTTCTTCTTATGGGGTTGCAAACCCCTTCAGCTCCTTCAGTCCTTTCTCTAACCCCTCCATTGGGGATCCTGTCCTCAGTCCAATGGTTTGCTGAAAGCATCTACCTTTGTATTTGTCAGGCTCTGACAGAGCCTCTTAGGAGACAGCTATATCAGGCTCCTATCAGCACGCATGTCTTGGCATCCGAAATATTGTCTGGGTTTGGTGGATGCAAGGGACAAATCCCTAGGTGGGGCAGCCTCTGGATGGCCTTTCCTTCAGTCTCTGCTCCACACTTTGTCTCCATATTTCCTCCTGTAAGTATTTTGTTCCCCCTTCTAAGAAGGACTAAAGCATCCACACTTTGGTCTTCCTTCTTCTTGAGCTTTATGAGGTCTGTGAATTATATCTTAGGTATTCCGAACTTTTGGGCTAATATCTACTTATTAGTGAGTGCATACCATGTGTGCTCTTTTGTGATTGGGTTACCTCACTCAGGATGATATTTTCCAGTTCCATCCATTTGCCTAAGAATTTCATGACGTCATTGTTTTTAATAGTTGTGTAGTATTCCATTGTGTAAATGTATCACATTTTCTGTGTTCATTCCTCTGTTGAAGGACATCTGGGTTCTTTCTAGCTTCTGGCTATTATAAATAAGGCTGCTATGAACATAGTGGAGTATGTGTCTTTGCTGTATGTTGGAGCATCTTTCAGGCATATGGCCAGGAGTGGTATAGCTGGGTCCTCAGGTAGTACTAGGTCCAATTTTCTGAGGAACCACCAGACTGATTTCCAGAATGGTTGTACCAGTTTGCAATCCCACTAACAATGGAGGAATGTTCCTCTTTTTCCACATCCTCACCAGCATCTGCTGTTACATGAGTTTTTTATCTTAGCCATTCTGACTGGTGTGAGGTGGAATCTCAGAGTTGAAACCTGTCAATTTAAGCAGTGATACCACCCCAGTAGAGCTCACCTCTAGTCAGTGCTGTTAATAAACTGGAATCACACAAAGTGAGTTCCAGGACAGCCAGGACTATTACACAGAAACAAAGGGGAAAAAAACAAACAAACAATAACAACAAACTGGCATTGCTACTCAGTCTACCCCGGCATTCCACAACATTAAACACAGTCCATCTGGAAGAGGTTTACACACATATGTCCCTAGGAAAGGAACTTCCTCAGCATACTCCAGCCCAAGGTCTCTCCAGGGCTGCCCATTCTGCAGTCACCTCATTTGATTTAGCACCTCACTGATGCTTACCCTAGGGCAGCAATTCTCAACTCCCTAACTCATGTGGGTCATGACCCCTTTGGGGGTCTAATAGTCCTTTTAGAGGGGTTGCATATTAGATATCCTGCATATTAAATATTTATATTACAATCCATAACAGTAGCAAAATTACAGATACAAAGTAACAATAAAAATAATTTTATGGTAGGGGGTCACCAAAACATGAGGAACTGTATTAAAGAGTTGCAGCATTAGGAAGGTTGAGAACCTAGAGGTAGGCGGGGGTCATCATAGCTAAAACACATATGGCTTGGAGCTATGCAAAACTTCATGGTCAACTGAAAGGTTCCCCCTTACCAGAGTCAAAGGCATGCTGTGAAGGAAGCAACAGAGGCCTCAGACAGACAATTTTTTTTAATTGCTCCCTTGCCATACTTGATAAGTTAGCAACCTAAATACTATCTATGTTTTCAAGCATGACAAGACTAGTCTTGAAGAACTCACAAGTCTGGCCCCACTCCTTTACCTCTTCTTATTTTTTTTAGACAGGGTCTCACTATGTATCCTAAGTTAGCCTGGAATTGTAAGCCAAGCTTGCCTCAAACTCACAGAGATCCACTCAGTTTCTGAGTGCTGGGATCAAAGGCTTATATCACCACACCCAGCCAGCCCCAAGCTTTTCAATACTAATGTTCATCTGATGTTCCCCATCCCAGCCTTTCCTTTTATGAGTTTATTTTGATATGAGCATACCGCATATTGAGTTCTTTTGAAGTGCAAGTGATCACCAGGATCACACCAGGACCAGGATCTCCAGGGTCCACAGGGATCTCCCCATTTTCTGTACTACTGTGGAGTAGCCCATCGTATACATACACCATGCTTTACTGACCTCGCAGGGTCATTTAAGTTGTTTTCTTCTAGCTTTGGTCTATCACAAACGATGCTGTACAGAATATCTTCCACCCCTTTATTCATACACATGAGCATGTATCTGAGCCAGATTATCAGGTAGTGGGAATGCTAGCTCAAATGAATGCATTTTGTACAAAGTTGAATGTCCATGGATCTGGTCATGTCTATACATATGCACTACACACACACACACACACACACACACACACACACACACACACACTGTACAAGAGCACCCAGGAATCTATGCATGGGAATTACAGAGATGCTAAGGTCTCCATCTGTCTGGATTCTCTCTGCTGTGCTCTCAATGATATAACTTGCTGTGTTCTATGCTACAGGTATCTACAGGATTCCCAGTCACCAAATGTAGACATATGTGGGAGACACTCAACTCCTATTTAATGGTGACTCCCTGGTTGTTAAAAAAGGTCACCACATAGGCCAGGAGTTGTGGCACATACCTTTAATCCCAGCACTGAGGAGGCGGGAGCAGGTGGATCTGTGAGTTCCAAGCAAGCCAGGTACATAGTAAGACACTGCCTTTACAAACAAAAAAGGTCCACTGCAATGGCAGTAAAACGAATAAAGCCATAATGATGCCAAGAATGGGGTAGGAGTCGGGAGGATTGGGACCGATTCATTCCTTGAAAGTGAAAGCAGAGTGTGAATGTACAAGACAGCACAGGAGGAAGCTGCCACATAGGCAGTCAGTAGGAGGTGATCATCAGACCTACCCAGCGAGTCCGGGAGGGAAGCTGGGTTCTGAGAAACAGCTCCTGAGGACGGGAAGGGAAATGAAGCTGAAAACTGAGATCAACTAGAGGGCTGTCTGCAGATCAAGTGCACTAATTGGCTCCATCGCTGCCACATCCCGGGGGAAGCAGCTAATGCCAGGTGAAAACAGGAGGGCTGGCCTCTATAGCATTGAACCAATGGACTAGAGAAGTTGACAAACCTCTATCAAGAGCAGCTACTAAATAGCTGAAGCTCTGTAGGCCAGACAGGGTCTCCAGCTCTTATCTTCCTTTGGTTGGGAGCATGAGTTAACAGTACCAGTCAAACTGTACCACTCAGGCCCAGACTGGCAGCCAATGAGCCCCTTTCCCAACCACAGAGTACCACAGGAGCTTCCCACTCAGGGCAGAGGCCGTAGAAAGAGATCAACCACTGTGCTAGCAGCCGAAACATCTGCTCTCGAGAATATGCACCCAGTGCTTCATTTTTAAGTATGAATGAACTACTGTACATCACCAGACACTGAGGGAAAACAGAAGCCTGAAGAAGAATGACCAAGATAAACAAGGGAACCAGATCCCAGAGGAATGAAATAGTTTCAGGGTCAGGAGATAATTTAAAAACAACAACTCTAATTAGTGTGTCAGAGAAACCCAACACAATTTAGCTTTCCTAAAGCAGGAGCAAGATACTGTGAGGATGAAACTGGAGAACCAGAGGAAAGAGAATTTAAAATATCAACGCCAAATACCTACTCTAGAACACCTGGAAGACAGAGTGAGGACTATGTATCAAACCATAGTAAGAAAAGACACGGAGAAGGTAAGACAACTGAAAAGCTCAATTTCTAAAGTCTGCTCATTAATAGCACAACACAAGAACCTGAGTTTGAGTCTAACACTGGAGATAGGGTCGGGGGTGAAGCAAAAAGAAATGGATGAAAAGAAATCATCAAAGAAGTATGGATAGAAAAATGTGTACAGAGCAGAAGAATGACGAAGACTTTAAACTAAATGGCCTCAGATTAGTCAGAGCAATAGATAAGAAAGCTCAATACAGACACAGACACAAACAAAAGATTAGCTGAGTATATTGTATATACCCAATGAAGGTAACAAAAAGAAAATAACCCACCCTAAGGTACCTTCAGATCAATGAGAATCAGGCTGGCATTGGCTGTGTTATCTTCTCAATTATAAACCTAGCCTTGAATGTCTGGAGTAATCTCTCCAGCCCTGGCATCAGATATCTTAACAGTGACACAGATGGCTTGAAGTCAACAGATCAATGTTTTTAATGTCTGAAGGGGAAATTAATTCAGCTAGACAAATCAACCAAAAGCAACAAAACAAAGGTTTAAGAATTTACCTCCCACATATTCTCTCTGTGGAATTATTTTATAATTGCTTCAGCTAATCGAGAAAGGAAAGCAAGAAAGAGACACCAAATTTAGAAGACTCATTCTGACCTAGGGAAATCGTGAAAAGAAGTCTGGTTGAAAGCTACATAGCAAGACCCCAACATCAGCAGTCCAGCAGGAGGAGTAGAAACGGGCTTCCTGCGAATGGAAAGGTAATGCCATGTAATGAACTTCCAAACCGAAACCAATGTGTGAGTCACTTTGAGAGCAGGGAGGAAAGCCATGGTATTCTTTCAAACACAGTCAAGAGAGGCAACCAGGAACACCGTGAAAAGAATAAAAGCTGATAAAAAATCAGTGGTTCGAATGTTACTGACTAAAAAGCAGTATGATTCAGAGGGACTGCTGGGACCTAGGAATCCAGAGAATCACTGAAGTTAGACATCGCAAGCACTCTACACGGCTCGGTGAGATTCATTAAGGAGGTAGTAAAGAAGGTACCAGCCATACTAGCACTCTGCTTCCGTATGCAGCAAATACTAATATGTCAAAATAAGGAAAGTGCTGTTGGGTGATTTTTCAGCTTAGAACCAACACTGAGACAGAGCATGAAAGATTACCCATCCCGGATGGAGATATGGGTTAGTAGAGCACTTGCCTAGCATGCTGGAGGCCCTAGGTTCAATCCCTGGTGCTAAAAGAACTACAAGAGACAATGTAACAAAGCACACTGACAGCTAAGAAGACAGTGCTGGAAGTAAGGAGGCAGTGGAAGGCAGAGAGACAGTGGGAAAGCTAGACGCACTCATCCTTTCGCCTGACTTGCATTAAATGACAACAGAAACAGGAAACAAAAACAGGCTACGTTTAAAGACACTGAGACTTCTAAAGGCAGATATACAAAAACTGGGAGTGCAGGGAATGAAGAAGGAAAAGGAGTTGATTCTTTCCTTTCTTCTTTCCTTCCTTTCTTTTTCAGACAGGGTCTCCTTAACACTGGTCTGGGTGTGGTTGCTTCTGAGAAGTGGGGTGGGAAGGGGACAGCAGTAGGAGTCTGTTCACACCCATTATAAACATCCTGGTGCTATCCGATTATATGATCAGGTAACACTGGACTCTGACAAATGCCTGACCTTCCCACAGAGACTTTCTGCTGAACAGTTCAAGCTAAGAGCAACTTACTAATAAAGCTTGACATAAAATTCTGAGATAAAATTTTATCTCCATTCAACTAGAGATTCCATGATCTCGTATGGTAAAGAAACCTTCTTAGGTGGGCAAGCCAGCATTCCGATTCCCAACTTGTCATTCAGAGACACTAAGTCTCCATGATTCAGTGACTTTTTCTGGTTTGATGGCTGTAAGCCTACAGTATTTCTTGTGTTCGATGATCATGGCATGCTGTTAGTGTTTTGGCTGAGACTTGTCTGGCAAGATATTCCTTGCTGGCCACTGTTCATGTAACTTGTCCCTTGGCTCAGCTACAGTGGGAGGGCTGCCGAGGACATCACAGCGGATGGGTTCAGAGGCTTGTGCCAGTCTGTGCTGGAGAGGCACCAACAGACCCTGGTACTCCAGCTTCTTCCAATGGCTGGAGGATCTGCTTCGCTGCTGCGTTCTATCAGGGCTGGGATCATCTTGGGGTGCCTTCCAAAACAGCATAGGGCTCCCTTATCCACAGGAGACAAAATAATCTAGCCTGGTCACTCCCCCAGAGAAGAGGAGTCATGCAGAAATGGAAGCCTGATAAGGCCCAAAATCTAGAAGGCTGAAACTCAACACTTTCACTTTCAACAACACTGACTGAAAAAACAGGCAAGAATGAGGATGGAGCCATTCAGATGTGTGGGAAAATATCTTAATCCATCAAAAAAAAAAGGGGGGGGGGACCAGTTTTTCTTATTAACTAGGAAACATATTATATTCATATCCATAAAAGGCAAGCTTCAGGGCCGCTGCTGCCCCCCCATACACACGCATGCGCATGCGTGCGTGCTTGTCTGTGTCTGCCTCTGCCTCTGCCTCTGCCTCTGTGTGTGTGTGTGTGTGTGTGTGTGTGTGTGTGTGTGTGTGTGTGTGTGTGTATAGCATGTACCACATAGAGACTAAAATAAATAGGATATCCATAACGCAGAACACATGGTTAAAGAAACAGAACCCTACCTGAGTTTCCTGGCTCTGCCCTGCCATTTTGATTTCAGGGTCAATCCTGTCTTTGTTGCCCTCTCAGCATTATTACAGATGCGTGCACACCTGAGCAACATACTGTTCAGATCTGCCTGTTCCTCAGAATCACACCATATGTGCCTCTTGCCCCGACCTGATGACTTAGCCTCCATGAATACTGGCAGCTATATTTCCATTGCCAGAGAAAGGCTGTCCACCTTGAGACTATACTCTACTGACCTTCTCTACTGCTACTTGACTAAATCTAGTCCTTCATATCACGAACAGCTCTGTCAGGGAAACTCTTCTGAGAATTAGCTAATCTTTTAAAATGCTCCTCCCAAACAAATCCTTCCTCCTCTCTCCGGAGTTTGAGTTTTGCCTCTGTAAAGAGCACAGACTAGAAGAAAATCCTGGCCTGTGGCTAAGTACTGAGTGTTCTAGGCAACCAAAATAGTGATTCCCAAGATCTCATCCCTTGCTCCCTGTCCAGGCCGCTCACACACAGACTCTTGTCTCCTCCAGTAAACCTGAGATTCCACACCCTGCTTTATAGCAGGCAAACAATTGGCCTTTTAGAAGGTAGCCTGTAGTTCTGAGTCACACCTCTCACCTCTATCTCCCCCTTCTTCTCCCGGTGAGAGGAAACCTAGACCTCAAAGAAAAACTCCATTAACAGGAGTCATGGCAGTGGGAGGAGTCAACACAGGCTCTGCCCTTCCAGGGTGACACACAAAGACCAACTATGTGAGATGACAATGGACTGGCCCACAGGTTCTTCATGGTTACCACCTACCACGGCCAGGGCCAGCCACATTTCCTATGTGATCCATCAAGGATCAGACACTGGGAAGCTGCAAAAACAGTGAGAGATAATAGGATAGTCTGAGAGCTGACGCTTTTTGACCCTTTCCACACACCAGCTGTAGTGTAAGAACTTTGTACACCTTACTCATCTCAGTGGGTTGGGGCCGTGATATCACTTTAGGAGGTTAACCCAGCATTTCAAAAAGGAAAACAAATAAGACTTGAAATAAACAGAAAACTACTGGTGATTATATCACTAAGTCATATTGTTCTGTGAAACTTCTGGCCCACTTACATTCTTGTATACTTATTTATATGTATGAAACCAGAAAGTAAAATGTTCCTCTCACTGAGGACAGAGACTAAAAACTGTTGCAAAATACTTCCTTTTTCATCTATTTCATAACGGTCCCATTGAGATGTTTTCAGTTACTAGCCCAGTTTAATGTAAAAAATACCTGAAGTCACTTCACCAACTTCCTGTGCCCATGTTTCAGTCACTGTTCCCACCTGCACTTCCAACCTAACAGCCTCTTCTCTGTTCCCCTTTCTTCTCCAGACGACTTGCTGTTCTCAGAGCCTAGAACATTCTCCTCCTGTCTTCCTCGAGCTGGCTCCTCCTCAAGCATCGAGTCTGTCTCTGCTGGTGCATGACCTCCACATGCAGAGGCCCCTTGGTCACAGTCTGGGCAGCTCTCTGCCCATGGCCTCTGAAACACTGTTCACTTGTTTGCTGTTTGTCTTCCCCTCAAAACCCGAAGACTACTGACATGTTTTGTTTTAGACTCACCTACTAGAGCATCCGGACTGAGCAGAACTTCAAGTGTTAAGTGAACAAGCATGCCCTGGGCCTTTCTAACGACCAACATCAGAGACAGGACTCCATTCCTAGTCTACCTGAACCCGCATTTACTGCTTACCTTCTGTGGGCTGTGATATCCTAGACCCAGGTCTATTCAGGATGGAAAGGGAACATTTATCCTGATGAGCTTGCAGAGGGACTGCTGTGACTGGGACAGAAGGAACAACGCCATCAGGGACTGTTAACACTGAGATAGAACCAAAGCAAGCCTAGTTCCCAAGTCCATGCTCCCTCCATTGTGTCACTGGTGTAAAGTAACTCTTTAAGCTACTTCTTGGTGAGCTGAGAATCTGGAGGGAATCAATGAGAGAGGAGACTACATTCTCTCAGATTTGAATAAGAGGAAAACATCACCAGTCACGGAAGAAAGACCAGAAGAAATCAGTCAAACATGATTTATGCTGAGTCCAGGACAGCAGCCAGCTCAGAGAGAAGGGAGGGCTCTCCTAGTCCAGTGATATTATGGGGGAAAAGGCTGAGAAGAACCACAGATCAGCAAAAAACTTTAAAGATATAACTGTGTATTGGACACAGAGGACTAAGGTTACAGGAACCTCACTTTAAGGTACATGGGGTAGGCCATAGCGAGTTGTAATTCGGAAGCTAAGAACAGAGAAGCATAGGGGGTGGCGGGTAGGGGGGCACACAATGCTCTAAGTAGGCCCTGACTAGGATGCCTGGAGCTGAAGAGCTAATGGCCAGAATACTTTGGTAACACTGACACCTTGTGGCTATGGAATGCCTGTCCCACAGAAAAAGGAATCTATGGGCACTTCAGTTATTCTCCTTATACTGCTGAAATACGTTAAAACTGATGTCCGTGCTAATAATTTTGGCAAGTCCTTATAGTAAACATTACTTCTGATGTTTGTGTTTCTGTCAATAAGCCAAGCCACTGGGTAATGGGGCAACCTGACTCTGTAACTGTGAGTTGCTGGACTCCCAGCTGCCTTAACCAAAGGGGCCGTCAGTCAAACAGTGAGGCAACACTGGCCATTTTAAATGTTCCATGCATGACATGAAGAAACCAGACAACAATTACAGCTAACTGTCTGGGTTCCTGATGGGCAGACTCAGCTAGCTTTGGCTATTTCAAATAGTTTAGAACTTTTTTGCTATTACAAGCTTTGCTAAACAATAGAGAAAATCGTTTACCAGCAGGCCAGAGGCCACAGGTCACTTATTCTAGTGACCTAGCAAAAGAAATACTTGTGATTGGCACAAGCACAAACCTTCATTTGCATATGGGCCTGTGATTTACCCATCCCCTCTCTGGCTGTGAGCAGTAATTCAGTTCACTCAAGTAAACCGTCTGACCGACAGCTGCTGAAGGTGCAGTTCCAGCCACAGCCTTTTCAAATAGTTTGCATCTGACTTTTGCAACTTTTGTGGTCTCACCCTCACTTTTTGCAGTGGGCTGTGATTGCCTATCACCAGGTCTATTCAGGCTAGAAAAGGAAGAATTATCCTGATGGGCCTGTAGAGGGACCGTTGTGACTGGTGCAGAAGGAACAATGCCGCCAGGATTCACCGGGACACAAACGTTCATTTGTGTGACTGAGGCACCATCCCCTCTTTGGCTATATAAGGAGGCAGACTAGGAGGCATTCTTCTGCTCACTTAAACCCAACAAATGTCCTCCTATGAGTGGTCTCCTCTTGCCTACTTTTGCTAATTGCGGCAGAGATGGCAGCACAAAGAGAGAAGCAACAGACACAGCAGGGTGGCGGTGGACAGAGTGGTGGAATGGCCATGGCAGGGACGGCTGAACAGTCTACAGGCTGAGCTGCAAAAACGGCACAGCAGTGGGCTGCCTGATGGCGGAAGCAGCAGCCGGACAGTTCAAGAGTGGGCAGAAGAGTGGTGGGAGAACTACTAAGGAGAGAGAAGGGGACTGGAGAGATGACGCAGGATTAACAACACTGGCTGCTCTTCTAGAGGACTGGGGTTTGTTCCCAGCTCCCACATGATCCCTACCTACAGCTATCCATAATTCCAGTTCCAAAGGCACTGTGACCACACATGGTGCACGGGCACACATGCACGCAAACATAGAGAGAAGACAAGAAGGGGCAGAGGATGAAAAGGGATAAAAGACTGATAAGGAGTCAGAGAAGAGACACTACAGGCTCTGATCGCTAGAAGGGTTCCTGGGAACCGTCAACTCATTAAACCCAACGTTATCAGACACGCTAAGACAAAAGCTGCAACACTGGCCAGTATCAAATGCTACTGAATACTGTCTTACGCAAGAGCTCTAACACTCTTTGAGCTAAGTATCTCGATATCTGAGGCCTGAGCAAGGACTGGAACACTGTCTGCATGCCTGCATACCTTGCTGCCTGCTATCTGCATGCCTTGCTGTCTGCTGTCTGCATGCCTTCATGCCTTGCTGCCTGCTGCCTGCTGTCTGCATGTCTGCATGCCTTGCTGCCTGCTGTCTGCATGCCTTGCTGCCTGCTGTCTGCATGCCTGCATGCCTTGCTGCCTGCTGTCTGCATGCCTTGCTGTCTGCTGTCTGCTGTCTGCATGCCTTGCTGCCTGCACGCCTGAATGTCTACTACTACTGCTGTCAAGCACTGGGGGACAGAAAAGCTGCCAAAGACCAGCACATGAAGAGCTTCTCCTCAACTGTCCATGACTTGGTTTCTTTTCTTCCTTTGTGTGGTAAAGGGCATTACACCTAGGGCCTCAGACTTGTGCAAGCACTCTACTCTTAAGCTAAAACCTCAGTGTTCTTTTTATTTTGAGACAGCATCTCATAAGTTGTTCAGGTCAGCCCTGAACCCCCTCTATGGCCCACACAGACCTTAGACTTTGAGCCTTTTGCTTCGGCTTCAGTCCAGGAGCTAGGACTACAGGTCTATCCCAAAGCTGGACTCAACTGAAGTTTCCATCCAGGTAAAAGGAACCACAGCGGGGTTGGGGATTTAGCTCAGCGGTAGAGCACTTGCCTAGCAAGCGCAAGGCCCTGGGTTCCGTCCCCAGCTCCGAAAAAAAGAAAAAAGAAAAAAAAAAAAAAGGAATCACAGCATTTGTCTCTTCACAACAACTCGTAGCCCTCTTTCCACTGCCCTAAACAGGCCTAAGGTCAGAGATGGCATCTGACTGGACTCTGAAGCAACGGAGCCCAGTACACCAAAATAATCATAGTAACTACTATTAAATGGGTGCTGACTGCTTCTGAATAATGGACAAACATATTCTTGAATTTCGCCTATGAGAACTTCAAATGCAAACCACAAGAAAATGTTTATTTCGATACGAGCTGAAAGGTTTTGGAAAGGTCAAGAATTGAGACATGACGGCAGGCACCCCCACAAACAGTGTCTTTTAAAGACCAGTATCTTCCTAACTATGATGTACATATGACTTATAGGGAAGTCCAGCTAGCACATCGGTTTAGTTCTGCAATCTGCAGTAGGGTCTGGGATTCTGTGCCTGAGAAGCACCTAGGTGGTGTTCCACAGACCACATTCTGAATGGCAAAAACCTGGAAAAGGGACTGAAAAACTCCTACCAACCACTCCAGCCAGTGGGTCCTACCTGACCCACACGTGGGTGAACGCCCAGCAAGCTGGAAGTGATACATTCATTATTGGAGGGGCGGAGGAAGAAACACAAAGAGGAGGAGACCGTGGGGCCTCTCAAAGCCTAGAATACTTACTTTGGTTCTTTATAGGCAGAATCTGCCGACTTACTGTTTATAAAGTCACCCATGGACAGGATAAGCAGTCCAACAAAGGACAAACACATCAGGCCCTGACCCCAACTGTTGTGACTTCCAAATCTCCAGGCCAGGACTAGCTGGGGAAGGCAAGCCCACAAAATCCACAGCACATGTGCTAAAGAAAAGCTCCCATCCCAAGCTCCCATGCAGTGTAGGTGATCGTGGGGAAAGGGTTATGGAGATATGTGGAACGGGGTCTTGAGGAGCCCTCACCAACTGTCACTTTCAATAATCATCTTGGATGAAAAACGGAGGGAAGTGGCCACTATCACTTACGTGCGGTGTCGCAGAAGTACTATGGTGGGGTCAGGCTTTGAGAATGCACCAGGGTTGACCTCAGAACAGAACCCTGTGAATTCTGGCTAGGGATGGGGAGGGCAGTGGAAGAGCTGGGAGAAGTGGAATGATAGTAAGCAGCGGCCCGAGTCTGTAGTCTGGTGGTTTCTGTCAGCCAAGCCTGGATACAGTGCCTTCTGTCATGCCGCTGCTGCCCCGTGTCAAAGAAGAGATTTGCTTAAAGGTCAACACTTAAAGAAAATAAATACAGCTGCCTACTTCCATCAGCTTAAACCGAAAAATCTGGCTGTCTTTCAGAGAAAAGCAGGATCTTGTGCTGTCTGCTCTGAAAGGTTTGCTTGTCTTTTATCAAGTGATCACATGTATTTCCAAAGAACAACAATAACCCTCAGTTATAGAGCCGTAGAAAATACTATTAAGATGACAGTGGATCAGGATACCTGTAAAGCTAAATTGTTCTTAAATGCCGAAGGGCCAATAAGAACACGCTACATAAGGATGTGAACAAATCACCACGTGTCCAAACCATACTCTGGAATTTCACGGTTGGGAACCATGAAGGTCAACCCATTTCCCTCATATACTGCCTACAAAATCTTGACACATCAAGTCTTTCTTGAGGCATGGAATGATTACCTTTTTGGTAAATAAAAAACAAAACAAAACAAAACAAAAAAACGCTTTCAAGGCTGGAGAGATGGTTCAGTATTTAAGCAATGGCTGCTCTTCCGGAAGACTCAAGTTTGATTCCTAACTCCCACGTAGCAGCTTGTAAGTCTCTGTAACTCCAGTCCCAGGGGACCCAACACTCTTCTCTGACCTCTATGGGCACTGCATACACATAGTGTGCAGACACGCATGAACACACCCATACGCACACCCAAGGCAGATATTTTCAATCAAAAACAAATTTCTGTTAGCCATATGTTCTTGCCCGACTCAAATTCATCCTTCTTGGGCTTACTCTTTGTCTCTTCTACCAGGATGTGGGATTCTTCAGGGAATGACAACCTGTGCAGCACCCAGCACATGATGCATGGTGTCAGAGTGTGGTGAGATAGCAGCGCCCTGAAATACTTCCTCTTCCTGCCACCTATCGCTGTGTGATTTTTCAATTGGTTACCTAGCTTTCCAAACCTCGGTTTCCTCCCCTGTAAAGTCCTCTCACGATAGTGTTGTTCTATAAATTAAATGTATTAAATGCCACATCCTGAGTTCGTATCATAGTAAGGGTTTTAAAAGTGTTAGAAATTATCAGTTATGCTCATTAACATGTGAATTTATAACTCCATCCCACGAATCACACTTATTCCCCAAATATCCTGGACCAGGAAGGATTTCTCAACCTTAACATCCATGATGGTTCTCTCTCATGGAAGCCCATCCTGGACACTGTGGGATGTTGCACTGCAAGCCTATCCTTTAAATACTACATGTCAGTAGCATGTGCACACTCAGTTCCAAGAACCAAAATTGTCTTGAGAGATTGCCAGGTTCTCTGGAGGGAAACACCCTCCCTCTTTCACTGAGAGCCACTGGGCTAGAATTTTCAAATTTGAGTCTATTCACCACAGCCCTTGGTCTCGCCACCCGCTTCTCCCCACGGGCAACCACTACAGCCACCATTTGCTCACCACTCAGATGCCTTGGAGGAAACAGGTTATAGGTGCTGTAGATATCATTGGAGAATTGCAACTTGAGCTCTGGGTTCCCCGTTAGGAGCTGCGCCACATGTTCTACCTGAAACGGTGTCTTCTCCAGGATTACCACAGCATCTTCTCCATGAGTATCCCCAGAGTCCTCATTCACCTGCGGGCAGAGTTATCATCAGTGGGTGCAAGGACAGTGCCACCAGAAGAGCCTGCTGAGTACACGTAGAACCTTCCCAGAGCCTCTGAAATCCCAGCACTTGGGGCTAGGGAAATAGTTTTGTTAATAAAATGTATTCTCATGCAAGTGTGAGGACCTGAGTGTCCATTTAACAGAACCCATGTGAAAAGGCTGGGTGTGAGAGAGATCCTGTCTGGAAAACCCCGGGGTGAGGGGTGGTTGTTACTTAAAATCCCAGAACTGGAAAGGCAAAGATAAGTGGACTCCTGGGGCCTGCTGGCCATGTACCAAGAAGCAACACAAGCAAGTAATAAACAAGACAGAAACAAACCTGAGGTTGTACTCTGGCTTCCACACTGAGGCCCGCACACGCACACACACGCACACACACACGCACACATACACACACACACACACACACACACACACACACACACACACACAAAAGATAAAAAAAAAATCCAGCACTTGTGATTTTAGGGTCTCTTAAACCACAATACCTGCATTTGCTTCCTTGAGGGCTCCCTTCTGAGGAAGTACAACACTTACTATTCTTCTCCCAGAAAAGGCACCTTAATCCTTGTGGAAATTCTCAGACTTTTCTTCATAAAAAGTTTCTGAGCTGTCATCTATTTTAGGTTTACAAGATCCCTGCCAAAGTCTCCTTACTTTAGAAAAAAAAGGACAAAGAAACTAAGATACAGACTAGAGAAATTAAGTGACGTATCCAAGGTCACATGAACAGTATCAGTATAGAGATTAGAAGCCCTATTAACTTCTAGCTAGAAATCTCTCAGCCCTAAAGTCTTCAGCCAGTAATACATACATATGGAGGACAAAAGGACTAAGAAAACCATACAGGACCTAATAAAAGACAAGAGACACAGAGAGACATTGAAGCTATGTCCCCTGATCCTCCCAAATGTAAGCTCTTGCAAGTGACTCTTGGACATAGCTTTGCTTGTATGTATTTAGTGAATGTATATGCTTGCAAGGATGGGCTTGTGTATCAAGTGCATGCATGTCTGTGTGGAGGCCAGAAGTCAAGGTTGTGTGTGGTGGTTTGAATGTGTTTGGCCCAGGGAGTGGCACTATTTAGAGGCGTGGCCTTGTTGGAGAAGGTGTGTCACTATGGGGGAGGGCTTTAAGACCCTCTTCCTAGCTGCCTGGAAGCCAGTCTTCTGTTTGCCTTTGGAAGGAACTGTAGAACTCTCAGCTCCTCCTGCACCATGCCTGCCTGGATGCTGCCATGTTCCTGCCTTGATGATAATGGACTGAACCTCTGAAGCTGTAAGCCAGCCCCAATTAAATGTTGTCCTTTATAAGAGTTGCCTTGGTCATGGAGTCTGTTCACAGCAGTGAAACCCTAACTAAGACATTGGGTGTCTTCCTCAGTGGCTGTCTAGCAAATATATTATATTTGAGATAGTATCTGTCACGGAACCTGGAGCTCACCAACTCACCTAGTCTATGAGCTCCAAGTATCTGCCTATTTCCCCTACCACCAGCCCACCTCACATACACTAGGGTTACAGCAGGACACTACCACACCCAGATTTGTATATAAATTCTGGGAATCCAAACTTAGGTCTCCACGCTTGTGCTTCAGACACTTCGCTCCTCCCTGCCCCAGGAACGACTTCTTAAAACTGTGGGTTTCACAGGCAGAGAACATTACAGAAACCCACAGCAGATCAAAATATAAAACTTAAGTGACCATGTAGTTCCCAGACCCAACTGATAGGACACAACTCCTACATCTAAGGCTCAAGGATCATAGTGGGAGAGGGGACGGAAAGATCGAGAACAGGAACTTTTCCACGAGACTGTGTCTCTAGGAATGTCAGAGAAGCCACACCCATGATGTCTCATCACCATGGCTACCTAAACAAGACCTGAACGAGGAAGGGATCAAGAGACATATTAATGTGAAAGGGGGAACTCTCATGAGTTTCAACCTGAGACTAAGAAGCACAGTAACTAATGAATGCTGAGAGCAGGCAACACAGCCTTCCCCAAGGAAGAATCCCCAAAACGGTTATCCAATACCAAGTAAGTGTGTGTGTGTGTGTGTGTGTGTGTGTGTGTGTGTGTGTATACACAAGTAACTTTATTTGTATTAAGCAAGTTGTAGATATATATATATCTATATATATCCATAGATATCTATATATATCCATAGGTATCCATATATCTCTATGGATATATATAGATATCTATGGATATATATAGATATATATGGTCATGGAAAAACTTGGAAGATTTCCAAGCACACGAGGACTAGAATTTTTTTTTTAAAGATTTATTTATTTCATGTATGTGAGTACACTGTGCTGTCTTCAGACACACCAGAAGAGGGCATCAGATCCCATTACAGATGGTTGTGAGCCACCATGTGGTTGCTGGGAATTGAACTCAGGATTTCTGGAAGAGCAGTCAGTGCTCTTAACCGCTGAGCCTGAGGACTAAAAATTAATTCACAATCAAATACATAATGAGTTGGAGGTGGTTTTTTTTTTTGTGCAATGCACCGACTTACCAAGATCTCAGTTCTAACCAGGTATCATTTGCACACTTTGGATTGTTCATGCCATTAAGCTAGGCAACACCAACAAATCCTGCCTGAAACGGCTTCGCTCAGATCCAAGATGACCATGCTTTATGAGCTGAAATTACTACTCTGAACATGCAAAGTGTTCTGCTCTGAAATGGCTTAATTACAGAACACAAATGCGTAGTATTTCCCTTTGAATTGTACTGTGCTAAACCGTTTTTTTGTTTTGTTTTGTATTTGTCTTTAAGTGCTGCTTAAGGCCTGCTGACGTGGCTCAGCAGGGGAAGGTGCCTGAGTTTGAGTCTCGGAAACCCATGTAAAGGTAGAAGGGGAGAATCATCTCCACAAAGTTGTTATCTGACCACATATGTCATGGTGTGCCCTCCAATACACACACATCCCAGTAAAAAGTAAATAAAGTGCTGTTTGAGTTGCTGAGTTGAGTTTCACTTTTAAAAATTGTTAAATGACTATGGCCTGGGATTAAGACAGAATTTCCAACAGTCTCTGAAATGGTACCTGTCAGGCTCAAAACAGAACAAATGGTTAGCTGTAGTAATCATAATTCTGCCACTATGTACGACATATTCATACAAAGTAGTACTCTCAGCATTGTTATCAAATGAAAACACTGATCAACTCTAAAAAATGCTCTACCCTGCTGCACTAGTCAGCCAACATCTTTCTTTTTTTTCTTTTTTCTTTTTTTTTTTTTCAGAGCTGGGGACCGACCCCAGGGTCTTAAGCGCTCTACCACTGAGCTAAATCGCCAACCCCAACATCTTTCTTTATAAGCAAGCACATACATGTCATTAGCATGTAAATTTGCTTACATCCTTAATGAAAAATATAAGTACACCAAATATATATGTATACATATACATACACACACACACTAGTATATAGTATATATGTCTGTACACCTAGTGTTGTGTAAAACTTTCTCAGCAGAATGAACTCAAAAGTGGAAAAGTTTCAACCAGCCCTTTCTTTAAGCAACCTCAATATCTGTCTCGACTAAGAGTTGCTTCAGTAGTTTGGGATGGTCTTCAACTCCCCTCTGCTCCCGCTAGACGGCTAAGCACAATGTATGTAGAGCCAGCGTCTTATCTGCCTCCTCAGTAGCTTGCAGTCCAGGAGCCCAAGAACAGAAGCAATTGTCTCCACATGCCATGCACATGCCTAGATCCCCCTTATACATGAGAGCGCACAGCACGTAGAAAGGGTTGACAGCTTAGGCTGAAGTCACGTAGAGCAGGGACCACACTCATAGCTATTTAGTCATTTCCAGAGACAGGACCCAGAACAAACATCTGCTGAGTTCCTGACGTCTTCATACGTAAAATAAATGATGATGAATGGCTTGGGGAATTTTACACGTGATTTTAAAACTGGCGTCTATTTCTTGGGAAGGAGATATTGGGGCAATTAGATCTAGATATGTGCATTCCTTTAATTACACAGCAATCTTGACGCTCCATGTACGTAGTAGTGGCGCACTCCACCTTCCCTGAAGAACGTGACTGGTAGTTCCCGTAATGGAAACAAATACGCTTCTGACACGAAGACTGGTTCCCTCCTTCCCGCGTCCCCCGGGGTGTTTAATGGTACCTTCCCATGCAGGAAAATAATTTTGTCCCGCGCAGACTCCCTCAGCACTTTTTGTACTCTAAAGCCGGAGAAGGGTAAGCGGACAGGGGCAGAGGTACCATTGCCAACGCCTGCTTCCTTCTCTGTGCTGGGGGTTTCTGCCTCCTCTGGCTCCGGTTCGCGCTTTCTCTTGAGTTGAGGCGCTGTATCCGCCATGCTGCCTGGGACGAACCCAACCCGCCTTCACGTAGGAGCCGCTGCCCACGCCCCCTTACGGCCCTTCCTTACAGCCTGTGAGGGACTGGACTTCAACTCCCGGCATGCTTCGAGCGGGCAAGGCCTCTACTCCATTTCACAGAGTGCTTCGAGTTGCAGTCCGTTTCTACAGGTTTTGCATATGTTTGGGTGAGGGTCACGCAATGACTTTTGCGGAGGGGCAAATTTAGATATTGCTGCCTGGCAGGCGGTGGGGAAGGGAAAGGGGTGAAGGCCTAACGAGATGGAGTAGAGGTGTTTGGCAGTGAAGAGGCCCACCTTAGCCCAGCGCCTGGGATGGGAAACCGAAAACACTTGGGTTCTGTAAAATGGACACACAGAGTTGAATAGTGACATTTTACATTAACAGCCCTACTCACGAGTGGGCGTGGAAGGAATTTTTTTTAAAATAAATCTACAAGGCATTTTATTTCTTGATTTTTGTTGTTGTTTTGAGACAGGGTCTCTGTATCGACCAGGCTGGCCTCAAACTCACAGAGATCCACTTGCCTCTGTCTCCAGTGCTGGGATTAAAGGTGTATAACCACCTTCAGGCTTGGTTGTTATTCTTTTTAAAAGTGAATACTTAAACCATTTTCCATTTTCTCCTACTTTCACTATTTTACTTCAGCCCCCACCCCCCACCCCTTTATATGTAGACTTAACCTTTTGGACGTTTTGGATATTTGTAGCCAAACGAGGCCAAACGAGGAAGGAAACTGTAAGTTCCAAATTGTAGGTACGTAATGTCAGAAACTAAAGTTAGCGCTTTGGTAATAGCTATAGCTTGCTTGCTTGCTTGCCCACTTTCCCTTTCTGTCGACAAGGTCTCACTGGTAGCCCTGACATATCCTGGCCTGGAATTCAGAGATCTTCTGGCCTCTGCTCCTGAGTTCCATACTCAGCTCCAACATACTTTAAAATAAGTTGATTTCTTATTAATCTTAGAATGATAGTTTTATATGAATTCAAGAATAGGGATTAATTATATAGACTTCTTTCATTCTAAATTTACTTTGCTGGAATCTTTGGTGAGGGATTTTGTATTAGATGTGTGTGCATATTGTGTTCAGTAAACATTGAACCTTGAGCAGTTAAACATGTGCTCTGCTACAGAAATATGCCTCAAGTCCTTGAGTAGGCTTCTAACTTCTGAAGACAGAAACCCAGTCACGTGCTTATCAAACTTCATTAATAGTGCCTAGGTGGATTCCTGTCTTGACACCTTGGGTCCTGGCAGAAAGTGACATTCTTTACTCACCATAATCCTGGGTGTTACCCGTCAGCTGACCGGAGTAGAAATCATTAATAAAGGGACTTTTTAAAGTACTGACTTGGGCTGGAGGGATGGCTCAGGGGTTAAGAGCACTGACTGCTCTTCCAGAGGTCCTGAGTTCAATTCCCAGCAACCTCATGGTGGCTCACAACCAGGTGTAATGAGTGTAATGAGATCTGGTGCCCTCTTCTGGCCTGTAGGCATATGTGCAGGCAGAACACTGAATAAAGCTTTAAAAAAAATAATAAATAAAGTGCCGACTTGGGGCTGCTATTGTATCCTGCTGTTTGAGCAGCAAGCAGTAACAGTGTCCTTTAGTAAATTTAGCTTTTTTTAGATTGCTTCTAAACTATCGTGGAATGAATGATATACTCAGGAAAAACCCTACTGTTTCTTAAACTATTTCAGAGACAATTTTAAATCTGAAACAGTTATAAATGTGGGGAGTTGGTGTTTGTGTTTTGGTTCTTTGAGACAGGCTGCTTCAAACGGAACCCAACAGGAGTACAAACATATGCTAGAATACTTAATTATTGTTTAGAGTATTCATTCATTTATTGTGTGTGCAGGTATGCAGAGATAATGATAAAACATCCTTTCACAACTCTGGGTGGACAAAAACTATTTGTAAGAAAAATGATTTTGTACTTGAAAATAAAACATTATCAATTCAACTTATAAAGATTAGCACTACCACCCATTCCTTTAAATTGTTTTTATTATTTTTCCAGCTGACACCAAATTTTATTTATTTATATACTCAAGCCAAAAAGAAAAGAGAGCTGTGCTATACAATAAGAAAGGTATAAGAAAGAAGTTGTCAGGCTGGAGAGATGGCTCAGCGGTTAAAAGCACTGACTGCTCTTCCAGAGGTCCTGAGTTCAGTTCCCAACAACCACATGGTGGCTCACAACCATCTGTAATGGGATCCGATGCCCTTTGCTGGTGTGTCTGAAGACAGCTACAGTGTACTCACATACATGAAATAAATAAATCTCTTTTAAAAAAGAAAAAAGTAAGAAGTTATCCCACATGACTGGTCACAGCCCATTGGTTGGTTACCTACACACACTAGGGCCTAAGAATCTCTGTGTGCCTCCACTAGAAAGAAAGCTGAAGGAACACATTGAGAAGATAATACAGGGAAACAAAAGCTGCCCAATGCATTCCCCAAAAGGCAGAATTTATAAATAACTCAAACAAGCCAAACTTCTGGGCATGGTGGCATGGGACTGTAATTCCAGCACAGGCAAGAAAATCATGAATGAAAGCCAGGCTAGGATTCATAGAGAGGTCCTATCTCAGACCGTGTCCTTCCTCCCCCCCCCAACCCTATCACACACACACACACACACACACACACACACACACACACACACACACACACACTAATGGACATGTTTAAAAGAATTTTAACTCTGCTTTAACTTTGATACCTTGTGTGCTATACCCTCTGAATATCTCCATTTCAAACACAGTTTCTACCCCCAAGGGGCCAAGAGAGACCTAGAGGACAGGATACAATGCTTGCTTTCTTTTTCGTTTTTCAGGGAAGGCCTGAGCCCGTAAGATCACCTAAGCAGAAAGCCTGATGACCTGAGTTCAATCCCGAGGTACTTGAATAGACGTGGAAGAAAAGCCACCACACTCTTACCCCCTAGACACATCATGCACACATAAAAGACAATGACAATTTTTTAATCTTACAAGGAACTTAAAATAGTTTGAGGATTAAAACTATTTTAACTTTTGTTTTCCAATCTGAGTTCTTTAACTGCATCAAGGTTGTACTAAGGGAAGCCTTAAGACTCCTGTTATTTTTTATTCATTAATTTATTTATAGCACGACTGTGGGCATGCCACAGTATTTGTGTGGAGGCCAGAAGATAAATGTCTGGAGTTGATTCTCTCCTTCTACCTTCCATGGGTTCCAAGGTCAAACTCTGGTCATCAGGTGTTGATATGTCTTTACCTGCTGAACCCTCTGACTGGTCCTACTCCTGTTATGTCTCTTTGTGTTTAGAATGAAAGCTCTTTAAGAAAAAAGATACCTTTTAAAAAAATGCTGTGGGGCTGGAGAGATGGCTCAGTGGTTAAGAGCACTGACTGCTCTTCCAGAGGTCCTGAGTTTGATTCCCAGCCACCACATGGTGGCTCACAACCATCTGTCATGGAATCCAGTACTGTTTTCTGGTGTGTCTGAAGACAGCTACAGTGTACTCACATACATAAAATAAATAAATCTTTCCAAAAAAATGTTGTGAAGTTTATCTGGGCAAGACCAGCTTGTCCTCAGAGCAAGTTCCAGGACAGCCAGAGACTACACAGAGAAACCCTGTCTCTAAGAACAAAAACAAAGAAACAAAAATTAAATATTGTCCATGAATTTGTTTCAATATTAAATTGATAAGCCAAAATACCAGAGGGCTGTGCATAGTGGCACACACTGTTATCTCAGCAATCAGGAGGCAGAGGCAGGAGATTTGCTGCAAGTTTGAGGTCTAGTCTATACAGCAAATACCAGGCCAGTCAGAGCTACATAGCAAGATGCTGTCTTTAAAGACAAACAATAAAAATAAAATAACATCAGAGGCCTACACAAGAACAGCTTCATACACATGCTTTCTTCTGACATTTAGAATGTGGAAAAGAGGAAATAAGGGTCGTTGTTGCTGTTGTTACTGTTGTTGTTGTTGTTATTGTTGTTGTTTTTCATCTGCCATTACTGGGCTATGATTTTAGTGTGCCCAAAGGCCCATATATTGAAAACTTGATCCCAGCATGATGGTACTGAGGTAATGGAGTCTTTAAGAGGTGGAACTGGCCTGTCACGGCATTTCTATTGCTGTGATAAAACATCACGACCATAAGCAATTTGGAGAGAAAGGGGTTTCTTTCATTTTATTCTTCCAGGTAAATCAATCACTGAGGGAAATCAGGGCAGCAACTCAAGCAAGGCAGGAACCTGGAGGCAGGAGCTGATGCAGTAGCCATGGAGAAGTGCTGCTTACTGGCTTGCTTCCCATGGCTTGCTCAGCCTGCTTTCTAATAGCACTCAAAGCCACCAGCCCAAAACTGGCATCACCCATAATGGGCTAAGGTCCTTCCATATCACTCATTAATCAAGGAAATGTCCATAGGCTTGCCCATGGCTAATTTGGCAGGAGCATTTTCTCAATTAAAGTTCCCTCTTCCAAAACAATATTAGCACGTGTCTAGTTGTGATAAAACCAGGCGCGCACTACCTGTCTTTAGTTACTTTCTATTCTTGTGATAAGATACCCTGACCGAGGAAACTTTCAGAAGGAGTTTATTAGGAGCTCATAGTTTCAAAAAGTTAAAGTCTGTGACTATAACAGGCAGCATGGCAGCAGGCAGGCTGGCAGGCACAGTGTTAAGAGCTGTAGCTGAGAGCTCAAATCTTGAGATCTATGAGGTAGAGTGAAGGAGAGAGACTGGGAATGACAAAAATCTTTTAAAACCTCAAAGCCTAATCCCAGTGACACACCTCCCTCCAAAGAGGCCACACCACCAAATCTTTCCAAACAGCTCTACCAATTGGGGACCAAGTACTAAATATATGAGCCGGGCTGGAGAGATGGCTCAGCGGTTAAAATCACTGGCTGCTCTTCCAGAGGTCCTGAGTTCAATTCCCACCAACTACATGGTGGCTCACAGCCATCTGTAATGGGATGTGATGTCCTCTTCTGGTGTGTCAGTGACAGTGTACTCATATACATTAGGTAAAAAAATAAATAAATCTTAAAAAATTCTATGAGCCTATGGGGGCCATTCTCATTCAAACAGTCACACTCTTGGAAGGTTGTTAGGTCATCATGGTGCTATTCTTGGAAGGACTTAATGTATTTCTCCTTTGTGGAACTGCAATTAGACTACAGGGACCAGTATAGTGCAGTGTAGTGTAGAGCACTACATTACACCCTCCTCCTTGCTGTTAGCTTTTGAGAACTGGTTTTTATAAAAAGACTGTGCCTGACCTTCAAACTATTTTTTTCTGTTTTCATTAGATCTTATGCCCACATGTTCTTGCCACTATGATGCCCCTCATAAAGAGACTTGTACCAGAAAGGAAGCGTAGGTGTGGCCACCTGATCTGGGACTGCAGTTTCCAAATCTGAACTAAATAAACGTTCTTACAAAGGACATAGGCTCAGGTATTTTATTATAGCATAGAAATTAGATCAAGATGTCTTCTGATAGCTAGAAATTTGGTAAAAGTCTCACATTTTTCAAAGCTAGGTATGATGGTGTACGGCAGTAATTCCAGCACTCAGGAGGCAGAAGCATGAAGGTCAGTCACAAGTCTGAGGTTAGCCTGATCTACATCAGGAGTTTCAGGGCAGCCAAGGGCAAGGTAGTAAGATCCTATCTCAAACAAACAAACATATAGTTTTCTTCCTTTTTTTTTTTCTCTTTTGTTTGTTTCCTGCTGACTTCTGCCAGTTCTAGGGTTTTATCTGTGAGTCCCAAAATAAAGGATATATCCCAGAGTCTCCTGGCTGGTTCACCAAATAGAAGGGAAAATTATTTTAGCCCTCTGAGGCTTAAATGACATAGTGACATAGGTACATAGGTACATGTATATGAATGAATATTGCTTCCAGCATTTGGATACTGGATTCCTGGTTGATTACATTGTTTGAGAAGGATTAGGAGGTATGACCTTACTGGAGGAAATATGTCACCAGGGGCTGGCTTCGAGAGCCTCAGGCTTCAACCTATTCCCCGTTCTCTCTGCAACCTGCCTGTGTTTTAAGACATGAGCTTTCAGCATCCTGCTCCAGCCTTCTGCTCGCCACTGGCTTCCCTGCTGTGATGGGCCTTCTTGAACCATAAACCCAGAAAAACCCTTCCTTCTGTATGTTGCTTTGATCATGGTGTTTTATCATAACAGAGAGCAAACAATACAACCTCGCAAGTTCATAATTAGGGATGTGTCGCTAAGAAATAACAGATTAAGCTTGGTATGGTGGCATTTGAAAGCTGAGGTAGGAGGATCACCATGTTTGAGTCCAGAGAGTCTCATGCAGTGAGGTTTCCATCCCGCCAATATTGATTGGTTACTACCACAAGCTTTGTGCAGCTATTGCGCTGGGCTAGTCCACTTTGAACCTCTCCTTGGGTAATGCTAGAGTTACCAGCATCAAAGCCTGTGAGCATTTTTCTCTTGCAGTTTTGATTCCTAAGAATAATCAGTCTTGGGGGCTGGAAAGATGGCTCTGCGGTTGGGGGCGCTGACTGCTCTTCCAGAGGTCATGAGTTCAGTTCCCAGCAACCACATGGTGGCTCACCGCCATCTGTGGTGGGATCTGGTGCCCTCTTCTGGCCTGCAGTCACATATGCAGGCAGAATGCTGTACATAGAGTGGATAAATAAATCTTAAAAAAAAAAAAAAAGAATAATCAGTCTTCTGCCCAAAACATGGATGCACCTCACTGCCAGTTGGATGTAAAACATTCTTATTAGAGCCAGGAAGGAAGGGCAGTTACTCCTAGGTAGGAAGGAGCTAAGAGGAACACTGAGTGGGGTTGAAGCACCTGAGCCTGTCCTAAGAAGAGAAAGTGAGGAAAGTGATGGCTCCACGGGCACTCATTCAAAGCTACCCATGCCTTTAAATTGCAGACACCAGAACTGAAAGGGGCCTTGTCCACTGACCTGCTTTAGCCACCGCTTGATTTCAGAATCAGTAGTTATTCAACAAAAGGGTAGTAGTAATAGAGAAGGAATTTACAGCCCAGATGGTCTTAATTTCTGTCAAAAAAAAGTCTGTAAAATCTTTAGAATTAAGTAAAAGCATAAGACAAAATAATAATAATAATAATAATAATAATAAAAAGTCTGAACTATGGAGTGTGACCCTGTCCCAGAAAACAAACAGCAAGGTGGGGACCATGGCACAGAGGTTCAGAGTGCTTCTGAGTGACTTCTGCTCTTCCTGAGCGCCCAAAAGCAACGTGGCATCAATGTCTGAATGAATCAACACTCTTCAAAATATGAAGTGAGAAAGAATAAATCTAATAAAAGATGAGACGAACAAACATGAAAAGTATTATTCAAATTTACTGAAATACATTTAAGGACCTAAGTGGTGATGCTCCCTTATGAATAGGAAGGCTTTATCACGAGAGTACCTCTTCTTCCTAGTCAAATCCATAACTGAATACAACTCCAAGAAAAATACACTTTCCCCGGAACCTGGAAGTATATGAATAAACAACACAGAAAGAAAGGTAAGAATTAAGAAAAGGCAGAACGATTTAGACGATGAACAAGACGGGTGGGAAGAACTGGCCCGCAGGGCATTAAAGCTTTTGAAAGGATGCCATGGCACTAACACAGGGTATACCTGAAAGAGCCTAGAGAACCAGCAATGGACGTGTTCACATGACAGCACACGGCAGCAGTCTACGGGCGTGCCGATGCACTGCGCTGGGGAGGCAGAGGCAGGCAGATCTGAGACTGAGGCCAGTCTGTTTGCATCGTGCATTCTTGGCCAGCCAGGGATACATAGTGAGATCTTGTCTCAAACAAACAGAAAAATCGCAGATACCAGTGAGGACAGGCGGGGCGGACACTAAGATAAAAGAATTAACTTTAACCTGACAACTAAGAATACGCTAGGCATGACAGTTTATACTGCTTACAAGACGGGGCTGGGGATGTAGCTCAGCGGCAGAGCGCTTGCCTAGGAAGCGCAAGGCCCTGGGTTCAGTCCCCAGCTCCGAAAAAAAGAACCAAAAAAAAAAAGTCCAGCATCCGGGAAGCTGAATGAGGAGGATGTCAGTTTGGGCTACATACCATTTTTAAAAAATCAAAAACAGAAAACGGACAAACAGCAAGAACTCGACTAGAGGAAAGGTCTAGATGTGAACAGAAACACTTTGGCAGAAAATGAGATCAACTTCTTTTCAGGACTGAATGTAGAAGAAAATGTGGAATAAGACAGGAAGGCCTTTGTAAGACACAGAAAGCAATGATGACAGCTTCATGGGCAGTATCTTATATTATGAGGAAAATATAGCTTTAAAAGATACTATGCAGGGCTGGAGAGAAGGCCCAGTAGATGAGAGCACTGGCTGTTCTTCTACAGGACCTGGGTTCAATTCCCAGCACCCACATGACAGCTCACGAATGTCTGTAACTCCTGATCCAGGGGATATGACTCACTCTGACATTCCTGTAAAACACCAATGCACATAAAAAAGTAAGCTCATGCTTAAAAGAAAGAAACCAAACCTCATGAATTACAGGTTTGTAACTAAAAATTTAGAGAGGAAGTCCCTGGAATTCACTTTAAGGTGATCTTAAAGCAGTAGTTGAGACCTTCCTAACACTGTGACCCTTTAATACAGTTAGTTCCTCATGTAGTTTGACCACAATCATGAAATTAGTTCCATTGCTACTTCATAACCATAATTTTGGTACTGTTATGAATCATAATGTAAATATCTGATATGGAGGATATCTGATATGCAACCTGTTCCACCCCAAAGGGTGGAAAACTGCTGATTTACATAAACAAAAGGAAACCCACAAGTGACACAGCAACATGGACACACCTTGCAAACATGTCAAACAAAGGAAACACACATGATGCAATCTGTATAGAAGATAAAATCATAAAATCAAATGTTTCCGGGTAGCATACATCTATGGAAACTTCATATAGAAAAGCTCAAAATGGGCTGGAGAGGTGGCTCAGTGGTTAAGATCACTCTCCCAGAGGTCCTGAGTTAAAATCCCAGCAACCACATGGTGGCTCACAACCATCTGTAACGGGATCAGATGCCTTCTTCTGGTGTGTCTGAAGACGGCTACAGTGTACTTACATAGATAATAAATAAATCTTTAAAAAACAAAACAAAGAACAGCTCAAAATAATTCAAGACTCAGAATAGTTGGTTATTTTTGTTAGGAAACTTGAAGGGCCTGGAATTCAGGACACAAAGGAAACAAGCATATTAGTGATAAGGTTTTCTTACGTTAGGCAGTAGGTGCATGAGTATGGTATGGTATTCTTTAGATGTTTTGTATGTAACAAAAAAAAAAGAAAGAAAGAAAGGAAGGAAGAAAGAAAGAAAGGAACCCGTGATTTAAAAACATTTTTTTAGTAAAAGGATGTGTCAAAAAAAGAGGCTCAAGGTACACGCCAGGGGAGACAAGGACATTCAGCTGACCATGTTTCTGTTCCTATTGAGAACACAGGCAACACCTTGCCTCTCCCTGGGAATGCACTCTGGTGCTAGCTTGAGAACATCGGTTCCTCTCGGTTCAACATAAAGCCAGGTACCGTGAAACATGGGCTCTAGCAGATGTCTGAGGGCCCAGGTGTCCCATGATCTGTTGGTTTTGATCCAGCTGAGCCCCACACCCTGGCTTCCCTTCTCCCTACCTGTTTATGTATTCAGAGCCGCTTCCGGGTCTGTGCTTGCTTCTTTCTTTTGGTGGTGCTGGAGGTAGCATCCAAGCCCTCAGGCCTGCTAAGCAAGTGTTCTACCATGGACTCCATCTACAGTCCTAGGTTTGCATTTCTAATTTTTAAAAAACAGTTCTTTATGTGTATGATTGTTTTGCCTGCATCTATATAGGTGTTCCACATGTGTACCCAGTGCCCCAGGAGATCCTGGTCAGAGAAGAGAAGGCATCAGATCCCCTGGAAGCAGAGTTATAGATAAGGCTGTGAATTGCCATGTGAATCCTGGGAATTGAACCTGGATCCTCTGCAAAAGCAGTAAGAGTTCTCAACCCCTGAGCCGCTATCTCTGAAGCCCCTAGGATTGCATTTTTAATAACATTTTTTCAATAGGTGAAATTCAGTGTGGGGCTGAATGTGTTATCCGGCTTTGTGAAGTGAGTCGATGTCTCTGGGAAAGAGAGCAGTAGTGTGTATGTGTGAGGACCGGACACTTGCCACCTCTTCTCAGCTTCCCTGGGCAATGTCAGGCTCATCCCTCTTGAGGAGTGGTACCTGTTCCCCCAGTGCCTGATGCCAGGGAAAGCACACAGCCGTGTGTCAGCTTCCTATCCAGTTAAGCAGCAGACAAGACTGCTGACCTTCCTGATAGCATAGTCTCTTGACAACTTGAATTTCTGACTTCCTTGTGGTCTTCCTGGGGAGAGTCCCTGACTTCCTCCTGCCCTTCTTGGGGAGTCCCCATCTTCTTCCTGGTCTCCTTTCAGGGGTGGGCCCCATCTTCTGCCTGGCAGTTCTGTAGAGCCCTCAGTAATGGAAGCTGGTGGCAATCTGATCCTGTGTCATGAAGAGAATGCAGCTGGCTCTGGCTCCTGATGCCTCCTGCCATTACTGGACTAACGATGGCTGTGAACTATTTCCAGTTTTCCTCATGAAAGCTCTAAGTGTCAACTTAGTGTCTCCAGATCTGAAAGAGACAAAGAGAATCACAAGGCTTGTCACCCAGCACATGTTTCTCCCCTCTTCCATTTTCATCCTGCTTTCTGCCCCACCTGCTACAATGTCCCTCCTTTAACACACTCACAGGGAGCAACTGGTTTCTGTTACCTTTCACACTTTGCATTGCTGAACTGATGTCACTCCTGGCATCTGCCCCACTCTTGGAACACACCTCTAATTCAACTTCATAGGGAAACCCAGTATTATCACTAATACTACTTGCTAATTGATGTGAATGGAGGATTCTGTTTGTGGTAGGCCCTGCCTGTTATGAAAACTCGAGGTTCAGAGGGGCTAAGTAACAAGACCAATTAACTTCTCAAACGCCACTAGGTACCAATCCAGTCAATATTCTCCCAAAACTCTCTCAATCACTGGCAGAGACTATCTCCTACTTATATAGACAGACACTGGATGACCCCTCTCCCCCTTCCCAGCCCTCTTGTGTCTTACAGTGTATAACAGCCTCCTTGACTTGATAAAAGCCACCATCCTGGCCTCTGCCATCCACATAGTACATGAATCGGAGTTCCGGTGGATAGGCGGCTCTGGTCAGGCCGGATAGCAGGGGTATAGTGCATCCCTCCGACCCAGGGGCTTCCGTCAGGGCCTGCAGCATCTGGTACTTGCACCAGGGGTCCCGAAGGAAGCCTGGGGTGATGAGCAGCACGCGGCAGTGACTACCACTCAGCGCCTGGCATAGCTCAGAAACAATGGCGCCACCTGGGGCTGCATCCCGAAACTGCAGGAAGCAGCGTAGACTGGCTTTGCTACCCTCCAAGTAGGAGACCAGCTCCTGGGCCACCTCTAAATCCTCCTCACTGTGGCACACACAGACATCATAGTCTTTGCTCCAACGGCCACTGCTGCTGCTGCTGCTGCTGCTGTCCACGTGTGTTGGTGGTGAGGTAGGAGACATTCCTGAACTGCAGCTCGGGGTTGAGCTTTGGCTCTGGGATGAACTATGACTCCGAGGTGAACTGCCGCTGGAGGGTGAGAGACCATCCTGTGTGGCTGTCTGTGAACCATCACTGAGGTGGCTTTCCTGGGAGATTGGCATCTTCTTGGGCTTCTTCAACAGAGCCTGCCTGAACCAGTCTACAGGGGAGAAACACTGAGCTGAGACTTGTGGTCAGCTAGCTAAAGCCCCTTCCTCAAAGAAAATGGGCAAGACTCTGCCGGCTTTACCTCCCCCTCGGCGTCCTGCTGCCCTGCTGTTTGACACATCCTTCGGATCTCTTGTCTGGGTCCCTAACACTGAGATCCAAACACTAGCCCAATTAAGAAAAGCACCTAGTGGAGTAAGGTCACCTTAGAGAGGCAGCCTTTATTGTAGTCTGGGTACCCAGGAGGCTGAGACAGTGAGGGGCTAATAGTTCAAGGCCAGGCTGGACAATGCGGGGAGGGGTTCTTAAAAATAAAATCTGCTGGGCCGGAGAGATGGCTAAGCAGTTAAGAACACCGACTGTTCTTCCAGAGGTCCTGAGTTCAGTTCCCAGCACCCACATGGTGACTCACAACCATCTGAAATGGGATCTGATGCCCTCTTCTGATGTGTCTGAAGACAGCTACAGGGTACTCACATACATAAAATAAATAAGTACATCTTTTAAAAAAAATAAAAAAATAAAATCTGCTGTGCATGGTGGTCCATGCCTTTAATTTCAGCACCTAGGAGACAGAGGCAGGTGGATCTCTGTACAGACTAGCCAGAGCTACACAGTAAGACCCTGCCTGAAAAATAAAATAAAAAATTAAATTACAGTAAAATAATTTATCTAATTATGAATTAGTTATCAGTTAATAATTTAATTATAACATAAAATAGATGACTTTACTCTGTTCTAGATCATTTGATATCTGCTACCTGCAGCCCACTTAAACCAGGAGGTCTACAATCATAGTCAACAAAGAACTACGTCTACATTTAATCAGGCCCAAAGCCCAGCTGCTGCTCTGAGAGGAGGTGAATTTAGATGAAGGTATAAATGAAAAGGGCCAGGGGAGGTGGACCCAGTGCTGAATGACGATGATCTATGGAGCTGTAATCCCAGCACTTGGGAGGACCAGAAGTTCAGGGTCAGCCTCAACTGCAATGGCAATTTCAAGGCAGCCTGAGTCAAAGCAAATGAATAACTAAATAAGAAGAAAAAGGATCAGGGGACTGGAATCTGTTCTGTTGTTCAGAGGCTAAGGGAATTAGTCAGAGCTCCCAGAGAACACAGAAGTTGGTCACACTTTGGCCAGGTACCAGATTTGACTAGAGACCTGCCATACTGCTTGGCCCATGGCCTTAAGCAAATTGGCCTAGATCTCAACTTCCTCATCTGTAAAATGGGTCTGATTTGTTCTTGAAGGTGAAATGAGATAATGCTGCGCCTAGTAAATTGTAAGTACTCCATAACAGTAAAACTCAGCTGTTCTGGGGATTGTGTCCTCTTTTTCTTTCCTTATTTCCTTTCTCATAATGGTCCTGGACAAGATTCCAATACACCATGTTAAGTACTCTGAAAAAAAAAAAGTACTCTGCACAATGGTTTTCAGGCCAAGCAGGCCTGTGGAATCCATTACGCACACCTTATTCCTTCCTCCCCAAGAAGCTTTGGGTAGTCCCAGCAGCGGCTTTTCCCTATCACCAGCCTTTCTGCTGTCACTTCCTGAGCTTGGAGAAGTGAGTCCTTCCACTTCACCAGCAGACTGTGTATATTCTCTTAGGAACCAGAGAATAACCAGGAGACAGGCTCTACTTACCAGCTATCTTGTCTCGAGGCTTCTTGGACTGAGTGGAGGAGGCTGGGACGGAGGAGGATGAAGCCATAGCACAGGCCTCCAAACCAACCATGAAAGAGCAGGCATTGGGGGAATGGCAGGGAGAAGAGATCCAGTCTTAGCTTCATGGAACGGCCATCCTGCAAGGGGCAGGGAATCACAAAGGATGCGGAACCCAGAAGTTCTGCCCTTCTCCTAGTCTCTAACGGGTTCCTGGGACCACGGGAATAACCCAGATCTGTGAAGAGTGACCAGACTTACAAGGTATGAGCTTGGTAGAGTGACTGTTCTCTGCTTCACCTGACCAGGACGGCATTTGGGATCTGGGAAAACACAGAGGATAGATAGGCAGTTCATCAGACAGACTTCCTGTGTCCATGCAGGAGTGGGAGGAGGATTGACCCTTTAGATAAGCAGACCAGTGCTGAACAGTAAGAATACTTGAAGTGGGTCTTGCTACATCTTCTCTCTGTCTTACCCTAACCCCATGTGTTCACTCACCTAGCCCTTACCAGGCAGCTAGGGAAACAATGTCATAAAACGGTGAAGACTGCCGACTACAGGTGGACTGCATGGATTTACACCTCCTGCTGACCATGGCCTTCAACAGTCTTCCCGGGTCTTGGTGTCTCCATCTGTGAAATAGAAAATACTGTAATACTAGAAACTTCCGTTCCACATTACCATGTGAAAACATGATGTAATTTATTTAATGTGCTAATAGAACCTCATGTGTTAAAATATTATGGGTTAGTATATCTTTAAAATAATCTATCCAGATTCAATGGCACAACCTGTAATCCTAGGTACACAGGAGGTTGAAACAGGTGGATCACTTATATCTATGAGTTTAGACGAAGCTCAGAAATCTGTTGAGACCCTAAAGAAAGCAAACCTGGGTATGGTGGCATACACCTGTAACCTCAGCACTCGCAGGAGGATAGCTGCAAGTTTCAGGCCAGCTTTGGCCATGCAGTGAGTTTCTAACTACCTAGGGATATAAAGTAAGGCCCTGTCTCAAATAAACTAGCTATGGGAGAGAATGTAGTACTTTTAAAACCCAATCCTTAGTTCTAGAGTTCAGCCCTTAGTTTTTGATTCTGAAGATTGAAGGCAGCTGGTTCTCTTTCCATCACAGATTCTGGGGACTGAGCTCAGGTCGTCAGATTTATACAGCAAACATTTTTACTCACGGAGTAATCCTGTCCAAGACCTAAGGGGGATGTATTTGGTTTGTCAGACTCAATATTATGACATTAATCTTCCCCAAACTGATCTTTAGTTCAGTGCTATCTCTGATTCCAGAAGGTTTTTGGATTTTTCATTTTGGGGTAGATGTTATCAAATTGCTTCAGAATTTGTATGAAAATGCTAAGGACTAAGAACGCTTAGTTGGTGACTTGATGTGTTCCCTTTACACTGCAAGGATAGAGTGGGCCTGATGCTGGGTGCTCTTTGACCTTTGGTTTTGGGGAGAAGACTCTGTGGGGACAGAGCCTGTTCCAATGCAGGGGAGTCCTAGCATTCTAGAGGCAACTCTCCAGCCGGAGGGCTGGTACAGAATTGGGATCCGGAGCTTTCTGGCTTTTGGCTGGGTCTATAGAAATCCTAACAAAACCTCCCTCTGGGAATTCATAGAGAAACAAATCCAGTGATTAGATACACTGTAATCAGAGGCGTCAAAACTTTAAAAATGTGGGTCTGTCAGATATTAATGAACAAGTACCACAGTTCTAAAACCTTCCACTGCAGCAGCAAGGATGCCATGTGGTGATGATCTTAATGGTTGGCCTGATTAGAATGGGAAATGCCTCAGAGACTAGTAAGGCACTCCCCTGGGGATATCTGGGAGCACGGTCCCAGAGATGATTAGAAAATGAATGCATCAAATCCCTTGATGGGTTCATAATTTGAGGACATGGCTGGGAGGTGTGAGGGCTGGAAGAATAGCCTAGTTGAGAAAAGCAGGTAACGGGAGGTGTGCCCTTGCAGGTTAGATGTTGCCCTGTTTCCTTCCCGTATTCCCTCTCTCTGCTTCAGAGCCACCATGGCTTGAACTACTCTCCACCATACTCTCCCGCTGTGATGAATCAAATCTTCGGAAACCATGACCTCTGTGTAGCTTTTCCTCCTTTAAGTAATTTTCTAAGGCATCTGTCTCTCTAACTCTGAGCAAAGGAAGAGTGCCTGAGTCAGAGGAGATCCGTGAAAGAGAAAAGCAGTTACACCACAAAGGAGGACACCTAGAGTGGACTGTGCCTGCTGCATGAGCTTCTTTTCTTCCTCAGGGCTTCTGACAACCTAAGGAAGACTTGGTAGCTCTGACTGTTGGCAGCTTTGAAAGACTTTTCCTGGTCAGGGGCTGCTATCTCTCCTCACCTCAGGAAACCATTCAAGATGACTTTTCCAGGGGCTGGAGAGACGGCTCAGTGCTGAAGAGAGCTTGCTCCTCCTTCAAGAGAACCCCAGTTTTTGCAGGTCCCAGCTCCCACATGGGTCACAACTGCCTGTAACTCCACCTGTCCTCCAAGGCACCCCCTACGGCATACACCTACACAGACATATGAACACAGATAAATTCTTTAAAATAATAAATTAAAAAGTATTTTTCCTGGTAGGAGACATAAGATCACATAATTCTAATATTCTCTAAAGATTTTCTTGATTTTTGTTTTAATATAAACTGTATTGTGTGGCCTTGATGCAAACCGGGAAATCATTCATTCATTCATTCATTCATTTTTTTTTCCACATGGAGAGAAGAGGAGAGGAAAGGCCGGCCATGAGCACATGGAGGGAAGGGTGGGGGGAGTAGAGAGATGGGACAGGGAAGGGGGCAAGGACAGAGAATAAGAACAAAGAGAGCAAGAGGGAATAAGAGCTCATTTTGGTTTTTTTAAGACAGGGTTTCTCTGTGTAACAGCTCTGGCTCTCCAGGTACTCATTTTGCAGGCCATACTGGCCTTGAACTCAAAGAAATCCACCTGCCTCTGCCTCTTGGAGTACTGGGATTAAAAACACATGCCACCACACCTAGCTTTTTTGTCCTGCTCCATCCCCTGTCCCTCCCCTGAGAGCTGAGGAATGAACCAGGGCCTTGAGTTCCCTAAGCAAGCTCTCTACCACTGAGCTGGATCCGCAACGCTCACTTAATTTTTTAAAAATAATATTCTTAAGTTTATAACAACATAAAAACTAGTAAGGAGACAAAAATTCAGGTAATATGCATTCTACTTGAATATAAAGATGCAAAAGTTTTATGAAACAGGGCTGGGGGTGTAGCTTAGTGAGAGAGCACACACTTAGCAGTTACAAAGCCCTGGATCAATCCTCAGTACTGTAAAGACAAAAGGAGGAGGGGAAGAAGGACAAAGAGTAGGAGAGAAAGGAAGCAAGTCTTTTGCAATAACACCCTTTTGACAATGCATCCTGATTTGGGGCAACTGCCTTTTCTATCACTTGGGGTTTTAGTGCTGGAGATGCAGCTGGAGCCCTTGTTCAGCGTGCAGTGATGGAGCCCAGCACTATTTGGGGCAAGGGGAAGAAGCGAGGTGGGAGGAGAAGGAGAAGAAAGAGGATCCGGAGGAGGATGAAGTCAGTTGTTCAGTAGCATATACACTGGGAGCAGGGGTGAGCTGACGGTGCGATATGTCCTTTAACTGCCATGATAGAAAAGTGTAAGCATAAGGAATAACAGCTTCTCTGACAGGATAGTTGTGCAAGGTGGCAGATAAGTTCCAGAAACCACATCCTTCCTGGACAAAACCTCGCACATTTTCCCTTTTCACTGTTAGTTCTTCTGTAGCCAAGGCTGGGGAGCCATCACTCAAACATGACCTAACTTTTCCAAGATGCAGAGTGACAGTCACCACACATCAAGTCATGCATCTCAAGCAGGTAAGATGGTGAATCTAAAACAAGGCCTGATTACTAGATTTGTCTGATCTCAGACTCACTGGGGCTCATAAGAAGCCATTTTTTCTTTAAAAAAAATCATAAAGTAGAGTAACATGTGATTCAAATATCCACTTTATAGAGAATGACTTGGACTTCATAAAAAATTGTCAATAAGTTCCTTCAAGAAAAAAAAAAAGCCAGATGAGAACTGGGTATGGTGGCCATGCCTATAACCCCATTAGGGACTTAGAAAGCTGAAGCAGGACAATCACTTCTAGTTCAAGGCCAACCTGGGCTACATAGTGAATTCCAGGCCAGTGTGGGCTATAAATTGAAACCTCGCCACAAACAAAACAGAAACACACACACACACACACACACACACACACACACACACACACAGAGAGACACAGACACACACACAGACACACACACACACAGTCTCTCTCTCTCTCTCTCTCTCTCTCTCTCTCTCTCTCTCTCTCTCTCTCTCTCTCCAAAGAAACCGCCTGCAAAAGCAAAATACAAAGATAGTTCTGAAGATTGTTATTGGCTGGTTTAGAAGTAAAGCCTAAATTTTGTGAATTTTCTAGAAAATTCTGATATTTGGAAACTTTAGTCTAGATGTTAAACTATAGACAGGTATATACTTAATGTTGATACTTTATGTGTACATGCATATATATAAAGGCATAAAATACATATTATAGTATATAAATTTTGAGACAGGGTCTTGCTATGTAGTTTATGCTGGTTTTAAATCAGCAATCATGGAACTGAACAGATAGCTCTGGGGTTAAAAGAACCTTGCTCTTCCAAAGAACCCTGGTTTGGTCCCCAGGACCCACACAGTAGCTCACAACCATCTGTAACTCCAATTCTAGGGGATCCAAGTCCCTCCTCTAGACTCTAACACACGTGGTACACAAACACCCATACATGTAAGATGCAAAATAAGCTTTAAAAAACATAAAAATAAAAATTTGATCCCATCTTAGGCTCCTATGTGCTAGTGTTATAAGTGTTCTAGAGCTCAAAGTCACTTTGGACTAAAGGAGTAAACTAAAGACCAGACTGGGGCTGGGGAGATGGCTCAGTGGTTACGAGCACTGACTGCTCTTCCAGAGGACCTGAGTTCAATTCAGCAACCACATGGTGGCTCACAACCATCTGTAATGGGATCTGGTGCCCTCTTCTGGTGCGTTGGAAGACAGGGAGAGTGTGCTCATATGCATAAAATAAATAAATCTTAAAAAAAAAAAAAAAAAAAAAAAGACCAGACGGGGCTATGGGAGATAAATAAATTATCTAACTGCTAATAAGTAGCCACAATTTATTTGCTTTTAAAAATTAAAAGTTCCCCGTTGAAGGAAACAGAGAAAGGACTGGAAGAGCTTGAAGGGGCTCGAGACCCCATATGTACAACAATGCCAACCAACCAGAGCTTCCAGGGACTAAGCCACTACCCAAAGACTGTACATGGACTGACCCTGGACTCTGACCTCATAGGTAGCAATGAATAGCCTAGTAAGAGCACCAGTGGAAGGGGAAGCCCTGGGTCCTGCTAAGACTAAACCCCCAGTGAACGGGATTGTTGGGGGGAGGGTGGTAATGGGGGGAGGATGGGGAGGGAAACACCCATAGAGAAGGGGAGGGGGAGGGGTTAGGGGGATGTTGGCCCGGAAACCGGGAAGGGGAATAACAATCGGACTGTAAATAAGAAATACTCAAGTTAATAAAGATGGAAAAAAAATTAAAAGTGTATAAGTATTATGTGTGTTTAAGGGGGGCAGTGCAAGGGCTGCACTGTGTGTATGGGAGCCATACACACAACGGGTATATGATGAGCAGCGAAGGACTGGAAATGTAACTCAGGGAGTGCACAGTGATTGTCTGCTATGTATGATGTCTTGGATTCAATCCCTAGTGCAAAAGCAAAACAACAAAACACAAAAAAATCTGAAAGCCAACAGTGGTGTTTACGCATGATTCCAGCACTAGGACGCTGAGGCAGGAAGATCATGAGTTTGAGGCTAGCCTGGGTTCCACAGAGATTTCAAGGCAAGTCTGGATACTACTGAGATCCTAGCTCAAACACATACACACATACAAAAAAACAAACCACAGGAGGGCCAGCAAGATGGCTCAGGTGGTAAAGCTACCCATGTAAACTTGGTGACATGAGTTCTAGTCTCAGAATCCGCATAAAGACAGAACTGACTCCGCTTTACACACACACACACACACACACACACACACACACACACACACACCCATCACATATACATAACACTGATACATTTTTTAATTAAAAAAGCAAATAAATTGCTATTAATAAGCAGTGAATTAATTAATTAATATTTGTGGGGAGGGGTTAGGGTAGAGTCTCCTGTAGCCCAGAGTGACTTTGAATTCTAGATCTTTCTGCCAAGTGCTGGGATTACATGCATGTGCCTCCTCTCCTGGCTAACAGTGAATAAATTAAAAGGGCTCATTAAATTTTATGATTGTTCCTGTGAGATAAACTCCAAACTGTTTTCCATACTACATTTTGTAAGTTCTGAAGACTAAAAATGCCAAAAAGTGTGTATCTGCATGAAAAAAGGCATCCACTATTTTAAACTTAAGTATACATTGAAGGGTTTTCTGGGTATTGTGGCACATGCCTGTAATACTAGCATTTGAGAGCTTGAGAAGGGAGAGCTGTGAATTTCTCAAAGGCATTAAAATATAAACACTGAATTTTAGACATTGTTTTAGGCTGGTTTTCTGTGTCAACTTGACACAAGCTGGAATTATCACAAAGAAAGGAGACTCAGTTGAGGAACTGCCTCCATGAGACCCAGCTGTAAGGCATTTTCTCAACTAGTGATCAAGGGGAGAGGGCCCAGCCCATTGTGGGTGGTGCTGTCCCAGGACTGGTGGTCCTGGGTTCTATAAGAGAGCAAGCAAGCTGAGCAAGCCAGTAAGAAACATCCCTCCATGGCCTCTGCATCAGTTCCTGCTTCCTGACCTACTTGAGTTCCAGTCTGGATTTCCTTTGATGATGGACAGTGTAAGCTGAATAAACCCTTTCCTCCCCACCTTGCTTCTTGATCATGAGGTTTGTGCAGGAATAGAAACCCTGATTAAGACAGTCATAGAGTCTCTCTCTCTCTCTCTCTCTCTCTCTCTCTCTCTCTCTCTCTCTCTTCCTCTCTTCCTCTCCTGGCTTGACACGATTAAAAAAAAAAAAAAAAAAAAAGACAGTCACAGAGAAACATATCCTACCAACCAAACAGGAGTTATAGGAAATTTAATGTTACCATACTTCTCAAATTGGCTCTTGGAATGCTTACGTTTCTTAGTCCAAAAACACCATCTTTGTTCTGAAAATATCTATAACTAAATAATGTATTTGCTTTGTATTTATTTCGATGTGGATTTTGTGTAAATCCAAATGTGGAAATGAAGGCATGCCACGCAGATTGTGTCAGCAGTATTCATGAGGCAGAGGCAGGCAGATCTCTGTGTGCTTGTGTGTTAAGGCCAGCCTGATCTATATAGTGAGTTCCAGGCCAGTGAGGGCCACAAAGGGAGACCCCACCTTAAAAAACAAAAACAAAGAAACAACAACAAAAAAAAACCCATGTCTTCAGGCATTAGTTGAAGTTTAAAAATGGCCCCTCTCTCTCTTTCTCTTTTTTAAAGTAGTGCTGGAGATGATGGAGTCCGGTGCCATGCACGGCTCTACCACTAAAGCTACACTTCAAGTCCCAAATGAGTGCTCTCACTACCTGCATCTGTGAACCACCCCCCTCCCAAGTCCAGTAGAAAAAGACAGTCTTCTCTCTGCTTCCTACTTATTTTGAGAGAAGGTTTGTTCTACCCCAGGCTTGCCTTCAGCTTATGAGATAGCTGAGGATGACAATGAGCTTCCTCTGATCTCTCTACTTCTACCTCTGAAGTGCTGGGATTATTGGCGAAGGCTACCAAGCCCGGTTTTAGGCCATGCTTAGGATCCAACCCAAGGCTCTGCACATGCTAGGTAAGTTCTACCTACTGAACTGTACCACCAGCCCAGAAAGGTGGTCTTTACAATCCATAGTATTAGTCAACTTAAATAGTGGTGTGGAGAAAAGTAATCTCAATCTGCATCTCGAACCATGGAAGTGGAATTTTAAATGGATATGAGAGTTATCTGTGACTAGCAATAAAGATCTTATAGGAAAAGGTAGGACATAATTTCTGACTTTAGAGTAGACACAGCAAAAAACAAATTGCTTTTTGAGACATGGTCTCACTCTGTAGAGGCTGGCCTGGAACTCAGTACGTAGACCAGGCTGGTCTCAAACTCATAGCAATCTCCCTGAGTGCTGAGAGTACAGCTGAGAACCATCATGTTTTGAGGGAAAAATCAAATGTGATACAGTCTGTAGGAGGGAAAATGATAAACTGGAAAACATTAATGTGAAGACTTTTGCTCCAAAGATGTCATTAGTAGAGTAAGGAGGTAATCTATCGAGACAGAAAAAATGTTTAAAAATGTGTATTTAACAACTGCCTCAAACCCCAAATAGTTCAAGAACTCTATAAACTGCCAAGAGACACAAATGGAGAGTAGATCTGAACAGTCATTTCACAGAAAGGATATTCAAATGACCAACAGACCAAAAGATGCTCGGTTTACCAGGCCTCAGAAAAATGCAAATTGGAACCTCCGGGCTTCAAAGCTGTGCAGTCAGCAGAACAGCTGACACTGACAGAGGAGGACACTGGCTGGAGCCCGATGAGGACATGGAACAGTGGGAGCTGACACCAGGCTGGGAGTGACTCCTGTAACTTCTGTTGGTTTGCTTGCTTTGTTTTGAGATAAGGTCTGATAGCCCAGGCTGGCCCTGCACTTATGTCTTCTCATCTCCACCAGAGTGCTGAGATCACAGGTGTCTGCTGAGGTAGCTAGCTAGCAAGAACAACTTTTATTTTTAACTTAAAAAACAAAACGTTAGTTTCTGTGTATGGATGTTTTGCCTGTGCGTAAGTCTATGTATCGCTTTCATGCCACGTGCCTGTAGTGGCCAGAGAGGGCACTGATCACCTGGAACCAGAGTTACAAATTTTTGTAAGCCACTCTGTGGGTAAGGAGACTGATCCAGGGTCCTCTGAAACAGTGGTCAGTGCTTTTAACCACTGAGCCTTTGCTCTGGTCCCAAGCATAGCTATGTTGGGAAGCTGCTGTGTACTAAATAGTCAAACTGAACAAAGGCACTAAAGTCACGCTACTCACAACAGGCCAAAGCTGAAAACAACCATGTCCTTCAGTGAAATGGATAAACAATTCACAGTCTGCCTTTTTGACAGGATGTTATACTTCAAGTAGCATACATCATAGACTTACTGTTCCTGATGCAGGTTGCACAAGAGAGCTTGTGAAAAGTGGTTTGGTGGGACTCGGGATCTATGCACTTTTCCGTGTGTTGGTTGTATATTGTTTCTTAAAGTCTGAAAACAAAGCAAGAAAGGCTTCCTCTGAGTCATTCCTGGGTAGGTCTGACCGATGGAGAACTCCCTACTTCCTTCTCTAGTTGCAGTTCTCGGGTTTCTGGTTTACCTGCTACCCAGACCTAAGGACCGACCGAATTGTTCCTACTCCCCTAAGTCCCTTTGGTACTTGGCACAATAGTAGTTCCTGGCGGGCGCCCATTAAGTGACCGTGATAGCAACTCCGAGTAGGTTCTTAACTTTAAATAAAGTGACATTCTTGCAGAACACTTCCACAGAGTCAAACCCAGAAGGGCCAGGTCATGACCAGAGCAGAGACTACAGGGAGCCAGGGAGAACCCCTTGACGTACATGGTCAGGCTGCTGAAGCCCAGCCAGACTAAAAGCTCTGCGCTGGCATCGGTGCCACAGAAAGGTGGCGGCTTTCGGGAGAGTGCTGGACCCCGGTTTGGAAGGAGAGGGGTAGGGGAACGGGTGTCCCTGGAAAAGGGCTGACTCCGCAGGCTCGTCCGCCCACCGCCCACTGCCCACTGCCCCGCGTCCCTACCGCCCGCTCACCTGCGCGGCCCAGCGCTGCGGGCGGCAAGCTCCGCCGGGAAGTGCCCCTGCCCCGGCTCCCGGAAGCTCCTCGGCCACAGCCCTCCCGCCCGCACCAGCCACTTTCCTGCCCATGCCCGCTGACCAGACCCTAGGGGGCGCTCACCCATCCGCGTTGCTCGGGAATCCCGGCTGCCTGGCCACCACCCGCAGCTCAACCCGGACACCCGAACCCCCTCAGACCGCCGTGAAACCCTGAGCCTCGGTTTGTCCCGTGTGTGGGCAAGGGGACGAGGAGAAAACTTCTGAAAGGGAGGCGCAGACTTTACTTTCTTTCGGTACGGTAGGGGAAAATGAGGCTTCCTTTCCCCAAGTAAGGTGGGCAAAGAAGATGGGCCAGCCCCTAGGAGGTCCATACCTTTATGGGAGGTGGGTCCCATTAATGTTGCCGCCCACTGGCCGGAATCAGTCTGGCCAAAAATGCCTCAGGGCAGGGATTTCCTAGTATCATTTCAACAGCATTTCGGAGGGTGCCAAAATAACTGCAAAAAAGGGGTGGCTAGGCAAAATGTTGGTAAGTCCTGATGAAATACAGTCCTCTGTCCCCACTTCCTAGAGCTTGCTGTGAGCTTTGTGAAACTCCAAGGAAATAATACAGCACTCAGTATTTCCTGCTATCGAAGTTTTATTAAAATACCAACCTAAAAACAACTCACATGAAATGCTGCAGGTGAAGGAGTATTAATGGGCTGGTGTAAAGCCTTATTAGCCCTCTCTGTTTCTTTTTCTCTCCATCCAGCCAAAACTCTAACTTGTTCTGAGGGAGGAAGTTGGTGCTGTGGGGCTGTTCATGGGTGATCTTTCTAGGTTTACTCATCAAATTTATATTCTCTGGTTACTGGTGTTGTGAGATGAATATTCATAAGAATTCCTGGAAAGCAACTGTGTCTGCAAAGACTGGTTTACTGATTAGAACTGCAGTGAGGTGGAGAGACAGGAATATTGTCTGTCCAGAGGCTCACCTTAGCTCAGCCAGCTCTAAAGCCCACTGAATAGCCAGCCATTCCTTGAGCAGACCCTTAGCTGCCCAACCCAAAAGCTATCATCAGATAACACCTGAGTCCTACAGCAAAGCTTCCCCCATCTTGCTGTAACTGACTCTGCGATGTACCCACCAATGTATCTTAAACTTGGCATGATTTATGACTTTGTTCTGCAAAAATTTAAAACTTTGTGAAGCTACTCCCACACCGGAACATGCAGTTTGGGGTAACCTAAATCTATATTCCTGGGCCATGATCACCCAAGTGTGGCTCAGGAATAAAGCATTCCTTCTCTGTTAGGGATAAAAGCTTTAGGGAAAGAGCTGTCTCCCCCCCCACCCCCCCAGCAGCTGGACACCCAGCAGTTGCTCACACTTGGTGGATGGCTCCTTGGCGAGAACATTTCTGTTCTCCCTTCAGCTTCTGCCCAGCTGTGCTTGTGAAAACTGCCAGTCTTCCAGCCAGGTTCATTTCTACATCCTCCCCTCCCCTCCCCTCTCCTTCTCCTCTCCTCTCTCTCTTCTTATTTTTGTAAAGATGGAGTCTTCAATAGTCTAGCCTAGCTTCAAACTTGTAATTAAAATGACTGAACTTTTTTGATCTTCCTGACTCTTAAGTTCTGGGATTACAGGCTTGGCCACTCTACCTGGACAAGAGACTGAGGCTGGAGTGGCTAAGGCCATCTGCTGCTCATCCTGAAGACCTGAGTTGATTTCCAGCACCCATACCCAGTGGCTCACAGTTGCATGTAACTTCAGCTTGAGGGAAGGACTCCCTCGTCTGGCCTCCTCCCTCCCCCGCATACATACACAAACGAAATGAAGATTTTAAACATTATCATTGCATGTGTATAGGTCAGAGGGCAGCTTTTGGGAGTTGGTTCTCTTCTTCTACTTTGTTGAGGTAGGGTATCTCTTGTTTCCACCACCCTATATCTCCAGGCTGGCTGGCTCTTGAGGTTCCAGACAATTCTCCTGTCTCTACTTTCCCTGACATATTGAACCCTGGGATTGCACACATATGCAACCATAACATACATTTTAACTTGGGTTCTGGGGATTGAAACTAAGTTGTCAGGGCTAAATGGCATTTTGAGCCATCTTATCTGCTTGAGGAAAGCCTTTCTTCATCTGCCCTACCCACAAATCCCTTTGCCCTACCTCTCATTGTAGTATAAACTCCCTGGGGCCAGGAAGGGTCTTTAGGGTCCAGCAGGAATGCTTTGATGGGCACTCAAGAGTACAAGACAAGGCGTGGGGTTGCTGGCTTTGGGGGCAAAGATGAGGACCCCTCACATAGTTGAAAGGGCAAGGCAAATGCAATCATAAGGGTTTTCCCATGAGACAAGATTAAAGCCCTGCAGAAGTAGAGGGTTCCTTAAGAGTTAATGATTATAACATCTATCTCTTTGAACCCTTAGACTAAGGCTGTGTTGAAGTCACTATGGGACACTGTGAGTGTCGCTGGTTTACATGGACTGATCAATCGAAGAGAGCCACAACAGGATGAATTCAAACTGAATTCATATATAAATGAAGTTCTTTTTTTTTTTTTTTTTTTTTTTTTTGGAGCTGGGGACCGAACCCAGGGCCTTGCGCTTCCTAGGTAAGCGCTCTACCACTGAGCTAAATCCCCAGCCCAATGAAGTTCTTTATATGTCACCTTTAGCAAGTCAAATACCAAATACCAAAACTTATCTGATTTAGGAGCTATCTTGAAAGAACTATTACCTGTTGCTGTAAATTTAAAATAATACTTTCTTCTATCCCACACTAGGTCTTGGCACCGCAGTGCCCCAAGATATCTGATGGATACCTTCATCTCAGTCAGCAAAGTCTCTCACCTGCTTTGTTCTATCTCATATCACGCTGCTGGTGGCGTCTCTCTGAGCCTGGCAACAATCTTTCTCCCCATCCAGTTCCCAAGGCAGGTATACACATGTCTCCAGCCACCACACACTCTCTTGAACTTAAACCGCCACATGAAAGAACACACAACACAATAACCTCTGATCCAATTGATAAGATATAATTGCCCACCTAAACATACAAAGCCCTGGACATATACATCCCTTAAGAATATTCATAACAACCTGTAAGTGTACAGAGAGGGATCTTAACATCCACCTCCATTTTCTCCTAGCTGCTTCTCTCCTCTGGTTCCAGTCTCCTCTCTCTAAAACTTTTCTCCCGCCCATCCTTCCTTCTCGTCCAATGACAGGCCTCATTCTATCTTGTACCTGCCTTCACCTGTATGACATCATCCTACAATCACCTAAGCAATTCTCAACCATGGGAGATGTCCCGGTTTGCCAGACCTATCTCCTGACTATGATATGCAAAGGCTGAAAAAACCTTCAAAGGAATAACCCCATAAAAATCTCAGATAACAATCACTGACAAAAGCTACTTCAAAGCTTAGGTGCCATTACTCCAGATTCATGGCAGATACAAACATTCTGTTAAAATTCTGCTACAGGGCACCTCTATAATCCAGGGCTAATTTATAATCCAAGTCTCTGATTTTTCCTCTTTAACCTAAAGCCTGTCCACGCTGTTCCTGACATGATATTTCAGCATTATCTTCTGGTGACTTTTCTTTTGCTTACTGCCTCATTCCTGGTGCTCTTCAAACCACACAGGCTTTATACTCCCAGCTGGCCCATCTCTTCTCCTGTCCCCTCCCCTATATGATATCTACCTCTTTTACTTTTTATTTACTCCAAAGGACTTCTGATGAAGGAGCCATTTTCCCAAGATTTTCTACTCTACTATGTGCCTTAGATTGCATTCCCTGGTCACCAGTGATGTGCTAGGTGCTGAGCCCAGCTGGCATGGGACATTTCATTCTGGTGCCTACTTCTTGGTCTTCATGATTCCGTATCACTGGATTTTCTCCTGCCTCATGGGTCAGTCCTTCAGCGTTCATCTGTTTTCTCTAAATGTCAGTGGATACTCCAGCTTTTTAGTTGTCCCTACATTTTGCTCTCCTTTGGTGATGCTGTTCTGTCACCTGTCCACCCAACTAGTCCAATCACCCATCACACCTCCCACAGGCACTTTCCTTTCAGTTTGTCCCACATCAGACTACTCATTTTCCTGTTCCCTCTGTCATTTTGGTAAGAAGCATGGTACTTGTTTAGCTGTTTAGCCAGAAAGCCGGGAAATACTGACTCCATGTCACATTGGCATTGTCACATCATTCCATGTGTTTCCCACCATGACTGCTAAGTAGACTGAAACAGTCTTTATCTAGAGCCTGCTTTCCTGCTTTGCTCTCTGACTCTATTCTCTACAAGGAAGCCAGTGACTTCCCCCAGATCCTCTCTGCTGTTGGTGCTGAGTATCAAACCCGGGGCCATCCACATGCTAAGCAAGCAATCTGCCGCCTAAAAGGAAGATCTGATCATATTGCTTCCATCTTTAAAAATCTTCTGCTGGGTTTCTGCTGAGATGAAATCCAAGCTTCTCAGTGTGGCTCTTCAGATGCTGGCTACTTTTTCCCCACAAAGCTCCATGATCCACTCAGAAAGCCACTTTGAATCCTGCTATAGACTGAATGTCAGTAGCCAGAAGCTGGAGCTTTATAGAAGTTGACTAGATGAATGACTCCATTTCATTCGCTAGAACCATGGTTGCCATTGCCGTAGAACTCAGGTAACAGGATACAAGCTTGCAAACAAGATGTCTCCCACAGAGAATTTAAGAAATACTCTCAAGAGGATGAGGTTGTCTTTTTTTTTTTTTTTTTAAATACATGAGTATTGTACTGTCTTCAGACAGACTAGATGAGGGCATCAGATCCCATTACAGATGGTTGTGAGCCACCATGTGCTTGCTAGGAATTGAACTCAGGGCCTCTGGAAGAGCAGTCAGGGTTCTTAACCATCTCTTCAGCCCTAAAGCTGCCTTTTTAATGGCACAATACTTCAAATGCTTCTACTATGAGAAGAAAAGTGGGAAGAATATAAGGCCAGAGAGAAGGGGTTAATCATATACATATGTTGATTGAAGAATAAGTTATTAGACAAGTCAATAAATTTGGGTCAGGCTATCCTGGAATGCTCTGTGCCTTGGCTCTGGTCAGATTTCTCTGTATCAGCACCAGGAAGGAGGCCAGTCCTGGGCACCATGCCCAGGATGCCTGCTGAACTGTTTGGGTAGTGAATCAGCCTAGGCTACAATCAGCCCTAGGGTCCCACTGCGTTACTTTCCATTGGCCTGGTCTCTGTGCCTTTGTTTATTCCATTTCAGAGACACTGGGAAGAGGCCTGGTTTAAAGGACGGTGAGGAAAGGGATGTATTCCTGGCACAGTCCTGGGGAGACTTGGGCAGTGACCAAAGCCAACATGAGACAAGGCAAGGCCCAGAGAAGAGTTTCACATTCAGAGAATATTGTGCTCCTGTAACTTCTCTCCTAAGTAAAAGCGGGTGAAGAGGAAGGGGCTCATATCGATGGTCTTAAAGTGACCCTCTAGTATCATTTCTGCCACAGCTCGACCGATGCCAGGTGCATGCTGAAGTCCACGACCACTGAAGCCCGTAGCAAAGTACATGTTGACAACTAGTGGGTGGGGGCCCACCACGCCATTCTGGTCAAAAGTATTGTAGTCATAATAGCCAGCCCAGGCACTCTGTACCTGCAGGTGCAAAAGATGCTGAGGTTCTTGGTAAAGCCACATATATGCTCATCCCACACCCTTGCTCAGGATAATCTGCTAAAGGGTTCATGTGGTGGGATAGATCCAATAGGTTCCTTAGCAGTTGTTAGTTGGAAGGAACACAACAGGTCAAAGGGACTAAGATGGGCTGTTTGATAACCAAATTCTAACAGAAACAATTATTTCCCATTAGTTACCTTCAGAGTCTTAAAAGATGGCACCCTCTGGACCAAATGGGGCCACACTTTGTTCTGGAAGAAGTCATGGTCCACTTCCAGATTTGTTGGGTCTGGTTCTTCTTCCTAAGTAAGAGGTAGAGGCAAGGTTTCCACGCTTCTTGGATATAAGGGCAAGCCAAGATCTGATTCCTATCATCAATCCCTTCAGTGGATTCCAATTCCAACATCAAGGACAGCAAAGCCTTGCTCCCCAATGGCTTGCCTCTTTAACGACAGCTTGTTTATGTCTCCTTGAAAATTAGTTTACCTCAGTAGGGCTACAGCCCCCTAGGTAGTTGCTGCCCAATCCTTCCCGTCGGAAATACACTCCACTGATGTCTGCAACCAACGGTGTCTCCAGACCTGGTCCCTGCGGGCAGTGCCATAAGTGCACATACCTGTCATGATCAGCAGAGTTATGACATTGCAGGAATAACCCTCACCAACCCTGTGCCCAAATCACACTCGCACACAAACAAATACATCCTAAACTTTTGTATCATTTCTTTTCCATCCCTAGCTGTCCTAAGAAGTAGCTACCTTTTCCTTGGCTCCACAGGTAGCTTGGTGCCCTGGAGGGTGCCAGGAAGTCCCTTTCCAATACCAGCCAACTCTGCAATTTGTCCAGACCAGGCTCCTGCGGCATTGACCACTACAGCACATTCCACTGGCTGATACTCCAGGCTCTTGTCCATTTTCACCTGTAGGCACCAGAAGGTAAGAGGAAGGAAGTCTGGCTGTATGTGAGTGGGATAAGGGTACGCAATGGATCCTGACAGGCTTATTTTCCCTTGAGCCTAACTTTATCAGTATTGGGAAGCAGGTAGTATCTAAGTAGATTATCTCCCTTCTTGCCTTCTACTCTAGTAAACAGCACACTGCAACTTGGGACTTACGTGGACATTGTTGATCCTTCTCAAGACTACCTGTTCCCCAGTTGGAGTCTCCATTTGGTTAGATGAAGTGATGAAACCTGCAGGAAAGAAATTTAAAAATAAGCCCTTCTGGAAGGGTTAGCTCAGGGGTAGAGTATATTATACCTAGCATGCATGGAACCCTGGGTTCTAGCTCTAGAATTCCCATCAACATGTATTGATGGGCCATTTGGGGCAGAGCTTTGAGTGAGCTGGACTTCCTCTCATGGAGTCAGGGTCCATGTTTCTCCCCCAGGATTCTCTCCCTAACTCATTAACATTTCTTGTAGGCAGGAAGGAGCCAAAGTCTGTCTGATGTCTCCTGAGCAGATGCAGAACAAGTTTCCCTGGATAAACGCAGACACAAAGACACAAAATGGTGGTTTGGATGAGAATGGCCTTGTAGGCTCATATTTGCATGCTTAGTCCCCAATGATGAACTAACTGTTGGGGAAAGATTAGGAAGTATGTCACTGGGAATAGGTTTTGAGGTTTTTTTCAATGCATTTTTTTTCCTTCTTCTTTTTCTTTTTTTCGGAGCTGGGGACTGAACCCAGGGCCTTGCACTTGCTAGGTAAGCGCTCTACCACTGAGCTAAATCCCTGACCCTGGGTTTTGAGGTTTTAAAACCATACTAGGCCCAGTGTCTATCTTTCTCTCTGCCTTCTGCCTGTGGATCAGGATATAGCTTACAGTTACCTCTGCACCGTTTTTGCCTGCCACTATGCTCCCCACCCTGATGATGATGATGGACTAATCTTCCAAAGCTCCATGCATCCTCTAATTAAATTTTCTTTTATCTGAGTTGCCTTGGTTGTGCGATCTCTTCAAAGCAAATGCAACAGTGATTTTACACACACACACACACACACACACACACACACACACACACACACACACACACTCTCTCTCTCTCTCTCTCTCTCTCTCTCTCTCTCTCTCTCTCTCTCTCTCCCCTTGAGGGAAATAGGGTCACACTGGTTTCTTTTGAGAAAGGCTCTCATGTATCACAGACTAGTCTCAGACCTCCTTTGTAGTGGAAGATGACCCTGAACTCCTGAACTTATTTTCCTGCCTGTAGCTCCAAGAGTTCAGGGATTACAGGCATGCAGCCCCATGCCCAGTTTATGGGGATATAACCTAGGGGGATGGATCTTAGGGTTTTTATGAATGTTAGGCAAGCACTCTGCCAACAGCCACATTCCTGGTCCCACAACCACCACTGCTTTTTCAAGGAAAGAAAATGGGAAGAATGAGTGCTTTCCCATGGACACTCAAGAGACATCAAGAAACCAAAATAAACTTGGCTACCCAGGAACAGGGCAGGATAGTGGCAAGAAAGCTGAACTGCTTAGCAGAATATAGCCTTTCACCTCAACCCTGGGTGAGCCTGTAAGCAGAAAGTCAGAGCCTGGGCTAGGGCTTGTCCTGGATGTAAGACATAAGGAGAGGAAACAAGACTTTGGACTCACGTGTCACCTCTCCCTGACAGAAAAAGACTCCCATTGACTGGACCTTTCGACGAAGACCCTGGAGCAAAGACCAGGCATCAAACCAACCTTCATTCTCCAACCCTGACATAAGAAAAAAGAAAACTCAATAAAGCACTGGGACCCTCCTTTTCCCAGTATACACCCCACACACTTCTTTAGGGCTTTAGAGGCAGGGAAGGTCATCTTGACCAACTGTACAAGAGTCCAGTCATGCTGAAGGCCAGAGAAGTAGCATGGTTTGGGGTGGGCCCTGTCACTCAGGAGGAAAGAGGTCCTCCTTCAGTGTGGAGATGGCACACTGAGACTTCCAACCCAAGGAACCCTTCAATCCCCATCTTCAGGGAAAGAAAGCCATGTGCTGTGCAGGTGAACCTCACCATAAGATGCCAGAGCCACTCCCTCTGCGTTCATCCAGGGAAACTTGTTCTGCATCTGCTCAGGAGACATCAGACAGACCTTGGCTCCTTCCTGCCTAAGAGAAATGTGTACATCTCAGTTAATGAGTTAGGGAGAGAATCCTGGGGGAGAAACATGGACCTGACTCCATGAGAGGAAGTCCAGCTCACTCAAAGCTCTCCTCTTTTCTTTCTCTACACTCCTGTCTCTTCAGTACTCTCAACTGCTTGCCCCAGCCTACTCTATCTCCTTTCACAAGATGGTGAGGAACCACATTCCACTGTCTCCTGTAAAACACTTTCTTCTCTGCTGCCTGGCACAACCCTGTCCCTCAGAATGAGTGTCTGCTCTAAAACACTCACTGGCCAGGGAATGAGGGTGCCTGGAAACACTCCTACGAGCCAGTGTCTATTTTATCTGAGGCACAATGCCAGCTTCGCTAGATCTTGCCCCAGTTTCCCCACATGTAAAATGGGATGTTCTGATTAAATTAATGAAATGAGTTAGCATCTGCAAACATTTATCTAGCTTCACTAGTGAGATTCACAGCATATCAGAAGAGAGCCTGTGCATACCACATCCCAAAGATGCCCAACCCTTAACTGACGAGAAGCTCAACATGCTAAGGCCAACCTGCTGCCCACTTTTACTTACAGGCCACATTCAATTATTCCTATTTTTTGTCTGTGGCTACTTTTGTACAATAATGGCAGAGCAGAAAAGTTGAAACAGAGACAAAATGATAAGCAAAACCTAAAATATTTATTGTCTGGCCCTTTATGTACTTAGTTGATCTCTAACTAAGGATTCTTGTTAGAAGGCCAGTCCCCTGGCCACTCCCTAGAGATTCTGGTGTGTTGAGTCTAGGAAGTCTCTTACATGGGTGCTATGATCTGGGTTGTAGCCCTCCTCAAGAGGCCTTGAAAGTTTGAATAGGGCCATTTTCCTGATAATAAGAGCTACTGACGAGGAGGTTGAAATTACCTTCGGCTTCCCCATTCCTAGCTTGCTATAGGAGTTCACCAAGTATGTGAAGTCAAGAAGCAGCTCAGGGCACTGCTGGGCACCCACCTTTGCATTCTCACATTGCTTTCCAAGGTGGCAGCATCCTTTTCTGAAGCTAGCAAGAGACAGCCTGAGGGGTTGAACCGAAGTTCCACAGGAGGGGCGTCCACCACAGCTAGGTACTCCTGTGTGCAAAGCAAAAAAGTTGCTCTCCAAAGAGGCTGACATAAAAGGGAGCCTCCCTGGTCTCACTACAGCTCCAGGCGCAGTTGCCCAGATCAGGACAAACCCTTCTCTAGGCACTGATATTGGAAGGCAGTCAAGATCCCAATGCCTTGTTGCCTCAAACACACTACTTCTCCTTGGTTCCCCTGGCCAGCTAGACTCCTGATCTTTAGGCTAAAGAAGGGGCTCCCACCCCAGTCTTCAAATCTTACTGTACATACATTTATGTTCCGTAGAAAGTTGATTGAAAAGAGTGAGAGTTGGACATTCTCGGGAACAGAAAACTGCTGCCAAATCCCGCCCACAGAAGGCCCTGTGGAGGAAGCCCGTGAATACTGTGAAAAGAAAAACTGAGGTAGACTGTCACGATGTCATATGTAATGGAATCCTGCAATGGAAGCTGTCAGTTATACATCTGAATGTAACGGGGGAATCATTTTTCAAGGAGCAAGTATGGGTAAACCTGTATGGAAGTCAATCCACAGCTAAGATATACAGTGTTTTAAATCATCAATGGCAGATGAACTGAGCAGAGGTCATCATAGGGCTGGGCATACTGGGACACGATAGTAATGGCCAGGAAGCCCAAGTGTTCGAAGTTAATCTCCCACAACTAATTTACAAGAAAGGAAGGAAGGATATACTGAAGACAAACATGAGATTTGCAGCTAACGGCCAACAGCAAACAAGAACAACCAAGACTTCATAAATAGTGGGGCCTAATCGAAGGCAGAGGCAGCTGTTTGCATGGATAATTAGCCAGATTACAAGCTGTCTTGGACAGACCTTCAGGGATGGAAGTACAATCGCCATGGAATCTGCTTCCATAAGCAAAAGTCTAGGCAAATGTTCTGGAGCACATGGGTAATCCCAGCACTTGGGAGGCTGAGAACGGAAGATGTTGAGTTCAGGGCCAGCTTCAGCTGTATATTAAGACCCTGTCGCCAAAGAGATTAAACAAATCCTCGTCCCCTCCCCCAACAAAACAATATTACTGCCAAGGTTCTTTTTTGAGGGAGGAAGAACCTGGAACTATTTCTTAAGCTCCAAAGTCGAAGGAAAGCACAGTCCCTGCCCTTCGGACTTCTAACAGGCTGTGCCCTCAGTAAGATAACTATCTTACTCCCTGACCTCACCGTGTGGTCCTGTTCCACAACCAGCACCTGCATGGCACCTCGTCTACTCTCCAGCTTCTTCAGCCAAAAGGCCACAGACAGACCAAGAATCCCACCGCCGATGATGACCACATCCGACTGTTCTGGGGGCAGGTGGCTGGTGTCATACACCATTTCACATTGCTTTCCCGGCAGGATAGACTCAATCTTCTTCTTAAAGTCAGACACCTTTGTATCCCAGTCTGCAGGACATAGTTACAGTTAGATGGACTTAGGCTCTTCTCTACGTGCTTTGGGGGTTGGAGGATGGGCACAGGGAAAGGTGGGCTGAAATAGACGTTTGGGTTGGCACATTTCCAACGTCATTCTTTCTCATAAGATCAACTCATTCGCAGGGGTATTATTCCAACTTTGCTGTTTGGTCTTTGTCCCACCTGTCATGCATCTCCTCTAACAACTTCCTAAAATTACACTTTCTATTTCCCCGTCAAGCTAGGGTGACTCACATTACTTAGTTTTTTTTTTTTTTTCTTTTTTTTTTTTTTTCAGAGCTGGGGACCGAACCCAGGGCCTTGCACTTGCTAGGCAAGGGCTTTACCACTGAGCTAAATCCCCAACCCCACATTACTTAGTTTTACAGACCTTCTCTCCCTCCTGAGCCCCATTCTCAGATATTCAACTGCACATTTATCTCCACTCAGGTATACCAGGCCCAGAGAACACGAGTCCCCCTTCTAAAGCCGGGCACTTCTGTATGATCTTTATCCTTATCCATTACCACCAGCAACTTTCCATTTATTGTCCACTGGGAAGAGCCTCCTTGAGAACCATACACTTGGACTGGCTCTTTAACCTCTAGCAGGCAAGCCCACCCCTCTTCCCAGCTAACTCGATGCCCTGCCAGCACGAGGCAGGGGGTCGAACCTTGAAGGTCACGTATATGGAGGTTTTGGGCTCCCCAGAACCGCTAAAATATTTTCTCTGCTGCCCTCAGCTTTACCCAGAGTAAAGCCTCCTTTGCGTGTGCGTAGCCCCCGGGTAGGGAGGCCCGGGCACAGGCCAAGACGCAGCACTTTGCGAAACATGGCCTTACAGAGCCCGGCTTCTTCCAGCTTGAGGTGCCTGCCGCTCAGGCCGACTGTGTCTTTCTAGTCATCGGTCCGCGCCACAGGGAATAGACGCGAATGCGCCGATTAGCCGGCAGTGCTCTTTAGGCTCCACCCCTTCACGCTATAGGGAGCTAGCGCCTTGGGAGTCTCGCCCATGTTTGCTATTAGTTAGTCTTGCGCCTACGTCATCCCGCGCGCCCTAGCGGGGGAAGGGGCGGGACCCCTGCGGCCCGTAGCGGAAGTGCGGCTGAACCGGTTTCCGGGGGCTGCTGGTGTGACGTGTCCCGCGCTTGGCGCAGCAGGAAGCGGCGGCGGACGCGGCCCGAGTTCCCGGCGCCGGTCTCGGCCCCAAGTCTTCTCCCGCTTCCATCATGCTTGACTTCTTCACCATCTTCTCGAAGGGCGGGCTTGTGCTCTGGTGTTTCCAGGGCGTGAGCGACTCGTGCACCGGGCCCGTGAACGCGTTGATTCGTTCTGTACTGCTGCAGGTACCACTCCCGCGGGGCAGAACTCCGGGCTCTGGTCCCTCAGACCCAGACCGTGGTCCCCCTTCCAGTAATCATTCCGCGTCTTCTGTCCTGACCCCCTCAAACTGGTCGCTTACCGACCACCCAGGATCGCTTCCTTTCCTGATCACTGTATCCCTAAACTTTGCGACGCCCCCCACACCTTCCGTTTCCGGGGCTCTAGCCCTGTTCTGGCGTCCTAATGGACTTGAGCTCTCTCTCCACTCATCCGGGCAGCTTGGTTTTCTATTGTTTTGAGGTTGGGTGAGACTGTGGATGTGAGAACAGCTTTCAGGTGAACTAAATGGTTCACAGCTGTTAGAAGATCTGATTGTTTATATATAGATTGTTTACTTTCTGACTCCCACGTGTCGTGTCTCCTCTCCCAGCTTTATCCCTTGTCCCTACTTGGTGTCTGTCTGTCTGTCTCCTTTTCTGGCTGGATGCTAGAGAAATGTCTCAGTATTCCCTTGTTGAGCCCGGGATAATATCTGGTTATTTCCCAAACATAGTTCAAAGTCTGGTTTTGCTGTGGATAGCCTGAATGCTGTAACACTCTTTTTCCAGGAACGGGGAGGTAACAACTCTTTCACTCATGAGGCTCTCACACTCAAGTATAAACTGGACAACCAGTTTGAACTGGTGTTTGTGGTAAGTGGGGTTATGTTAGAAAGACAAGTTATGTTCTCAACAGAATGTCCATTGATGAATCCAGTTAATTATGGGTATTGTGTGTGTGATAAAGTAATAGAAATATTAGGAATGTGGAGGGGAGAAAGAAAGCAACTTCTGGGTAAGGTAGAAAGCTTGGCTGCCTCTCAGGACAGGAAACCTATCTCAGGAGGCCTGGGTTGAGTTGGCTTCCTTCCATGCTGGGCTGGCTTGTAAGGAGATCTTTTGGCCCTGTGTCCTTCCATAAACAGGTTGGCTTTCAGAAGATCCTCACACTGACCTATGTAGACAAATTGATAGATGATGTGCACCGGCTGTTCCGGGATAAGTACCGCACAGAGATCCAACAACAGAGTGCTTTAAGTTTATTGAATGGCACTTTTGATTTCCAAAATGACTTCCTGCGGCTCCTTCGGTGAGAGGCTTTCCCTCTTCATAAAGGGAAATTTTTCATGATCTGAGAGTGCCCTGCCTGGGGGTTGGGGATTCAGCTCAGTGGTAGAGCGCTTGCCTAGCAAGCACAAGGCCCTGGGTTCGGTCCCCAGCTCTGAAAAAAAGAAAAAGAAAAAAGGGAAAAAAAAAAAGAGTGCCCTGCCTGTAGGTGGCTTATCAATATTAACATGGGTTCAAACCAGTCACATTTTTGTAACTTGTTTCTGATTGTCCTTTTGATATGTGGGACCTTTTTCTGAAGTCAAGAGTCCTTCCTCTTACATGGATAGAAGGACCAACAGTCTCTTTTCTCTTCAGTGAAGCAGAGGAGAGCAGTAAGATCCGTGCTCCCACTACCATGAAGAAATTTGAAGATTCTGAAAAAGCTAAGAAACCTGTGAGATCCATGATTGAAACACGGGGGGAAAAGACCAAGGAAAAAGCAAAAAACAACAAAAAAAAGGGGTCCAAAAAGGAAGGTGTGTTTGAGTTTTCTGAACATGCTAGGGTATAGTGCTATAAAGGTCTGTAGTAGTCCTTTGGTCATTGCTGGCCTCCCTTAACTTAATGCTCACCCCCCATCATCCCCTTCTGGCATTGTAATCTCCAAGGTGTTTGGTACAAGTTTGTTCAAGTTAGCTGGGGAAAGGGGTAGGCTTAGCAGCTAGAGGTTAGAGCCAATTCAAGTGTATGACTCTTCCCAGTAGGCAATGCCATATAACAGGAAGGTTATTGGTGGTTGCAAGGATTTGGAAGAACTGTAGGTATTATATAGGTGCTTGGGATTTGTGTGTTTCTCCTTCAGTGAGGTTTCTCTTAACAGGTTCTGATGGCCCTTTGGCTACCAGCAAAACAGCCCCTGCAGAAAAGTCAGGTCTCCCAGTGGGACCTGAGAATGGGGAACTTTCCAAAGAGGAGCTGATACGTAGGAAGAGAGAGGAGTTCATTCAGAAGCATGGGAAGGGCCTGGACAAATCCAGGTGAGCAGCATTAACCAATCTCTGATGGTGGAATTCTTTTCTCATGTTCTTTGCTACTTTACTACTGTAACTTTTTCTTATGTAATCCTTTGCAGTAAATCTACAAAGTCAGATATTCCAAAGGAGAAAGGCAAAAAAGCACCCCGGGTGTGGGAACTAGGTGGCTGTGCTAACAAGGAAGTCTTGGATTACAGTACTCCCACCACCAATGGAACTCCAGAGGCAGCCCTTTCTGAAGATATCAACTTGGTAAGATGTATAAAGGTCAGAGTGAAGGTCACCATTAGCCAGAAATTGGGAAGGAAACAGAGGATATATCTGGATTTGGGAAACTATATTTGGAACTATATTTGGAGTTTCTCCAAGGCTCAAATATTAATGTTGACAAGAGTATATCCTGGGCTATTTCCCTCAGCCATTGGTTTTCCTGATCACTTTGTCTGTCTGTTTTCCAGATTCGAGGAACTGGGCCTGGGGGACAGCTTCAAGATCTGGATTGCAGCAGTTCAGATGATGAAGGGGCTACTCAAAACACCAAACCTAGGTAGAAGGGTTTCAGGTGGGAGGTGGTGTGGATGCAGAATTGATGATTCATGCCTCCTGCCTGCTAGCCTTACGCGTTTTTGTGACCTTCTATAATTGTAGTGCTACCAAGGGAACTCTGGGTGGCATGTTTGGGATGCTGAAGGGTCTGGTGGGTTCCAAGAGCTTGAGTCGAGAAGACATGGAATCTGTGCTAGACAAGATGCGTGATCATCTCATTGGTGAGTCTGGAGGACTGAGCTGACTTACAGATTTACATGGCATAGTTCATTAGGAACAGAACCATTTTTTAAGCTGCTCTGTTCTTGAGACCTGATCATTGTTAGCACAGAACTCACAGCTGTCTCTCTCTTCTCAGCTAAGAATGTGGCTGCTGACATTGCTGTCCAGCTCTGTGAATCTGTTGCCAACAAGTTAGAAGGCAAAGTGATGGGGACATTTAGCAGTAAGTATCTCCACAAGTCACAAAGTGCACATGCATTTCAGAGGTAATTCAGTCAGACAGCTTGGGTGTGTTCCTTTTGAATACACCTTTAATTTCTAAACCTCTAGGACATAATAGGACAATTAATTGAGATAATAATGTAATTAACAGTGTGATCTGAATTCTGAGAAAAACCTAGTATGGTCTTAATTCCATTAGATCAGAAAGATGTTGGGTATCAAGTATATTTGGTTTTATTACTGATCCCTCTATCTCCCTTTTAAGCTGTGACTTCAACAGTGAAGCAAGCTCTACAAGAGTCTCTGGTGCAGATCCTGCAGCCACAGCGTCGAGTAGACATGCTCCGGGATATCATGGATGCCCAACGTCGCCAGCGCCCTTACGTAGTTACCTTCTGTGGTGTTAATGGAGTGGGGAAGTCTACTAATCTTGCCAAGGTGAGCTCAGCTCCACATGCTTTTCCACCTGTGCTTTCAGATCGTGGTTCTATGTGACAATTTTCTTTAACTTTTTCGCAGATCTCCTTCTGGCTTTTAGAGAATGGCTTTAGCGTCCTCATTGCTGCCTGCGATACATTTCGTGCTGGGGCTGTTGAGCAGCTCCGCACACACACCCGGCGCCTGACTGCCCTTCATCCCCCGGAGAAGCATGGTGGCCGAACGATGGTGCAGTTGTTTGAAAAAGGCTATGGCAAGGACGCTGCTGGCATTGCCATGGAAGCCATTGCCTTTGGTAGTGTGGGGACCAAGGGGCTTGTGGTGTCCTTATCCCTGGGAATTTGCACAGACTTAAGTTTACCATATGGTTACTAGAGAAGTCCTGGTAAATTACTTGCATGGGAAGTTTTGGGTGGTAATGTGAGTAGTTAAAGGAAAAGCTAGTGTATCCTAACTATAGACCTGAATGTGGTCTTTTTCTACTTGTGTCCTTTCCCTGAATGGTTTTGGTAGTAGCCAAGAATAGGACAGGGTTTTCCTTGCATTACCTAAGTAAGTCTAGTTAGGTAAACAGGGTAGCATTACCTAAGTAAGTCTAGTTAGGTAAACAGGGTAGGCTTTTCAAATAAGCCAGACTTGGATATCTTAGGAAGCTGGCAGTGAGCATGAATGACAATTGGGTGACTTTTCACTTAGCTAGAGTAGGAAGTCTTCCAGAAATTGGTAGTGCTTGCAGTTGACCATGTTTCTCTCTCTAGCACGTAACCAAGGCTTTGACGTGGTGCTGGTGGACACTGCTGGCCGCATGCAAGACAATGCTCCTCTGATGACTGCCCTGGCCAAACTCATTACTGTCAATACACCTGACTTGGTGCTGTTTGTGGGGGAGGCCTTAGTAGGCAATGAAGCTGTGGATCAACTGGTGAGGGTTTGGGCCCAGTTCCCTTACAACTTAAACTTTGGCAAATTAGATCGGTTCTTATGTCACCCTTTCCCTTTTTAGGTCAAATTCAACAGAGCCTTAGCTGACCATTCTATGGCTCAGACACCTCGGCTCATTGATGGCATTGTTCTAACCAAATTTGACACCATTGATGACAAGGTAAAAGTGGATGATTGGATAATGAAACTGAGAATGAGGAATGGCTGTCTTTAAAAGAAATGAGTGGGGGTTGGGGATTTGGCTCAGTGGCAGAGCGCTTGCCTAGGAAGCACAAGGCCCTGGGTTCGGTCCCCAGCTCCGAAAAAAAAAAAGAACCAAAAAAAAAAAAAAAAAAAAAAAATGAGTGAGTGAAATCGGCTTGAGTTAACTGGCCATCCTTTTTATCTTCTTCAGGTGGGAGCTGCTATTTCTATGACATACATCACAAGCAAACCCATCGTCTTTGTGGGTACTGGCCAGACCTACTGTGACCTACGCAGTCTCAATGCCAAGGCTGTGGTGGCTGCCCTCATGAAGGCTTAATGTGGCTCTTGCCTAATACCAAATCGCCGCTTGCCCAAGTCCCTATTCCTGTATCAAGAATGTGCTTTAGAGTATGTGAGCAACTTGTCTTCAGTGTAGTACAAAGGCAGAGTGAGGGGAGCTTTGGAGACTTGCAGCTCCTTCTAACCCAACCCTTTGTTCACCCCTACCTCCTGCAAGGAGGGTCTAATCATGTTACAATCACTGCCCAGTGACCTTCCCTCTTCCTACTCAGGCATCCCCTTCACTCTGCCTACAGACTCCATCCATATCATAGCTTTGACCAGTGGTTGAGGAACCCTGTACCTGGAGTGTTGCTAACTAGTGTTGCAGAGCCATGGTGAGATAAGGAGCAGTTTGAGGTCCCAGCTCTGGATCTTAGTGGCACCTATCTAGAATACAGCTTCTGGGTCCCTGGTGCCAGGATGGGTCACCTCACTGTGGCAGTGATGGTGGCCCATTCTTAATTGCTGCTAATTATAAATCTGGTGATGAAAACTCCACACCTGATTGTTGCCCCAAAGCATCAGTTAGGCCTTGTTACAAATGCGAGGTAAGTGCCCACTTCTCTCAGAAACAAAGGGAGCAGAGTTGCCTTCCAACCTGTCCCTGCTCCCAAAATCCAGATGGAAGCTTTGCATGTTTGCCTTCCTGGGAGAAAACCAGTTGTTAGAAGTGTTACTGTCCATATCCCACCCAACCCAACCCTTAAGCTCCTGAGCAGGTCCTGGCTTTTCCTCATTCTCTTCTACAGTGCCTGGTAGACAAGTGCTACGTTCAAGAACACAAACCTCTTGTTAAGACTTGTCCTGTAGTTTGGTATTACAGATGTGCTACTAGTGCAATAAGGTGAAGGCTGTCTGCCCAGAGAAATACATAATTTATATAAGAAAATAAATTTCATAAAGAAATTGCCTCTTAGGTTTATATTATTTTATATAGGATTTAAAATTAAAATGCTAACTCATACTAGCTATAGTTCTTGGGCTTCTTTTTGGCAAGGGCATGATAGGAACTGATAGTGCTCTAAGGAACAGGGTACATGCTTGTCCTGAGAAAGATCACCCTACCTATGATGAAAATAGAAGAATGCAAGTTTCAAGTTTAACAATGCCTCTTCAAAGTAGAGCCAGAGCCCTGGCAAGTAAACGAACAAGCTTTTAATACAGCTCAGTTATGTAAAATACTGTACACTGTAAAAGATCTAGAAAACTAGAGCTTCGAGTCATGTTTTAAAAAAGCCATAAGCTCAATTGAAAAACCAAGTGGAGTACAAAACTGCAACAAGAGCCCACTGACTCCATGACTTCTTGCTCTTCCAGTCCTGCAGAGCTGGAGCCATAGCCAGGAGTCATCACATTGGTCTGCTGTGTAGATAAGCCTGTCCAGCCTTGGGGTAGGTAGGAGCTGCATTGGGTCCTGATGTCATTTGGGTATTAAACTGGACCAGGCAGCAGAGTATGGAGAAACAGCCAGCATGGAGGGAAGGTGCAACACTGCCACCCCTATTCTACCCCGAGCTTCACTGGGTATTGGTACTTCCTAGGAGCTGTGCTGAGTTCTCGCACGTTTGCTTGTTAACACATCCACAGGAAGGCCCCACAGCATGGTCTAATGGCGACTTCGGCTTGCTCAAGTACTACAGCCTATGGGGAAACAAAAGACAATGAAGTTCCACAAAGCAAGTCTACACATCTGAAGCTGCAGGTGTCACTTAGTCCTAACTTTTCAGAAAGAGTTGATTCAGAGAATCTAAAAGTAGGAGAGGCAAATTAGGATTCCCTATAATCTAAAAGTTTTAGGAAAACTTTCTGTGAGGAAATGTACCTCTTATTTCACCATGTGCTGCAGATGAACCATTTAGCTGGCCTTCTCTTGCCATCCCTGTTAAAAACAATATTGGTATAGGCATTAGATGAAGATCAAAACACATCAGTACACGTGATAAAGTCAGGACAACTTCGGGGCATTTGTTTTCTCCACTATGGATTGCAGGAATAGAATTCAGGTTGTCAAACTTGGCACCAAATGACTTTACCCATAGTTATCTTGGCAGCCCTGGGAAAGCTAAACCTATTGGTGGCAGAAATGAAAACTAAGGGGATCTGATAGAAGATGAGGTTAAGAGTAACCTTCAGATTGGCTAGTGAAACAAACAGAACAGGTTCCTTATTGCACTAAAGTTGGTTGACCTTGCCACGTTAGGCTACAGTTCAAATCCTCTAAAGCTCTAGCCTTCCTGGTAGTTAGACGTCTAGCAAGACTGCTTGTTCAAACAAACAAAAAACCCCAAACCTCTTATTTCAACTTTTTAGAGTAATTTTTTATGTAAATGAATATTTTGCTTGCATATATGTTTTTGCACCATGTACATGGCTCGTGCCTGAGGGAGGCCAGAAGATGTCAGAATTTCTGGAACTGGAATTAACAGGCAGTTATGAACCACCCACCATATGAATCCTGGGATTTGAACGCAGGTCCTCTGGAGCAGTCAGTGTTTTTACCAAATGAGCTGTCTCTCCAGCCCCTGAAACATTTTACATAGATCAAACATGGCTGCTTACTCTGTTCTCAGGTTCACACATATAGCTTATTTTTTTACTAAAAATCACCTCTCCCTGTTTCACTAACTGTATTTCATGTAGTCAGGATGTATGTACTAATAAATGCAAAGCAGGGCATGGCGATGCATGTCTACAAACTCAGGTCTTGGGAGAGTGCGGATGAGAGATCATGATTCCAAGTCCAACCTGGCTACACAGCTATATTCAGGAAAATAGAGAACATAGAGTAAAACCCTGTGTTTGTTTTTAAAAAGGTACATAAGACTAAGCTTTGTTCATAACTGAAAAGAAAAGAATGGTCAAATCAGAAGTCAGTTGTTTGGTTAATTTTTTTGGTTAAGTTGGTTAAAGCACTTATTTATTAAATAACAAATAAGTTATACTAAAATACTTTCTGGTATAGTAATGCTTTTTAGCCCCAATGGCCATATGGAAAAGCCTTGATTTAAAAATAGAATGGCTTGACTGTCAACTGTGGAAAGCCACTTCTAGAGAGCCTGATAGCTATAACTACCTGTACTATTCCACAACATTGAGGATCTTAACCTAAAATTGAGTGCATATTTTGTTTTACTATAGCACTTTTTCTTGGTAGAGTATCTCTTTTTCCTGGTGTGGACCAACTGTGTAGACCTTAAGTGTGTGTCCCTAGTTTAAAGTAATCAAAGCTTGTGTAACAAAAATTCAACCTAGTCAGTGTTGCAAACATTATGCTGAGGGACACCAGAAAAATTGTCTTCAAGAAAAAAGATGGCAGATGATTTCATGAAAAAGAAAAGCCTGAAGTGTTGCTTTTTTTTTTTAAGTTTTTTGAGAGAGGTGGGAAGAGTTCAATGTTTGGCTACAGTGACAGCGTTTTTAACTAAACTGTAAGTCTCCTACTTGTAGTCCAGGATTCTTAACAGACCTATGTTGGCCTCCTGGGTCCTGGGATTACAGGGTGAGCCACCATAATGATAATGATGGCTTTAAAACCTTGCTCTATATCAAAGCATTTGCTGTGACAGAACTCAAAGTCTTACTGCATCAGGATTCTGCTTGGAGTCATCTGATTCAGAAATGAAATCTGGGACTAGATTTAAGGACATTACATACTAGATTACCTGTATTTTAATGTGTTGTCTAAGAAATGGTCAAATTGATTAAGATATTTATTAAATGTTTGAAGCAGGACTAGAGAGGTGACTCAGCAGTTAAGAGCACTGGCTGCTCTTCAGAGGACCTGCGTTTGCTTGCCAGCACCCACACAGCAGCTCACAGCTAGCTGTCTGTGAAGTCCAGTTCCAGGACTTTTGATAGCTTCACACATACATATGTGTAGGCAGTACACTACACATTCCCATCTTGGTAGTGATTTTATTCCTCAAACAAAGGGCTGTTGCTCTTTGGCCTTCCCTTACCTGATCTGCCTCTTGTGGAGATCTCACATGTCAGTCGCTTGAAGTATTCTGGAAGATCAGCATAGTCATTTCCATAGGAGATGACCTTAATCCCCTTGTCCAGCATGTTTTCTCGAAGCTTCTTGAATTCATCTACATCTCCTCTTCGAACCAACATGAAATGTTCTAAGTCAGATTTATGCTTGACAGCTTCTAGGAACAGGGCCTGGAAAGTGGTGTCGTCCACCGTCCAGCCACAACCCAAGAAAAGAAATGACTTGTTTTCATAGAGTTTCTGAATCTCTCTCTTCAGGAAAAAGAAAACAACATGTTAATGACTCAGAAGACAGACACAGGATATGGCTTAAGCAAAAAGTCAACAGTTTGTCAGTTAGCAGACTGCAGTGACCCACTGATCAAAATTTAAGAGGGAAAGACATTACAAGGTTTCATTTCCTAGTTATTATAATGTAATGCTTGGTCTAGATGGTACTTTTGATCTGACATTCTTCTGAAAGTTTTCTTTTTAATATTCTGTATGTATGGTATATGTATATGAGTGTGCATACCATAGAATGCATGTGGAAATCAGAGGACAACTATAGAGCCATTTCTCTCCTTCCCATCTTTACAGGGTTTCCAGGGACTGAGGTTAGACTGCAAAGCTTGTACAACTGCTTAACCCACTGAGCCATCTGTCTGTCCCTTCTGTAGGTCTTTCAAACAGTTTCACCCCTCTGGCACTGGTCTTTCAGGGCTTTTTTTTATTTTATTTTATTTTAGATTTATGCTCTTGGGTTATTAGGCAACTGATGAATCTTTGATGTATTTTACCTCTTTTCCACTTTCTGGAAAAAAATCTGCTAATTTTAAGTCTTTATTCTTTTGAGTATGTATGTGTATATACATGTTACATGTAATATGTGGAGGCCAGAATTTGATTTGGGAATTTTTTTTCTATTGCTCTCCACTTTATATATTGAGGAAGGTCTCTTATTTGAACCCTGACTTGTAGGTTCATCCAGCCTAACTAGACAGCTGACCTGAAGGATCTCCTCCCCTGTCTCCACCGTTCAAGGGTTGGGATTACAGATGCATGCCACTGTCCTTGGTGTTATGTCAGTGCTAGGACTAGAAGTAAGCTCACACTGTGTGGCAAGTGCTGTACCTACTGCGCAGTCTTGCCAGTCAAACCTGTTCTTTATTGACTCACACAGAACCAGTGATCATCAGAAAACAATTCTATCATTAGACATGGTCAGAGGAATTCTGATCACTTAAAATATCACCGTGCATGTGTATTTGTAGATATCTGTGCATATATTGCGCGCGCGTGTGCACACGCACACGCACGCGCACACACACACACACACACACACACACACACACACACACACACACAGAAACATAAATGACTTTGCCTCAGTATCAATGATGGACATAGTTATAGCAGACATCAGGAAAGAGCCCTTACACTTCAGAAAGCATCACACTTCCTGGTCTTTCTCTGGCCCTGTGATCCTGTCCTGCAAACCTCTAGCACTGAGCTGGACCAAAGAAGTGTTTCCGGTTTAAACATGTACATGTATGTGAACAAGTCCAAAACTTGAAACCCAAAGATCAGCAAACCCAAGGAAAATTTCCATTTTGTCATCCTAATCAAATTGCTTTTCAATTTTCCAAGTATAGTCAGGTGTGAGTAAGTATCTGTCTTTTTATAATCTATGATCCAACTGTAATGGATTTTTAAAAGGCTGCCTAAATTACTTTGGGCACAGACTTATTACAGAGCCAAATGATGGAGAATAATGCAGTCTTGGTGTGAAGGTGATGGCAGTGAGGGAGGGGTGCCATCTGCTGCTTGTTTACCAAGTACAGATAAATAAATACCATCCTATGATCTCACTCACACCTACAGTTTCTGCATTCCCCAGGATGGTATACACATCCAAGTGCTAAGAGACAAGGGAGTGAGCTCCGACTCTAGTTGTTTTGAAAAGTAAAGGTCCTGTTAATACTTAGAATTTGCTGTAAACTGGCTTCAGGAGCGACTTCCAGAGTCTGGCCCAGTACTACTCACCATAACTTCAGTGTTCCTGAGCACATTCTGATATCCAGCTGGGTGGAGGACGATGCCACTAGGATTGGTATAGACCCCATGGATGTGTAGCACACTTAGCTTCCGCTTCTCCTGAGCCCACTCCAGGACCTGCACAACACATACACAGCTTGACTAGGGTGGCACTGGGTCAAAGTCACAGTGTGTAAGAGACTGCCTGAGGACCAGCCTTTTGACATGACTACAGCTTCAAGGAATCACATGACAAGAATTAAAAAACCTGATGGGTCCAATTTCCTATGTTATGACTGAAGGAATGATGGCAGCAAATCTGGTGACTTCTTTTGGAAGAAGTCCAAGAGAAACTAGAATTTGGTAATATTTGAAGAATAATGATAGTTTCCACTGGTGATGGTCCAAGCCCTGGTACAACCTCCTCCCTCTTCCCTCACCCCCAGAGGATCTTTCTATTGAAGCCCCAGCTGTCCTGAAATGCTTATGTAGACCAGGCTGGCCTCAAAAGCAAGAGATCCACCTGGCTCTACATCTTGAGTGCTGGGATTAAAAGTGTGTACCACTATGCTCAGCTGTTTTCATGGTTTTTTTACGCAGGGTGGCTTTTATGTTTTCTCACACCTCAGACTACAGCAATTCACCACTACACTTGGTTCAATCCTCAATCTGTAGTGTTCCAGCTACCACCCTAGCAGAGACAGGCCTACGGCGCTCGGGGAACCACTTATGGACTATTCAGTTGGGCATGAACTACGCTCACAAAAACAATCTACAAACTACAAAATCACAGAGCAGGGCAAATGACCTTAAAATAGTAATCTCTTCATCAACATCTTTCACATTTATTTATTTGTGTGTGTTTGTGTCTGTGTTTGGTAGTGGTGTACCATGGTGCACATACAGAGGTCAGAGGACAACTTGCAAAAGTCAGTTTTCTCCTTCCACCATGTAGGTCCTAGGGATTGAACGGAGGTCACTGGGCTTGGTGGGTAAGTACCCAGTGAATCATCTCATAGCTCTCCCCATTTTTCTTTTTAAATTTTTGAAACAGGATTTCTCACTTCTTTGTCTCACTGGCTTGGAACTCTTAAAGTTTCCTTAGATAACTGACCTGCAAGCCCAGGGACCTTGTGCTTGCAAGGCAAGCACTTTACCAACTATCTTAGGGTTTTACTGCTGTGAACCTACACCATGACCAAGGCAACTCTTATAAGGGATTTAATTGGGACTTGCTTACAAGTTCAGAGGTTCAGTCCATTATTATCATGGCAACATTCAGGCAGGTACGGTGTAGGAGGAGCTGAGAGTTCTACATCTTCATCTGAAGGCCACAAGGAGAAGACTGGTTCTTATGTGGTTAGAGGAGGGTCTCATTGCCCACCCCCACTGTGACACACTTCCTCCAGCAAGACCACACATCTAAATAAGTGCCACTCTCTGTGCTAAGCATATTCAAACCACCACATTCAACTCCCTAGCCCCCATAGGCTTGTTCAAACACATGAGTCTATGGGGGCCATATCTAGCCATAACATAATAAAAAAATACATTTAGTCCAGCCTCCAAAGTTCCCATAGTCTATAGTACTTCCAACAATGTTAGAAGTCCAAAGTTCAAAGTCTCTTCTGAGATTCATCCAATCCCTTCACTTAACTCTAATCCCCAAAGCAAGACAGGAAACCAGCTGGGCAAACTCCAAACTCTGAATCTTCATGCCTGATGTCAAAGCAGTCTTCAGGTTTCCAACTTCTTTTTCATCTTTGTTCACTGCAACAAACTTCTATCTCCTGGGCTGGTTCCACTCCGTTAGTAGCTTTCCTCAGCAGATAGCCCACGGCTCTGGCATCTCAAATATCTTGGGGTCTCCAAGGCAACTTCAGCTTCACAGCTTCTTGTTCCAATGTCTGAGATCCACACATGATCTTTTTGACTCCTCCAAAGCACTTGGTTCACATCTCCTGCTCTGTCCTCTGTAGCAATCTAAGCTCTGGTTGACGCCACTCTAATGCTGCTACTGTTCTTGTTCGTCATCCCATGGTACTGGCATCTCCAATACAATGGGGTCTTCCACTGCAACTAGGCTTCACCAATAGCCTCTCATAGGCTCTCTTCATGGTTCCAAACCTCAACTTCTTTGCTTGACCCCTTCAGTTCTGGGCTACCAACTGCAACCGAGGCTGCACCTTCACCAACGGCTTTCCATGGCCTCTCACAGTGCCAATCCTCAGCTGCTCTCCATGCCTTCAAAACCAGTACCACCTGGGTGACTCTTACACATTACCGAGTCCAGCTGCAGCACAAGGTACAACCTTGACTATCTCTGGAGCACAGCTTCTTTGTGACCTCAGAAAACACTTCCCAGAAGATTTCGCCTCTGTGGGTGATCCTGGTCTCTTCACCGCTAATTTCTTAGCTCCAGCTAACCAGCATCAGTTGTCCCAGTCGTCCCTTCTATTCTTGACTCAAAAGCCAGAGCCACGTGGCCAAGGCTGCCAAGTTCTGCTGCTTGCTGGGGCTGGAAAATGCCCCCTACCCCCAATCATCTTTATGTTTTTTAACTTCCTCACTGCCTAAGTCTGGCTCTCCTGGAACTTAAGTCTGTAGATTGATCTTGAACTCAGAGATCTACGTGGCTCTGTCTATTGAATGCTGTGATTAAAAGTGTCGACCATAAAATCATAAGTGTCAAAACTTAAGTTTTTCATGATGCACCTAGAACTTGCCTAGGCTGGCCTTTAACTCAGAGACCTGCTAGGCTTTGTCTCCTGGGATTAAAGGTGTGTACTACCATCCCTAGGCCTAAGCTTAGCTGGGTAGGATCTTGCCCTAAAGTCACCATTCCCTTCAACTGTTTTATCCTTGAACATAGGATTCAGCTCCATTTCACTTCCTGGTGTCCATTTATTACTTGAACCATACATTTTTATATTTCTCAGTTTGCACCTTTTCATTAAAATTCTCTTTGTAAGAGTGAACTTTGGTTCACAGAATCTATACCAGCCTATTTTGAGACTTCCTTTGTCAAAGCAATTAATCTAAATCTCTTCATCTTAGCCTCAAGGCAGACTCTTCAGACAATGGGAAAAAGCAGCCATGTTCTTCACCAAAATATCACAAAAACAGTCTGTAGGCAACATACTAAAATTCTTCTCCATTGAAACCTCTTGGGCCAGCAGGCCTACACAGTTCAAGTCACCCTCTTCCACATTCCTTCTAAGATAGCCCATTAAGCCCCATTTAAAGCATTCCATGGCCTTCTGACTCCAAAATTCCCAAAATCCACATTCTTCCAAACAAAAACATGGTCAGGCCTATCACAGCAATACCCCAGTCCCTGGTACTAACTTCTGTCTTAGTTAGGGTTTTAATGCTGTGAACAGACACCATGACCAAGGCAACTCTGATGCTCATAACTAAAAATCTTTGTGTTTTATTACATACTAATTTTACCTTAAAACACAACCAATCCCCAAGTACAAGCAGGGAAAAGTAGCTTCTTTTTTCACTATTACTGTTCTAACTAGAAATATCTGCCACAGGCTTATGATTTAAATGTGGTTCCAACTCATGATGCAATTTTGGGAGGTGGAGCATTGCCAGTAAAAATAGACCACTAGGGGAGAGATTATGACGTTATAACTTGGTCCTGATCGTGGTCTGCTTTCTAGCTCCCACCACCAAGAAAGGGAGTCTCTCCACTGTGATCCTTTTACTGTGAGGCCCAAGTTTTTTGAAGTAGTTCAAATAAGCCTTTCCTCCTTTAGGTTGTTTCTGTTGGGTATTTTGGTCACAGCAATGTGAAGAGGAAATAAAAACACCCCTGCTACATAAATACTGACATACTGACGGGAAGTCAGCTTCTCTGAGGAAGATACAATCCACTACCCTGAAGCTACTGGTTAACATTTTACCTTTTTCTCATCAGTAAGGTCAAGGGATTCAAGTTGTTTTCCCTGGTCAGCTGCATAGAGTTCTAGGAGATTATCAAAATTTGTAGTTAATACTAGGGCTCCATTTTCCATCAGGTGGAGAACAGACTGAAGGAGCTGTTTTCCAGAATCTTCCATCTTTGATTCCAGGTCATCAAATACTTCATATAAACAGTCTTTGAAAAATGTGGATCGAACATTACTGGTACGCTGCAGGTGTGGGAGATTTGAAAGAAAAAAACAAAACAAAAATCAATTCAGTTTGCTTTGTTCACTTGTTTCAGTTGCAGAATCACACATTTGGAATACTTTATACTTAAAGCATCACCACTCTCATTGTAATAAGGAAAACAGAATGGCACATGCCCAGTGCAATGCCTAGCAAACAGTAAGTAATCAATACTGCCACATCAGATGCAAATAAGCACAAGCCTTTTAAACAGACATTTTAGAACTGGAGAAAGGGCCTTGCTGTGGATTTCTGGCTGGCCTAGAATTCACTTTGTTGGCCAAGCTGGCCTCACTCTCTCAGCCATCTTCCTGTCTATGCCTCCCAAGTGCTGGGATTACATGTGCTGTCATGCCCAGCTTCTAATTTGTCATTTTATAAAAAGAAGCAAATGGACAAGAGATCATGACTAAAGAATGAGGGTAGAAAGCAACGTAACAATTACTCTCAAATTAGGCCTCCAGTAAGAAGGCAACACTCAGACCTAATTTGCTTTAATATTCTTCCTCTCCTCCCTTCTTCCTTTATCTTTAAGAGGGTCTGCTAGTTGGTTTTTTTTGGTAACTTGATGCAAGCTGGACTTGTTTGAGAAGACAGAACTCAATTGAAAAAAACCTCCATCAGATTGTCTATAGGTATATTTGTAGGGCATTTTCTTGATTGACTGATATGGGAAGGTCAATGCTAGCTTGGTCTTCCACAGCCAAGACTACACAGAGAGACTGTCTCAGAACAAAACAAAAAAGTCCAAAAACAAAAAACTAAATAAAGGAAAGAAAGAAAAAAGAAAGTAAGAAAGAAGGAAGAAAAGAAGGAAGGAAGCGGGCTGATAAAGCCATGAGGAGCAAACCGGAAAGCAGCACTTCTCCATGCCTCTGCCTCAGTTCTTGCCCCAGCTTATGTGGGCAATGGGCTGTAAGTTAAAGTAAACCTGTTTCCTCCCCAAGTTACTTTTGGTCATGGTGTTTTAATCACAGCAACAGAAAACCCTAACAAAGAGAGGGAAATAGGGATATGGGGAAGAATATGCAGCCCGTGCTAGCTTCACCTCACTATACAGTGGTCTCAGACTCACGACCCTCTGGCATTAGCCCTAGCCCAAGTGCTAGGTGACAGCACTTGAACTGTCTGTACATCCAGCACCTCCTTTTCTAATTCTAGATACGTGGTTGTCTATGGCTGCTTCATTTAAAAAAAACATTTAATACTTCCTTGTAGTGTTCTGCCCTGACCTAATTCAGCAATCTGTTTATAAGCTCACTATAAAGAATACCGATTACATGTCAAAATTATGAATACTTTAATTTCATAGATTTAATAATTTCATAATTAAAAACTTGCACTTTGTGACTGTTTGTTTTTACAGTGCTGGGGATGTAAGCCAGAGCTTTGGGTTATATGCATGGCTACCCATTATTAAAGTACTAAACTCAGGGACTGCAGAGATGGCTCCAAGGTTAAGCTTGTGTACTACTCCTGAAGGGCACCTAAGTTTGGTTTCCAGTACCCAGGCCAGGTGGCTCACAACTGCCTGTAGCTCCAGTTCCAAAGAATTCGGCACCTTCTTCTGAACTCCACAGGCACTCACCCTCACATATACACAGTTAAAAATAAATATTGACTGGACTAGAGAGATAGCTAAGTGGTTAAAAGCTTTTGATGCTCTTTCAGAGAACCTGAGTTCAGTTCCCAGAAGCCACATCAGGTGGCTTGGAACTACCTGTAACTCTAGCTCTAGGAGATCCAATGCCCTCTGCCCAAACCAGGCATACATGTGGTACACATACACACAAACCAGGCATACATGTGGTACACATACACACAAACCAGGCATACATGTGGTACACATACACACAAACCAGGCATACATGTGGTACACATACACACAAACCAGGCATACATGTGGTACACATACACACAAACCAGGCATACATGTGGTACACATACACACAAACCAGGCATATATGTGGTACACATACACACAAGCAGGGAAAACACTCAAATACATAAAATAAAAAATAAAAAAAGGAAAGAAAAGAACCAGGTGAGGGGTACACACTTTCAATCCCTGCCTTCAAGAGGCATCCATTGTGTGAGTTTGAAGACAGATTGGTCTATAGTGAGTTATAGGATAGCTAGGGCTACATATAGCAACCCTATCTCAAAAAAAGAAAAAAGAAAAAGAAAAAGGAATAATCTAAAAAAAAAAAAAAAACCAATAAGAAATCCTAATCATTAATCGATTTGAAACAATCCATTTAACATATAGGTTTAATTACCTTTCTAGCTTCATTCAGGGGGTGTTGTGGTAAATATTAAAAGTGGAGGCAGGGCACCAGGTACCATGCCATGCCTCCTCCTGCTACTCTCAGTCTCTCCACCTCCATGGCTAGCCCCACACCAGCGCAGGCTCCGGCCCAGCAGTGGCCACCCTCTCCTGAGAACTCTGCTCACATACCCAGCATCCACCCCCTGTGGTTACTGTCACAATTCCCAGTATCCCGGTAAAATCAAAACCCTAGAAGCTTGTTAATTTATCAATCAGAATTATATCAGTAAATTCTCACCCCACAAATTGTCTACACAATAAATCCAGAGTCAATTGATATTGATATAAACTGCCCACCTAGATATGACAAACTGTTCTGAAATTATCCATCCCTTATAAGATATTCATAGCTACCTGTGGCTATTTAAAGCCACACGGGGGTGGATCATCCTTCTCCTCCTCCATCATCATTTCTTCCTCCCCTTTTCTCCCTCTCTCCAGCCTTTCAAAAACTCTGTCTCCACCTTTCTTTTTCACTGCCCTACAAGCCTTGCCTTATCTTGTGCATATTGACATCAATTCACAAGGGTGTAAGTAAATAAGATTTCTGCTACATAACAATGGCACATACACACAAACCAGGCATCTAAATTACACCATAGTTACCTTGATTTGTATAAGTACACCTACCAGCTTGCATAGTAGAAAAATGCCTATAATGTGTTTCTCAGAATATACACCATTGTTAAACAATATATCCCCAAGGACCGAGGAAACACAATGTTAACTTCAGGTTAGGAGCTGGTTTTATAAAGGACACTGTGACCCCAAACAAAAGAAATCTGACAGGAGAAAGTAACTAGATATTTTAACAAACATCTGATCCCTACTCTATTCTTGATGTTATACTGTTCAATAAGCTCAGAGGAAGAATCGCTACATTGCTCAACCTGTCCTTGAACTTCTAGACTCAAATGATCTTCCTCCCAGAGAAACTAGGGCTACTGGTGCAAGCCAGCATGCATGGTTCCTATTGAAGCTGTGCATTACTCCAACTAGCTACCAGGGAGTGCAATTCAAGCTCCTTGGAATAGACAGGTCCTTCTAGGTTCCCTCAAAGTTATCTCCTATACTTTCCAAGTGTCTTTGTCTATCAACATTGAAATGTTTAAGTTTCCATGGAATCACTTAAACAGATACATAAGCACAGGTCAGTGTTCCTTTCCTAATGTGATAGTATTTTATAAAATAACTAATCTCTTTAGCCATTACTTAACAAATAAGTGCTCTCTCCTCAGTGAAAACATTAGAACAGTTAAAATTATACCTTGCCCTGCTGGAAACAAGCCATAGTTTAATGGGCTCTGTCCATTATGGTTGTACACTGCTCTACTACACAGCACAGGCTTCTTACTGGCCCCTGCTTGTCAGCAGCTAAAGGAGTTCTTTCCTAGTGTGTAAATAGATGGAGTGATCTATACTTATTTGGCTAAGAATGTAGGTCACAGTCTTCAAAGTTTAGTTTCATTAAACAGTAACAATTATATCATACCATGGCATACAGGCAGTCAATACGCGACTCTACTACTTAATTAAATGAATGACATGACCAGAAACAGTGAAAGGGGCTGGAGACGGAGCTCAGTTATAAGCACACTGGCTGCTCTCCAGAGGATGCAGGTTACATTTCCATCATCCAAGTGGTGGCTCATAATCATCTGGAACTCAGTGCCAAGGGATCTGATGCCCTATTCTGACTTCCATAGGCCTCAGGCACACACAAGTGTACATACATACATACATACATACACACACACATACATACATACATACGTGTAAGTAAAATTTATTTTAAAATTTAAAAATCCATCCCTTACTAAAAACAGTGATGAGAATTAACTCTAGTTACTTGGTCACTACACACAACAGTCAACTACTAGTAAATGCTAGTACCAGACTATTAAGGAAATACAATGCTCTCTCACTTTATCAAATTCGTAAGTCTATTACCTAACCTAACAGGCAGCAGCCATTCCATTTCTCGGATGGAGTCCTACAAATATAATTGAAATCAGATAAAATGACATATACAACAAGCCTCTCACTGCTCTGCTATTTCCAATAGCAACAACCAGTCCATAAGTGGAAAACCGGCACTGCCTGGGGCCATAACCTATCATTTGAAGTTTGTTTTTTTTTTTTTTTAAGATTTATTTATTTATTTATTTTTATTTATTTATTTATTTTCACTTTAGCTATCCACAGACACACCAGAATAGGGCATTGGATCCCATTACAGATGGTTGTGAGCCACCATGTGGTTGCTGGGATTTGAACTCAGGACCTCTGGAAGAGCAGTCAGTGCTCTTAACCACTGAGCCATCTCTCCAGCCCTCACTTGAAGTTTTAATGTACCCCCAAAGCCCAAAGTATCAAAGATGTGAAAACAAAAGTTGTGCCATTAAGAAACTGTAGAACCAAGTGAGAAGTCCTTGCGTCACTGGGGGTATATTCTAGAAGGTGACTCTGGGGGCTTTCCTTTTAGCTTTTGTGTTATACTACATGTTCCTGTCATGATGCACTATTTCACCACATGCACAAAAATGGGGCTAGACAGGAACCTCCTTCCACCCCACCCCCTTCTTTTTAGAAGCCAACTAGGAATTTGGTTGTAATGACAACACTGACTAGACTATATGCAGGAGAATGGCATGGAAAGATCTCCACAATATACTGTTAGGTAAAACAAACTAGAGGACAGTATGTGTTGAGATGGCAACAGTGAGGAAAGGATGCATACATTCTGCTAACATTCACAAAGCTAGAAGGTTACATAGAAACCTTAGGCAGAGGGCAGATAAGACAAAAATACATCAACAGAAACAAGATATGTCAGTAGACATAGATAGCTAAGCACCCTTTGATTTTTATGATATATATATCAATACTTATTCAAAAAAGCAGAATTAGGTTTCAGATTTAATAAATACAATGACTACTTACTAAAAAGTTCTTTGTTGTGTTTTGTAACTCCATATTGTACTTGGCTCATGCATATATACAATCATACACACTATACTCCCATGCCAGCTTGGTTACTATGAGCACAAGGAGAAGGGCATGGGTAGACCATGAGTTAGCCATGGACTGCGAACATCAATTGTTTTGTTTCTATGAAAAGACTGAAACTTGGAGATTCTTGCTTTAGCTATATCTCTTTTAGTCCCACTTGGGTGAGTTATCAAATCTTGTATAACAATATTAAAAAGAATCAGGATTTCTGCTTGTTTGTTCTCTTTTAAGATGTGGCCTCACAGGGGTTGGGGATTTAGCTCAGTGGTAGAGCGCTTGCCTAGGAAGCGCAAGGCCCTGGGTTCGATCCCCAGCTCTAAAAAAAAGAACCAAAAAAAAAAAAAAAAAAAAAAGATGTGGCCTCACATTCTAGCCCAGGATAGAACTGAACTTGTGGTCCTCTAGCCTGTCAGATGCTGGTGGGATGGATCACAGGTGTAAAGCAGCACACTGGGCTCTGTTGTATGATGTGTTGTAGGACATTTGTGAACCCTGAGACTACGAACTGGAAAAGACCTGTTTCCTGCCGTGGTGTGCTCAGCACTAGCACACACCTTTAACCCAAGAGCTTTCTGTAAACAAGAGCTAAATAAAGTCAATGATAGATCAAGAGGCAGAGCAAGCAACCAGTTGACAGGGAGTGAACGTAAGAAAACTCAGGAAAGAAAAAGGGAGGGTCTTTGAGTTGAAAGGTATTTAAGACAGCATGGAGAAAAAGAACTGTTTCTTTTCTTTCCTCTGGGACGTTGGTTGAGGAGGACGGTCAGCTGGGTGCTTTCTCTCTCTCTGAGCTAGCAGGCTTCCACCACAGTATCTGGCTCCTGAGCCTTCATTTGGTAAACTGAATGTTTGAGCTGTTGTTTTACAAACACCAAAGATGCTTTTGTCATTGTATTGATTTCCTTAGATTTTGTCTCAGAGCAGGTAACCACAGAACTAAATTTCCCACCAGTGACCTCTCTTAAGCTGAGACAAAGGAATTTTCATTTCAAATTTCATAACAGGGAGTTCAGAAGTCTAAAGGAAATATAAGACTCCCACTGAAGTCCAAAGAATTTTCCCCTTCACTCAAAACAGCACAGTAAATACCGTACTATTTCATTTACTGTACCCTGTAATTCATCTTTCTAGTCCCACACAGAGTAAAAGCAAACCCAAGCACTCCAGACCCCATCTCCTTCAAGGTCACTAACATTTCTTCTGCACTTATTTTGAGCACTAAGTTTCATCCTTTCAAGAAAAATTGATGTTTGATGAAAAAGGGTGGCTAGGCTGCTCTACTCCTCCAACTTCAAATAGTCAAACAAGCATGGCTAATGCCACTTATCCTTCACAAACCCACAGGAATAAGTAAGACCACAGCTGTTTGGTGTTTTCCTTCTTTGGTGCTGGGGATCCAACCTCTCAATCATGCAGTGTGTGGCCCCAGGAGTCCTGGCCCCAGGTCTACTGTACAAAAGCAAATGGTGAGAAGTCAGTTGATTTGTGGAGGATTCCACAGTGTTTAAATGGCAAGGTCTTGCCAATTCTGACTGCCAAGCTCTCTGCCTTGAATTCACAATGTCACTTCCTTATTACATGAAACTGGATCAATGAATGGGCCAATTAACCATGTGGTGTTACTATCAATGAATATAACATTTTTTTTTGATACTAACATTTTCCCAAATACACAAAAGTAAAAAGAAGCAGAGCACCTGCCTGACATGTGAACAGTTCCACCCACGGCACTGCAGTAAAAACAGATAAATAGATGAGCACCCTCCCAAGAGCTCAGTGAAGTTAGGAAAAGGTCATGATGCATGGTCATTTTAGGTTAAACTAGATTGGCCATATGTCATAATTGTTGAAATTGGGTGATTGGTACCTGGTGGGGAGGGGTGCTTTCTCAAAACACAAAATCCCAACTTAAATCTTTCTGATATTTCCTTAAAGTCATGGATGTCAGGACATCGTTTATAGTAAGAATAGAAAAAGTAAATTGAAAACAGCAAAAATCTGTCAGTAGCCTTATCTCCATACACATAAAGTTCTCGGCACTTCACAGTGAAAATGGGGTCAGGAAGATTACCCTGAATAGGCTCTAAAAATAACTATTTTCAGAAGAGCCAAATGTTATAAATACACAAGCAATAAACAAATACCCCTGCTAGAGTAAGCATACTAATCTTGGAAATCTCACACGCCCCAGCATATAGCAGACTACTCACAGGGGAAAGTTTCTGAATGAGGTCATGGGCAACATGGACGAGGTTCTTGTCTTCATGGAGACATTTCTGAAATTTTTTGCTTTCCTCGTCTTCTAGAAGATCAAAGTCAATGGCAGCATCCAGTAAGGCCTGAATTAACCCCTTCCAGGATTTCAGGGCTGGGACCTGCGGTGCCACTGCAGCACTAATGCCTGTCCCAATCACCAGCACAAGTTCTCGAGGCTTTTTGGTTTTCAGACTTGGAAGCAGCTTCCTGAAAAAGGAAAAGCCAAAAGATTGGAGCATCCAGTAGACCTAGGGCACATGTGAAGATGTAGCTGGCTCTCATTATGCAATAGCTGTAACTCCTGCTGTCTGCTTTTGGAGTCACAGGCCACTGTGACTCTTGGTCTCACTGTGTAAGTCTTAGCTGGCCTGGAACTTTCTATGCAGACCCAGCTGGCCTGCAATTCACAGAGTTCTGTTTGCTTCTGCCTCCCCAGTGCTGGGATTAAAGGCATACATTTTATAATCATAATAGCTGTAAAGATGAGGATTCAAGTTTTTGAGACTTCTCCAGATTAAATTAAATGAAAGAACATATTATTATTCCAGGTTTTATTGGAAGACAAAGTAATAAACTATTTCAGGAATCCTGAAAAACAATTTTTTTTGTCTGAAAAACAACTTTAAAATCAACTTTCTCCTTCAAAATTTCAAGCTAAGAAAACCACTAATATTACAACAGATTCAAGTGTATTACAGTTGAAGTTATGCCAACTAAATTTTACTTTAAGTCAATAGTAATTTCAAAAGGACATGTGTGTTTTCAAAAAAAAAACATTTTCATACAAATCAAATAAATTTTGTTTGTTGAGAAATGTAAGACAATGAAGACAATGAAACTTTCATGCCAAATTTTGTAAGCAAAGATAAAACTCAGCATGAAAGCCAAATCCAGAGACAAAGCTGAGCATGGCTTTGTTCTATTTATCCCTTGGAGGGGGTGCTCAGCAGGCTTCTGAGAAGATGGGAACCTCATGGTTTTTGTCACAACAAACAGCCCTTTCTCACGGCACCAAGCAGAGTCCTGTTGTGAGACAGCATGAGGACAAGCATGTTTCCTCCCTCTCCCTCTCTCTACATTCAAATCATCACTTGCCTTACCCCTTTTCCAAAGAGAACAACAAATAGAAACCTGATCAGTATTGAAGCCGTGGGAAACAGCCCCCAGAACTGCCTGTCCCATTCTCATTTCCTACACTCATGCATTTAATAGGAGAGAGAAAACCTGTAAACATAGACACTAGGGACAGATCATATTTAATAGTTCCTCTACTGGGAAAGGACAGTTAAGAGCTATAGAAGCACATCATGCAGCGTGTCTTAAAAAGAAGAATCAGTATGATGAATGAAAGTTGGATGTGATGACCAAAGTCAATAATCCCAGAACTTGGGAGGCAGAGACATCAGGATCAGAAACTTATGGCCAGCTAAAGGAAAGCCCACCTCAAAAAAACAAAACCAACAAAATAGCAAATGGTACATAAATACACATGCAAATATACACACCAAACACTTGCACAAAAGGACTTTCAGCAAAAAAAGAAAAAGAAACAAATAGATCTCTACCTAACACACTAAATAATAACAGCCCAAACAGTCTTTTTTAAGCAAAGTAAGATAGAGAGGAAAAATCAAGGGGACATAGAAAGGGAAATAAATCTTTCACTTGAGAATCTGACTGGGTGTCAGAAACTTGGTCACCATAAAGCCAAGAATCCCCATAGAGACCATACTCTCCTTTCTAAGAGTTATGTCGAACAAGAATGTTAAGAACAACAAATGAACTAACTACACACTTACTTAAGATTAGGGGGTTTTAATCTTAACTTGAGAGAGGAATATGATTTTTCCATCCCTAAATCTAGACAAATGACCTTATAAAACTACCTTGAGAGTTCATTTTAAAAAGGGAGTTCAGGGTCTGGAGAGATCACTGGCTGCTCTTCCAAAAGACCAGGTTCACTTCCCACCACCCACATGGCAGCTCATCACTGTCTGTAGCTCCAGTCCAAGAGATCTAGAACTCTCACACAGACACGTATGCAGGCAAAATTTCACTGCACATAAAAATAAACATCTTTAAAAGGAAGTTCAATAGAAGAAAAGTAAGTAAAATCAATTCATTTTTCTTAACTAAAATGTGTGTGTGTGTGCGTGTGCGTGTGCAGGCGTGTGCGTGCATGTATGCACCCTTTTAAGGTAGTATCTTAGGTACCCTGGAAGTTCCTTTAACTCCTGACCCTCCTGCCTCCACCTCACAAGTGTGGGAATTACAGGTATACACCACCTCACACTCAGCTCAAATTTTACTCATTTTTAAGCTTTTTGTACTCTTTAAGCCCTGTTGTAAACTATACTCTGAGAAATATAACAGAAAAAGCCACAGAATCATTAAGTATAGACATTACAAAGACACTTCAGTACAATTCTTGAGGAGACTGTATGAGTGAGTACTGTCCTTTCCCTAAGCAGCCTCTTTCCATAACTCCCCATACTAAATTAAAACCATGTAACATTCTTTGTCTTAATGAACGTAAAAGCTTTGCGTATCCTGAAAATCTTTCCTGCAGCTTGACCTGTACGGAGGTTTCTAAAATGTAAGTCCTCAGGCTACTGGTGGCACTGCTGGCTAGAATTTCCTGCCACAGCATGTATAAAGAGTAGGGTAAGACAGGATGACAGCAGACAGACATGAGAAGGCAAAATAGTTTTAGAAATTCCATAATAAAACGCAGTTTCCTTTGTAGAAGCTCAGGAATGCTGGGTGCATGCTCAGGAGGGTAGGCAGGTGACAGAGTCAGAAGTGAGTCTATTTTCATAACGTCAGCCAGAGGACTGCATCAGAACACTGTGCACAGTGCCAGGTGGGGGGATGAAGAGAGAATCTCAGTATGACTTCTAAGACGTCTCCAACCAGCCTCCCTTGGGGCAAGCCTCCAGACACTAGGATCCTTCACCCTTGTCTCAGTACCCAGTCTCCATACATTCAAGAGATGGAAGGATTTCCCTTTGGGGAAATGGCCATTATGTGAGCAAAGACCCAGAGCTTTAGACAAGATAGAGGTCCTCAACTGCTGAATTTGCTCTAGGTTTAACATTCAGAGGAAAGCTCGTCATTATACTGTGGTGGTGAACACTGGTTGCCAATGAGACAGAATCTGGAATCAACTAGGAGAAAAGCCCCTGGGCAGACTTTTAAGACTTTTCTTTTTTCTTTTCTTTTCTTTCCCTTCCTTCCTTTCTAAGATTTATGTATTTATTTTATGAATGTAAGTACACTGAAGCTGTCTTCAGACATACCAGAAGAGGGCATCAGATCCCACTACAGATGGTAGTAACCATGTAGTTGCTGGGAATTGAACTCAGAACCTCAGTCAGTGCTCCTAACTGCTGAGCCATGTCTCCAGCCCCATAAGACATCTTCTCAACCAGGTTATTCAAGGTGGAAAGACCCACCCCAAGTGTGAGTAGCCCAAAAAGGAGGTTCCACTGCCTTCCCACTCTGCTAACAAGTTCCTCTACTCTGTCACTGCTTCAGTTCTCCACTGACATCAGAATCTACCTCCTTCTGCTCTCTACTGGACTGAAGACCAGTGGTTCTTACAGAATGGACCACATACAAAGACCCTATCACCAACCGAGAGATGCGAGGAAGAGAGAAAGAAAACAGAAACACACTGAGGACAGATGGTTCTCAGACAGGATCTCAGAGAATGTTATCTGGTTTCTGGACCCTTCTTCCCTGGCTCTCTGATTATCAGCAGTCAAAACATAGGCAACTCTGTTCTACATGTCCTTGTTCTACAAGTTCTACCTCACAATATTCTAAAAGCAGCAGTCAACAGACCATAAACCAAAATCCCTGAAATTGTCACCAAATTACCACTTCCTCTTTTAAGTTGATTTCTAAAACAACTGCTAATCAGAACAGAATGTCCACCTTGGTTTATAATACCCTTCTCTGTCACCAGAGAAATCAGAGGTATTAGCAAGTCTAAGAAAAAAATTTTCCTACCTAAAAATTCTGTTTTCAACCATACCATTAAGTATGAACTTGATAAAGACATTTGTTAATTTCCAACAATTACCTTCCCATGTATTCTTACTAAGGAAGGTACCTGAAAGCGGGCATCAGTAAAATGGTGAATACATTAAAACAAAGAGCAGGCCAAGGAGCTGACTCCAGCAGGGCTCAGGCCAGAGGCAAAACTCCACAGAAACAATTAGACTAGCAAGTTTCTAAACATGTCCAGCATATGATAGAATAATTCTGTCAGTGTTTGAAAAGGAAAGGAACACTGAAAACAAAACAAACCAAAAACTCCAAGACAACGTTTAGTAACGTGAGAGTTTAAAAAGGAGCACAAAGGGAAAGATAATCATAACACTGTAGGTGTGGCTACTAATCCTTCATGGTTTTGTTTTTCAACACAGGGTCTCATTATGCAGCTCTGGCTGTCCTGGAACTTGCTATGTAGACCAGGCTGGCCTCAAACTCACAGGGATCTGCCTGACTCTGCCTCTGTCTCCTGAGGGTTGGACTTATTAATACTACTTATAAAGACACGATATTGTAAATATTTAGAATTGGTTGATCAAATGCTGATATAAACATATGGGAAGATAAGGGTGAAACCTGTGGGACAGCAATACAGGGGCAAGAACCAGGAATGCAAAGAAAGTCCTTATTTTCTATTACGAGAGAGAGCATATAACATTTAAAATGTGTGCCGTGAGGCCCATGCCTGTAATCTCAGCATCTGGGAGCCTGAGGCAAGAGTTCTAGGCAGCCTGGGCTACACAGTCAGACCCCATGCCACAGTCAAAAACAAAGCAAAACAGATGTCAAGATTAGAAAAAATGGAAGATGATTATCACTGAGGAGTAGGAGAATATGAGCTTTAACACGACAAACTTTAAAAAATAATTTAGTCTTTTAAATGAAGGCCATATTAACTAGTGATATGCTATGATACAGGGTAAGCACCTCTCAGTAATGGCAACTTTTTATTCCTGATTCCCTTTCTCTTGTTTACCTGGGCTTTTTGGTGGGAGGCTCGCCATCATTGAAGAATCCAAAAATCTTGTCTATATCAGAGGCCTGGCTCCCTGTAGAAGCCATCCAGTTTCTAAAATAGATTAAACATCATGTACCGTGATTAGATCTGTAAAGCACATAATTTACAACAGCGCATACATTAAGCATTTTAATAAGCCATATACCCAATTATGGTACTGTGGGATGTCCTCTGCTTAGCCAAAGTCTATTAGTCAACGAGCACGCGGTGATTAAGGAATGAAATTAGCCTAAGGGAAGTCATTTTGAGATCACAGCTCCAGCTGTGCCAGTGCTCCACACTGCCACACCGCTTCTGTTCTGAGAAACCCTTCCTCCCACCCTCACCGAGCTCCAGCAGTGTCAGCTCATGTGAAATGGCCGGTCATCACTCCGATTTACACAAGGAGGTCTGGGAAGCACTGAGGACATAGAACAACCCACAGCTGAGTGGGCTAACAGTGCTTGATTACCCATTTACACCTGGCAACACAGCAAGCATACAACTTGCTCACTGTTAGACATTTGTTGTTGTTAACAGTTATCCTCCCAGGCTGTAGACATGTCTCTCTCAAGCCACTGTGATACACAGTAGCGATACAAAGCAAAGATATGTGAAGGACAACAAACCCTGGTTGCAGGAAAACCAGCCAAGAGTCACAAGGATTAGAATAAGAAACAACGAAAGTTTTAACTGCTCAAACTTAGTAAGCTGGTGACATTAAGTCTGATAGCAGCAGTGTGTGTGTGTGTGTGTGTGTGTGTGTGTGTGCGCGCGCACGCATATGTTGGTGTCTCAGCCTACGTGTAGAGATCAGAGGATAACTTTCAAGGTCTGGTCCCTTCTACCACGTGGGTCCCAGGGGTCAAACTCAGGTTGTCAGGCTTGGCAGTAGTAAGTGGCTCTAGCGGCTGAGCCGTCTCACTGGCCCAGCAGTAATAACCTCAACACTGACCATGGAGAAGACAATACAAGTAGAGCTCTGGGTATGTGATTATGCCCTACTGTCACTAGCAGGACTTTTTACTATTAGAGAGCTTCATTATTTATTAACGCTGTGTGGTAATTTTCTTTTGGAAACAGAAGCCTAAGTTCGTTAGCCCCACATTCCATCTCATGTAATGACCTTTTCTTTAATATTAGTTACTATAGGGAGAAGTCATAAAATCACTTAAGTTAGGACACAGATCACCTTTCTGGTCAAATCTTGCCTTAACTTAATAATCTGGTGTGACTGTGAAAAAGATGCTGTAAACTCTTAAAAATAAAGTCAATCTTAAACAAAAGTACATGTTTCCTAAGAACAGAATCTCTGGGGGAAAGCTAAATAAAATCAGACTTAACTTTTCTAGGCCCAGACATTGTGAATGCTGGGTGCACAGCAGGGACACCACTGTCCACCTTCCCTCTCTTAAGGGCTTCGTCTCATTTCTTAGTCTCAAAGCTTTCTATTTGGGACAGTCAGGGTTTGAGCAGCTCTCAAAATTTTCACCAAGTTCTAATTTATACAATAGGAATAATTTTCTGCTTAACATTTCTGTTTTATGGAGAACCAGTGATAAAATTAACAAACAAACGTCAATAACAACAACAACAAAAATGGTAACTTCTTTCACACAATCCACAATTCTCTGGGGATATGATTTAAAGTAACACTAAGGAAGGCAAACATATTTATGCTTTTCCTTCCCATAAACATGGTTACAAAAATCCATTACTTAGACAAATTAAACCCAAGCAAAACCATTGAGTACTGAGAAATGCATAGCAAATGGAACTTAATGCAAGTTTTGGATCCTGGAATATTCAGGTTTTAGTGTTGAAGTTAAATACTATGCCAGTTTTGTTGAAAATTTTAAAATTGCTGGGCAGTGGTAGTAAAACATTCAGGAGGCAGAGGCAGGTGCATCTCTGACTTTGAAACCAGCCTGGTCTACAGACAGAGTTCCAGGATAGCCAAGGCTGCACAGAGAAATGTTGCCTCAAACAAACAAACAAACAAACAAACCAAGACAAAAAAAACAAATTAAAAAACAAAACAAAGTACTTATTACAAGTCATGTATAATCTGTAACTATTAGTTAATTTAATTCCTAAAGCCTTATTGTGTATTACAGATTGAACAACTCTTACCTGAAAATCCAAAATCCAAAACGTTCTAAAATTGAAAACATTTGGACCCCTGATAAGATGCCAACAAGTACAAAATTCCATACCTGACAACATGTTACAGTGAAAATGCAGGTACACTAAAAACATTCTATACATCAGGCTTTGCGTACATAAAAAATAAAGTAAAACCGTGTTTCAGACTTGTGTCTCATTTCCAAGATTGTGTGAACACAAATATTAAAAAAAACAAAAAACAAGGAAAAAATCCAACCTGAAATACTTCTGTCTTAAGCATTTCAGATAAAGGAAGGAGCCTCAACCTGCATTAACATACTTGACAGACTCATCTGTAACAAACACCACAAAATCGTTTGGTACTTAGTAGTTCCAGAAGTCAAACCACAGCAACTCTGCTTGAAATGCCATGTTCTCAACAACATTACTGCTAGATTTTTAGCTTTAAATATTTCTTCAAGTCCAAAACTAATTTTTTAAGTGCTAAAATTGTAGCAAGCAGATTTACTTGATGACCGTTTCACAATTAGTCATAGTGGGCTACGGTATACACTATGCAGCCTGTTCAGTTTGAAGCTGGAAAACTGTATGTTATATATCTCTCACTGCCACCGGCCACCAATACAACTCTAGATTAACCCTACCTTTTTTCCTCTGGGAATCAGAGAAATGCATCATTTCCTTGTATTTTCAACCTGACTACTGGTTAATTCCTGATGTTTTTCTCTACAGAACCTTTCTGAAGGCTTGTTTCAGGGGCTGTAGTTTAAGAAAACCAAAACACACAACATGTTCTGACTGGAATGTTTTAGGTCCTATTACTGAGAAGCCGAATGAAAAGTAATTCTGTATGTCTTTTTTTTTTTTTTTTCTTTTTTCTTTTTTTCGGAGCTGGGGACCGAACCCAGGGCCTTGCAAGCGCTCTACCACTGAGCTAAATCCCCAACCCCAATTCTGTATGTCTTTATCCCAGCTGTTTACCCATTCATCTTGATTTTGAGCAGACTAATACTTTGCCCTCAGTCAAGGGATGTGTCACGTAAGATATGCATATATCCCAGTGTGTACGCTATTAAAATTGTATCTTATTCATTCTAGAGTATTGTCTGGGGACAGGGGAATACCTTTTAGCATTTATCCTGAACAATATGTACTGCTGCTAAAGGTCTCAGAGGTAAGTGTGGGAGTCTGGCACAGAATTCCTAACATGTATCAACTAGTTCACACATGAATATGCTCTGTGACTATTATTTGAGCTTCCATTAATGTGGAATTTACTACTTATAAAGAGTGAATGGAGTCCTGAGTGAATGTGTATTGTTGCCACGGGCACGGCCAGGCCAAGGACTTTTCAGGGACCCCAATGAGAGAGAAAAAAGCCTTCCCCAGATGAAGCTCAACAGCAAAGCCTTCCTGGGGTCTATGTGCAGACAATGTCCCACTGTAGCTGTCTACCATCAGATATATATGACCTGAAGACTTCTCTCTGACACAGACTGCTCCTACTGAGATTAACTAAGCTTGCCTCCCTGTTCAATGTATAATAAACATACTAAGCATGGGGGTGAGACGCTGCCTTTAGTTTCTCCATTAGAGAGCCACTATCCAATCCCATCCTCCCCACACCCCTCGCTCTCTCTTTTTCATTTCCTTTCTGCTCTAGTCAATCTCTGAAGCCTTGGAGAATGCAGCAGCAATAAGTGGGAACACTTTTCTGTCACATGTAAACAGAGGGATTACCTGGGTCAGGGGGTGTCCTTGTTACTTCAATGACTCTGAAACCAATGAGAAATCCTTCAAGGCTAACAGAATATATGCAAATCAAAGGCAGATGCTCAGTGAGTATTAATAAAAGTGATAGTGGTATCATTAACAAAACTTCCAGGACAAATTTTTCAAATGAGAGAAAATACTTAGCAGGATGGTAATACCAGATCTGGAGTGGTAAAGACAGAAGGAACATGAGTTCAAGGCCAGCTTCAGCTACATAGTGAATTCAAGGCCAACCTGGGCCTGCATGAGAACCTCTACTAAAAAATTCAAAACAGACAGCATTTATACTTTGAAACCTGTCATCTTCAGGAAACAAGAGTTGGAGGGGCAAGATAACTTTCTAAGAAAACCCTTGGAAAAAGGGGTGGGGTGGGGTAGGTAAAGAGAGGGAAGAGAAAGAGTAGTTATCTGGATGATAGATAGGTTGTCATTTAATGGACCTGGGATCTGAAACCATCAAAATCCCAGTAGCCCTTGCGTTCCTAGCATCCTAGAAGCAGGGCTCCCAACTGCTTCCTAATTCTCACAGGCTTCCAACACACACACACACACACACACACACACACACACACACACACACACAGAGAGAGAGAGAGAGAGAGAGAGAGAGAACTAACACAGGCAAGCTGCATGCTACAAAGAACCTGGAATAATACCATGTGAGAAATGGGCAGATAGAATCAGGCAAGTGGCAGGAAAGTCCAACATGTTTTGTTTTTTTTGGCCAGAAAGCAAAGGATTCACAAATAACTAGTGTAAAAGATTGGCACATTTCTTGCATCGAGCTTCTCTATTTTTGTTTGAGAAATGATTCAGAACACTTTCTTCTGCAGCAAAAAAAAAAACCAAAAAAAACAAAAACAAAAAAAAAAACAAAAAAAGCCCAAACAAACAAAAACCCAACTATCTATCTATCTATCTATCTATCTATCTATCTATCTATCTATCTATCTATCTATCTATCTATGGAAAATGACAGCCATCCCATGAAAAACCCAAATCCCTCAAATCATGGCTTTTGGACTAATTCCACCACATCTGTGTTTCGGTGGCTGTGAGGGGAGGAGGTGAAAGGATACCCAGTATAAGTACGGTACTTCAAAGGAGCATTCCATAATCTTGTTGAAGCAAACACATTCAATAAAATATTTTCCCTGGATAGTTAATAAATTCGGTCCACAATGTGGACTGCAGCTTTTCCCACCAGTGTACAAAGTATGTCCTCCTAAGACCCAGGAATGATGTAATATCTAGCTGGACAGGGCTTTAACCCAGGCTTAAAATGATCCTCTACCCACAGTTAACCTTAGCTCCTGTAGCTATTCTTAAGCATGCCTGACAGAAACCTTTGACTTTTGTTAGATAACAGCTTTATTAAACCCATTTCTTGAAACTTGACACAGGAATCATGGAAGCTTGATGTTCTTTTACCAATACTCACTCCCATCCAATGTGAAAAGGACCTCATTAGTGGCAAGGGTTATCCAAGACCTTTAGAACTACCAGGCAAAGATTTCAGTAAGTCATTTCACTCAAGCCCCAAAGAAATCATATTGAAATTCCAGGCTCATGATCTTGGATATTCTTATTATCCGTTATATGTTATATATATGGTTGTTTGGGTGTTTTTGCCTACATGTATGTCTGAGCACCACATATGTGCCGTGTGCCCTCAGAAGCCAGAGGATGTCAGATTCCTAGGATAAAAATTGCAGATATTTATGAGCTGCCATGTGGATGCTCTCTGAGAGCAGCCAGTGTTCTTATCTATCTCTCCAGCCCTTTTATCAGTTATTTTTAATTATAAAGCCAAACTGATAGCTCAGTTTCCTTCCCTTGCAAGCATAAGGACCTTACTTCAATCCTTTAAAACCTACACTTAAAAAAAAGCAGGGTACAGTGATATACACTTTTAATCCAGGAGAGGGAGAGATGGAGAGCAGCAGCAGATCACTGTGGTTTGCTGGCCAGCTAACCTAGACTACTCGGCAAGAACCAGGCCAGAGACACCCTGTTCAGAACAAACCAAAGACCAAGGTAGACAACCTGAAGAATAAGTCAAGGTTGTCCTCTGTCCTCTGACTTCCACAAGCATACATGTATATTTGCACCTTAACCACATGAAAACACACACACACACACATACACACACATACACACACATACACACACACACACACACACATACACACACACACACACACACACACACACACACACACACACACACACCACACATCATGCAAAGGGAGTAAAACTATTTAAGAAGGAACAATGGAACACTGAAGTTAAAATATGATTTGAATTAAAAGTTGGTGACTTTACTTTCCTTTGCTGGCATTAGAACCTACTTCTTTAGGACTCCAGTGTGTTCTGAAGACCAGCTGAGACATCCAGTTTCATGGACTAAACACCTACTGGATTTTGGGTCCTTTGGGTGGTAGAAAGCAATTGTGGG